>NC_052622.1:9569179-10169179 GCF_016545825.1 Eucalyptus grandis | reverse complement strand
TTGCTGAGTTATAAATTTTTATATTTCATAAGGGACCAAAATTATAAAATGCGGAATACGGACAAATTTTGTAGTCATTTTCCTTAAAGGGTGTGTGGAAAAAAGTTCTAATAAGTATGACACAACCTAAAAATAGCTTTATCATAATCTTACGAGAATAAAACTACTGTATTTTGTGAGCATATAGTGTTTTTTTGTTCAATTATAAATGATATATTTATGAAACATATGAATTTTCAAGCGCTTTCTCCAGTCAAAAGATTTTCAAAATTAGAAGTGTGCGACCCGTTGCATTGCATGGTGGATTGGTCATTTTCTATAGCAATGTGGCAAATACGATAAGCTATTTAATTCGATGATTATTTAGAACTGAGAGAGCAAGCGAGTACGAGAAAGGCATGAGTGCATTCAATGGTCAATGCAATGCGCAGACTCCATTAATTATCTCCGTCATTGATGGCGCCAAAAAAGATTGCAGAAAGAGGAAGAAAGCATGCGGATGGGGAACTTAAATCTCTCCACAAATTATCCATCTTTAAAAAAAAAAAAAATTATGTCATTGAAATCCCAGATAAGAACCGAACAACCTTGCAAATTCAAACTTTTTTTTTTTTGTATTGATTATAACACTTTTCGTTTTCCATCATTTTCCTTTTGCATAAATAAGTTGCTCAATCATATGCAAAAAGAACAGTTCCATCTTTCAACGCAATTTACTTCCTTTTCTTCCAATTTAGTTGTCTCAGGTGGTACGGTGAACGGGGAATTGAAGAAGCATGATGCCATCCTGACAGGAAATTAAATAAAATCTGTTGCTAGTGTTTGGAAAGATCGAACCGCGTTGGTTTTTCTGAGTTAAGGAGTGTTAATGGACGTTCTTCTCATGGCCTGATGTCATTCTCGTGGCCTGATGCAATGCTCACTTGGTGGCCTTCTTGATTTCAGTGCCACAATGACAATTCAATCTCCATCCATCATCCCGGCAGGATATCGTCAAGAGAGAGCTAAGTTCGATTCCATTATTATATTGGTTAAATCGCTTTTTACTCAGAATTTTAAGCTAACAGTGCACTAAAAATTATTGATTGTTCCACATGTTAAGTATGAGACTCAATTTCTCGAATATCTTTTCATTTTAGCTGTGGACAATGGAAAATCATCTAATTTGACTATGTACATAGGCTTTGGGAAAGGGAAGGTTCCTCCTAGAAAGGCTTAGAGCAATTCAACGAGTGGGTTTTCTTGTCCTGGTTTGTCATGTTTCCATAGTCAATGCTGCAACAAAGATGTGCAAGATAGAACATATAATCATCCTCTCAATGCAGTACAACTAATATGATTAATTTAGTTAGTAAATGAATGCAATTTTGTGATTTACGAACTGTGACATCTGGGGTTGGATGCTCTATTATGAAAGATCTTGAACCAGGTTAAAGGATTTCTTTCCCACAAATCCTTAAATCTTGCCATCTCAGTCCGCATGTTTCAAAGAGAATGCGAATTTAACTTTGTACATGAAAAATTACCTTGAAAATTGCTTGGTAATCATAATGTCTTAGGGAAAGCTATACCCAATGACATCGGTCACAACATGGTTATGTTGTAGAAAGAAGTAGGGTTTTCGCGAGCTATATTTGGTAATCAAGATAAAAGTCAAGATAAAATAAAATTATTATATCATTTATTCAGATCCTATTCAAGAAAAGATAAAATCGGATATTAAATGGATATAACCCGGATAAAAATATCATATGGAGAGATGAAATAAAGATTAATAGGATTTTTTTATTCATTATATAAAAGCTATTTTTCTCGAATAACAAAATTTTTATCTCCTTCGCAGCTAACAAAAATTTTATATTAAAAACTAGATTTTTCGAAATCGAGAATGTGAAAGTTCACGTTTTCTCTCTCTTGCTAGATTTGGGGTTTACTAGCTAATTGATGTGGCTATAACCCCATTTACATTTCTTGCCATAATTGAACCTATGGCTTTGAAATGAGCTAATTTTCTGGTTAAGATTTAGATCGTACAATAATTATGGATTAATTGTTGGAGGTTATTTGTGTTTGTGCATTTGTGATTTCTACGGTAGTGAATCACAAGAAAATGTTACCATCTTCATTTGTAGGTTTTCAGGTTCACTTACACTATGTCCCGATCATATCATATAATGGATACAATAGGACATAACAATATCCGGTTTTATTATTGCGATTCACCAAAAGTGAATAGAATATAGCAAAATTCATGAATTTTATATTCTATCACGTTTAGAATTATCTTGATTAGAAATCCCAACAACCAAATATAACCCAAGAGTATACATCGCTTAATACCATCAGAAGTCATGCATTTCTTGACAGGATGGTTAGGCTCCTCAATTCAAATCTATCGACATTTGAGTGAAACCCATTTAGGAAGTTGAGCATAGAATTGAAAAATTGTTGCCAAAAGAGGGAAAATAATTAACGTTTCGTTTTCATAGTGTCATTCACCCTCACTATCTCATGTACTTTTCGGAGTCGCCTACCAAATAAATGTATTTGTATATGGAATGTTTGCTTTATGCTTCGAGTTTATCCTTCATGTTCATTCCCATTTATGAGATTGTCATTAATATTATTCCATGAAAGCGAAATTATGGAAATCAATACTGCCAGAACTATGAAGCATGTTTAGATATCCTGCCAAAGAAGTTCGAATGTACCGGTCACAAAAGTAGAAGGATTTTACAAGACAAATGCTATCGGAAATGCGTCATTCTTATGATTAGCTTGGTTTGCTGCCAAACGTTACGACATTCCCAAAAGATCGAATCGACCAAAGATATAGTTTGGTTGATCGATGGTTAGAAAGTAAATTCAATACGTTTTAATATCATTATCTCGTCAAAATCGCACCAATAGAGATCAATTACGTGGTGTTCAAGAGAAAGTAAGGGAATGAGAATCGTATCCAACGCTATACGCTTCATTCTACACATGAATCGCACCAATAGATGGTTAGAAGGTAAATTCACTACGTTTTAATATCATTATCTAGTCAAAATCACACCAATAAATATCGATTACGTGGTGTGTGAAAGAAAGTAAGGGAATAAGAATCATATCCAACGCTATACGCTTCATTCTACACATGAATCGCCTGTATAAAGTTCATACAAGTAATTTATTAGGTTGGATCGTATAATGTTCTTGCCCTTCATCTATAGGCACAGTGAGCTTATCGAAATCCAAATTGATTCATAAGGCATTTTCTTATCTTGCACAAAGAGGAAGGTGATAAATCCTTCTAACCTCTCACCTTCGTACCTAAAGTTGTTCATACGTTTGAATTCATTTGGGATGCTGGTGCCGTCACTCCATGTTGAAACAGTTCGGATTGGTGAAATTTGCAATGTCCATCTGCTATCCTAATGATCTGTGTAAAAATAACTGAAGTTCTATTTTCATCATTGACACGATTCGTGCGCTTAGTTCCATTTCTTTTGAATCCCAGATGCATTTGAGTTTTCAATAACGGATAATATAAAGATCATTTACATTAATCTTCTTCAATGGCCAAAAAAAAAAGTTAAAGATCATTCATAAGGTCTTTGGTGCAAGAGTGACACTATCTATTAATCAACCATTTGATTTTCTGAGGATCTTAGAAAGTTCGCAAAGGAATCCTCAACTGAGAGTCCAATAAATCAAAGTAGACAAAAGTCTGTCCATGAGGTTTACATAGAAACTTGAAAAGGGTGGCTGAGGAAGGAACAGCGGAATCACCTGTGAATTCAGATTAAGCATAGAATTAAGTCTCTCTCTCTCTCTCTCTCTCTCTCTCTCTCTCTCTCTCTCTCTCTCTCTCTAGATTAAGCATAGAACTAAGTCTCTCTCTCTCTCTCTCTCTCTCTCTCTCTCTCTCTCTCTCTCTCTCTCTCTCTCTCGTATTGAATTCATTGACACCCCACCCCCTCCACCATTTAATGCTGTTGCACCCTCTCGATGCCCTCTGCAATTACTCCTCTCTGCCATTTTTCTCTCCCTCCCCCTCTCTCCATCTGTGCTTCCTTCCTCCATCATCATCTTCTTCTTCTTCTTCTTCTTCTTCTTCTTCATCTTCTTCTTCTCTCTCTCTCTCTCTCTCTCTCTCTCTCTCTCTCTCTCTCGCCAAGAAGAGGATTCTGAGTTAGGGTTCCACCAGAACACAGAATAACCGGAGGCAGATCTCCCCTCATCGTTCTATATATATTTTGCCATTTTATTTCTCAGAGTAAGTCCAGTAGTTCTCATCCAAGTTTAGTTTGCATTCGTTTATTTTTTTGGCAATAATCTCTCATGAAGTTATCAGTGGCGATACTTTGCAGAAATCTTTCTATCTTCTTGTGCTTGAATAGACAGATCTAACAAAGATTTCTACGCACTACCCTTGATTTTTTTTGTTTACATATTATGTTATCCTTGCTTAATTTCGCCGTTCTCTCCCTTCTTGCAGAGCGTGGATGGACCAATATAAAATGAAACGAAAACGAAACGCAACGTTCTATAGTTGAAAAAGACGACATAGGAAGAGAAAGAGAAATAGATAGAGAGAGAGAGAGAGAGAGAGAGGGAGAGATTAGGGGGCGTTACGCTTGCCTTTTCTTTTTTCGTTTTCATTTTTCTTCCTGATTTTTGGTTGTGTCACAGTAGAGGACAGCGTCGAGAGAAATTTGTCAACCCTTATCTCTGCACTTTTCTCGTGTCTTCGGCACGTAAGAGTGAAACAGGCATGGACTAACTCGCCTCCCAAAAAAAAAAAAAAAAAAAAAAAAAAAGAGAATCCCATACCTTAATTGTTTTTCAACGGCAACACTTAGACCAAAGTCAAGACTTGCCTGGCTCTCTCTCTCTCTCTCTCTCTCTCTCTCTCTCTCTCTCTCTTGCAGTGACCTCATATTTAGTCCCATTCTCAGACCTCCAGACACAATCTTCAACAAGTTGCAGCCCTAAAATCACCACTGTTCATACGAGGAAAACCCAAGAGAATACTGAGAAAAATGCCTGCCCGAATCATGATTCCAGCGAGAGACATGTCTCCTATGATCGGCATCAGCGGAAACGCAGGCGGCTTCGGGATTGCTCAGGTCAGTTTTGGTTCTCTTGAAACTTTGCGGTGGTGATGAAACTCATCGTTGTGTTGGGATCTTTGTGATCTCCTTTTCTTTTCCTGCCATTTTGTTTTCATCTCGCCTTTCGGTTCACTGATAAATCAACTCTCTCTCGTTGCAAATTTCTCATCCTTTATAAGATAAAAGGCTGTTCTTGTATCCTGAAACACAAGGATCTTGCCAGTCTCTCCTCCTCATTCTCGACGGATCATTAGATCCTGCGTTCATCACCCTTTTACAGGTTGGAGAAGTCAAAAGGTCTCTTCTCCGTTTCCCGATAAATTTCTTTTATTTTTATTTTATTTCGATCTCCCATATTTCTCCCTTTCAATGTTTTGCTATTTCAAGAAAAATCCATCTCGATTTTCCGAAAAACGCGTGGAGTTTCCAGTTCCATCGCCACTCCTACGTGTAACCCATTAACCCTCTCACTTATGCTGTCGAAAATTAAGAAGAAAAACCTTTGAGTATGTGAAAATTCAAGGACCCTCGCTCATGCTTCTTTAGCAGTATCATTACATTGCAGTTTTAGTTGCTCATTTTTTCATTATCAGACCTGCCCATGAATGGTTAATGCTTTTCCTTTTTTTCTCTTTTTGCCTGCCTTTTAGAGTCATATCCAACTTTATTTCAAGCCTCTTTTTAAATGCTTCCCCCTTTCTCCTTTATATACATCACTCCTTGTTGCCATTATGCTCCCCCATTATCTCCCCAAAACATTCTCTCACATATTCACTCATGTGTTAATTAGGACATATATCTAATTTTTTTTCCCTTTCTTTCTTTGAGAGTAGTCATTTCTGCATTGTCTCTCTTCCTCTTCTTTTTTTTTTTTTTTTTTCTTAGATTGAAAACCCATAAGCGTTTGGTTGGGAATCTTTAAAGGAGATACCTATGATGGACATATTCCAGCAAAACTTGATGGAGGGCGGTGGTGGTCCACCGCTTCACCCTCTAGACATGGTGCAGAATCCGTCGGAGAGCGAGCTTGCTCGCCTCCGGGAGGACGACTTCGATAGCACCAAGTCTGGCAGCGACAACCATGAGGAGCCGCCCTCCGGCGACGATCTGCAGGATGAGCGCCGGAAGAAGAAGCGCTACCATCGTCACACCCAGCACCAGATTCAAGAAATGGAAGCGTGAGTTTTGCCCTGAATTGTGCTCTTTTTTTTTTTTTTGCGTGTTCTTTAATGATTTTGGCGATTTTTTACTTGGGTTAGATTTTTTTATGTGTTTCTTAATAATTTGGCGATTTTGTTTTTGGGTTTAGATTTTTCAAGGAGTGTCCACACCCGGATGATAAGCAAAGGAAGGAACTGGGGCGTCAATTAGGGCTTGAGCCTTTGCAAGTCAAGTTTTGGTTCCAAAACAAGCGCACTCAAATGAAGGTAATTACAGACCCAAAAAAAAAATTTGAAGATAAATAAAATGAAGACCTTCGTTAGCCCCTCAAAAAACCAAAAAATATAAGAATGAAACGACACAATGGTTGGTGTTTTCGGAGAAGGAAGCTTAATTACACAAAAATCTCTCTGATTACAACAGTTGATCTCCGATCATTCTAACATTAGAGATTGATGAGAAGTCTCTAATACAAGTATATTTTCTGTTTTACCAAAAATTTAGAACGCCCACATGTACATTTCCCGTATTGCTTTCTAGAGCAGTTGAAAATGGTGGTACTTAGAAGTTTCAAGGCTCACCGAATTATCTTGAATAATTTTCGCAGCATTTTGCTTCTGGAAACCACTGGACATTACACTTACATGAGATTAACGTTGGCCCTACGCTATCTGATCATGGCCACCATGAATCCAATACGATGTACCTAAACCTGAATTAAGGAAAGATAAATTTCGCCTTCGGAATACAGAAAGTGCATGGATCTGCGACAGTGACTACCAGCTTTGCATTTGTTTTGGTACTTGCTTTTTTCTAAAATTTCCTAAGACTCAAATTTACTCTAATTGCTTTCTCTCAGACCCAACATGAGCGCCACGAGAACACGCAGCTCCGCAGCGAGAACGAGAAGCTCCGGGCTGATAACATGAGGTACCGGGAAGCGCTCACTAACGCTTCCTGTCCCAACTGTGGAGGCCCGACTGCCATAGGAGAGATGTCCTTCGATGAACATCACTTGAGGCTTGAAAATGCACGTCTGAGAGAAGAGGTAAATTAATTTCTTAGGTTTTTATTAGAGATGGAAAGAACTTTTTTTTTCCTATGCAGTGTCCGAGTTTATGACAACTGTGCACTTTGAAAAAATGTTGAAGTAATGTTTTTCCCAACAGCATACTGGATATTTGACAGTAACCAGAACTTTGCTCAGCTGAAGATTGTCTTTTACTTGAACTATATCTTGATTCTTAGTTTGGTTTCAGATTGATAGGATATCAGCAATAGCTGCAAAATATGTAGGCAAGCCGATAGCGAACTACCCTCTTCTTCCTTCTTCGGTCCCTCCTCGCCCACTTGAGCTTGGTTTTGGAAGTTTCTCGGGCCAGTCAGGTGTCGGGGGTGACATTTATGGCAGCGGGGACTTATTCAGATCAATCCCTGCACCAACTGAAGCCGAGAAGCCGATGATTATCGAGCTGGCCGTGGCGGCCATGGAGGAACTAATCCGAATGGCGCAGGAGGGAGAGCCCATGTGGATTGCAGGACCCGATGGCTCTTCAAGCGTGCTGAATGAAGACGAGTACATTCGCGCATTTCCTCGTGGGATCGTAACAAACCCCACCGGATTTAAGCGCGAAGCCTCACGACAAACCGGGGTCATCATCATGAATCACATCAATCTTGTTGAGATTCTCATGGATGTGGTAGGATTTCCATTTTAATTGGTCGTGTCGATAGCTCCATTAAGCAAAAAATTTCATTCAAAGCACCTTTCGATCATTCATTGATGATATTTGTTTGCAGAACCAGTGGTCCACTATATTCTCAAGCATCGTGTCAAGAGCTATGACTTTGGAAGTACTATCAACTGGGGTGGCAGGGAATTACAATGGAGCCTTGCAAGTGGTATGTATGTGCATTCATTTCGTATGAATCGCGTTCCTTCTCATACAAACTTAAGTAGATCAAACCAATGCCCAAAATTGGTGTGGCTATGAATAATTAAGCAAGACAGTTGAGCTTTGGGAATTTAGTGAGCACTTAGCACCCATTAGCTTATTTAATTAAATGATTGATTGATCTCATGAATTCCTAGGTGACGGCTGAATTTCAAGTTCCGTCGCCGCTTGTTCCGACTCGGGAAGTTTATTTCGTCCGCTACTGCAAACAACATAGGGATGGGACTTGGGCAGTGGTTGATGTTTCTTTGGACACTTTACGCCCAAACCCAGCAGTTCGATGCCGCAGGAAGCCTTCAGGATGTCTAATTCAAGAAATGCCGAACGGATACTCTAAGGTATAATGAATCTTTTACTCTCTTCTGATTTCCGTATCACCTATATCATTCCATAGAAAAGCTAAGTGAATAAAATCATGGTGTAGGTCACATGGCTTGAGCATGTGGAAGTAGATGATAGAGGAGTGCATAACCTATACAAGCAACTTGTTGGCTCTGGCCATGCTTTCGGGGCCAAACGCTGGGTTGCTACGTTAGATCGACAATGTGAACGTCTCGCAAGTGCCATGGCAACTCATATTCCTAGCGGAGATGTTGGTGGTAATGTTTTGATTTCGACTCTGCTTCAAGGTTTATTTTGATGGATTTTTTTTTCATTTGATTATGAACGCCAATATTTTTTTTTATTTGATTGCAAATTAATGTTCTGTATCTCTTAGTTTGTGGCCTACATTCACAAATTGTCTAAGGCCACTTCTCTCTTGTATCAAGGGTTTTTCATGTTCCTTTTAAACGATCATGCGTGTTATTTTCCCCTTCTGCTTAATTTTTCATCGGTTCTCTCACGAGTTTGGGTTCAATTAAGATCTGAGGGCTTTATATAGTGCCCATAGTGACCTAGTGCTTTGTCTGTGAGTACCGGTTTTCACTAAGGCTATGCTGCCATTAATTTCGTTGGTTGCAAAGATGTTTTAGCTTTTGAGTTAGCTAAGGTTGCAGTGTTGACAATGCAATATAAACTGTCAAAGCTTTTTCGTAATAACATTTTGGAAGCATTGAGGGTTGAATGAGTTTGAACTATTGACTTGTTGCTTTATTCCATAGTCATAACGAGTCCGGAAGGGAGAAAAAGCATGATGAAGCTGGCTGAGAGGATGGTAATAAGCTTTTGTGCCGGAGTCAGCGCATCTACAGCTCAAACATGGACGACATTATCTGGAACCGGAGCAGACGACGTGCGTGTGATGACTCGGAAAAGTGTGGATGATCCGGGCAGGCCTCCCGGAATAGTTCTGTGTGCTGCCACTTCCTTCTGGCTGCCAGTTTCCCCCAAGCAGGTCTTCGATTTCCTTCGTGACGAGAATTCTCGAAGTGAGGTGGGGAAAAATTTTATGAGCTGTACATATGCATTACGCAATTTTCTTTCCTTAACAAGTCTCTAGCATATGTTGCTTTTAGTATGAGAAGGGGAATAAATGGACAGATATCTGAAGAACTTACTTTTTTCAATATCACATTGATGGAAACAATAATCTGCTTGTGTGGTTGGTAAACTTGACAAGCTACGAAATGTAATTTGACCTCTTTAAATGGATTTTTTAATAGATTCTATCCCAATATTCTTCATTGCCATTAATATGTACAGCTTCCTGTGTTTTTTCTTAATTTTTTTTTCTATTAGGATGTTAAATTTAAGACTTTTGCCTTAGAAGTATCTTATCAGGGTACAGTCAACTAGACATTTTTCTCTCAATACACATCGAGCAAGTTTTGCGAATTCATGTTCTTGGTTCCTCCTTGTTCTCCACATTCAGATGCATGAATAATGGAGAGAGACGCAGTTTGATGATCAGCAATTCGTTTGATGCCTTAATTAGCTAACATTGTCCAAAATTCCTTAGACATGATTTTGCCCTGAAATGCATTCCAGTAGGACTAGAATGTCCTATATAAGATATCATGCTACACCTCATCACCTTAATTGGTGAATGATAGGACTCATAAATGATCGTTCATACATTTTCTTAACCAAAGATTTTGTTTTATGAAGCATCAAATGTCCTTTCGACTGTGGTATTTATTTTGCCTGGATTAATAAGCAAAATGGAAGCTCTTGTAAACTTGATCTAATGCCCTTATCTTTTTGCTACTCTGCAGTGGGATATTCTCTCAAATGGAGGGATTGTTCAAGAAATGGGTCACATCGCCAATGGCCGGGACACCGGCAACTGTGTGTCTCTGTTGCGAGTAAATGTGAGCTTTGTGTCTATCCTAATGCTGCAGCTAAATTCTTCAGTTACCAATCTAACCAAATCCCTTTGGTGTAAATCTTTTCCAGAGTGCAAATTCAAGCCAAAGCAACATGCTGATATTGCAAGAGAGCTGCACTGATGCGACAGGCTCTTTCGTGGTATATGCTCCGGTTGATATCGTCGCGATGAATGTGGTTCTAAATGGCGGAGATCCCGATTATGTGGCACTTCTTCCCTCGGGGTTTTCCATTCTTCCTGATGGCTCGCAAGGCAGTGGCGAAGTGGCATCCGGTGGATCTCTCTTGACTGTTGCATTTCAAATTCTGGTCGATTCAGTCCCAACTGCTAAGCTTTCTCTGGGATCGGTCGCAACTGTTAACAATTTGATTGCTTGCACTGTTGAGAGGATTAGGGCTTCTTTATCGCCTGAAAACAATTAACTTCTCGTGCACATTGGTAAGTCAAAAATCATCTCATCTCTTTCTTTTTCAGTAGAATAACATCATCTCATCCTGAAGTTTCTTTTATCTCCTTGTTTTCTGGGTAAGTTTTACCTTCTACATTCTAGGTAGATGGCTATCTGCTTTTTGAAATCAAGCAGCATCGCCTTTGTTGGGTGCATTAGGTTTTAAGTTTTTCGCATGGGTTGATGGTATTATCGCTCTGAAAATCGAAAAATGCCTCGTTATGAATCTAGGTTTGTTCTCTGTTCTTCTATCCATGGAGGAAAAATCTTTCCTATATTATTTTTGTTCGCTGTCTGTGGAAACAAACAATTGCCTCATGTAGTTTAGCAATATCAATAACCCTAATACCAAATGCGTGATGTTATGTCTCCACCATCTCTGAACAAGATAGAATCTTCTTCGATTGCTTTGCTCGTCTTCACGAATGTTTATGTGACTATCTCCTTTGACTTCCTTCTCTTAAACATTTAATGCTTCCTCTCTCTGTTGAACAGTTTAATGTAGAAGGCAAGAGCAAGAATGAGGAGGTGATTTTCAAAAGGAGAGGAGGCGATTAAGGGACAGTATATTAACTCAAAGAGTTATTTGGAGAAGTCAAGAACGCACCTCGTCTGATCCTCGTTGCTGTATTTGGAGTCTACTTTAAGCACTCAACGGCCATAAACATTCTCCAAAGCAAGCGCGACGATAAGAGGTTCGGGAATTGACTTCTCTGAACAAAGATAATCAAAGAACTCCATTAATTCCGTTGTTAACTTCAGTACCTTTTGTAATGTCAAGAGGAAAAGAGAAATTCTGTTTAGCTAGGTTTAGGGTTTTTACTGTTGTGGAATTTGAGGATGCTGTTGTTTTATTTACATGACTTCCTATCAAGGGCAGAACAGCTCACCTTCTGGCTAGCATCGCATTTACTTTTTCTTTTCCCCTTCAATATTCAATTTCTATCCCTGAGGTTGCCTTCAATTTGATTGTTCTCTTCTTCAGTGCTTGTTGGGGTTGTCTCTAGCATTGCTAGAAATTTTGTTGGCAACAACTAGGTATGATGTTTATGTGGAAAGGAGTACTATACCTAAGGCATTTTTTCAATTTTTCTTCAATCAAAGTTTGGTTTATTCGACAAACTCGGACTTAGTAGAGATGACTTTTTTGGCATGTATCTCGGAGTGGAGATAATTGTCTAAAAAGTCTTAAACATATTTGTACGATGACTAATTTAGTTCTAAAATTTTTAATTTATCTAATTTAGTCATAAACATTTTGATGGGACGAGTATCAAAAATTTTATAAACATATTTCATTTGTGTCATTCAATTTTGAATATTTCAATTGGACCAATTTAGTCCTAACTATTTTGTATTTATGTCAATTGAGTTCATCCAGCTAATTATAGTCGAAATCACTAACGTCAGTCATTCTCCTATGAGGCATGATCAGCACACACATGGATAATTTTTAATTTTTCTGAGTTTTTTTATTGTTATTTTTGTTTTTTGTTTTTTTCTACTTTTCTTTTTGTTTTCTTTCCTTTATTTTTTTCCCCAACTATGAGCCGACTACATTGTCAGTCACTTATCGCTGGCCACAAGCGAGCCCATGTCCAAGCAAAGGCCGACACCTTCCCTGTTGGCCAACAAGGACTGCAAGCCCCTCGCTTGTGGCTAGTAGGCAAAAGGAAAAAAAAAAAAAGCAATAAGCAAACTCATAAATATTTAAAAATTTTGAAAAAAATGTGTTTACATATCGGTCACATTACGTAAGAAGATTAGTGTTCATGTTAACGATTTTCGGCCAAAATTGGTTAAATGGACTTAATTAACACAAGTGCAAAAAGTTTAAGACTAAATTAGTCTAATTGAAAAGTTTAAAATTAAATTGGCACAAATATAATAGGTTTATGATTTTTTAATACTTTTCCATCTTTGAAGATTTGTCATTGCAGCTATTCTGTCCTTTTTTTTTTTTTTACTATAAATCATTAACGTGAACATACGACGTCTTATGTGAAGGAGAGAACAAAAAAAACTAAAACTAAAAATTTAGAATTTAAAATTTAAAAAAATTAGATTAACCTTCCACGTCGATGTTGACTCAACATTTTCTTTAAATTTTATGAATTTTTCTCTTTTCCTTTTCTTATCCTTTCCTTTACTTTTCTTGTTTATTTCATTTTTCCTTATTTCCCTTCGCCTATTTCCAAGGCCTTGACAATGGCCAACAGAGGAAAATAGGGGGGAAAAAATAAACAAAAAAAAATAAAATAAAAGGAAAAATGAAGAAAAAATTTAGAAAATTTGCAAAAATTGTTCATACAACATCAGTTGTCCCTCGTCCATGTAGGATGGCTAAGGCTAAGTGGACTACCATATTAGTGATTTTTGGTCAAAAATGGTCGAAAGAACTATATTGGCAAATCATCAAAATGTTAAAAATTAAACTTGTCAATTAGGAAGCTTAAGACTAAATTGACCGCGTTAGCTTTTGAACGATTTCCCTCTAGGAGGATCTTGAAAACTCTGAAGGCTTATATTGGCGAGGTGGTGTCTCTTTGCGTCGGTGCAATTCTCACTTTAACAGGAGTCTTATGCCCCGAACAACCCTGTGACGTGAAACAGAACATTGATTAGGATGTGTTGCAACATTGGAAACAATAGAAAACCAACCGAACAATTTCGAGATAAGAGGAGGCAGAACGCGGAAACCTGGAACAATACCTCCAAAATGGAAGCAGCACTTGAACCATCTTTGAGTTCTGGGGCGAAAATCAAAGACCACCTCGCCCTCCGAAGTAGGGGTCGAGCGACGTGGATAGGACGGTCCGCTCTGCCTAGGCCGACAAGGGAGCCTGGACCGAAGAGGTCGGGCTCGCGGGAGCACAAGACGCGAAATGCCGTGCCATGTCGAATCGCCCTCAGCTGTGTCGTGGCGAGTAAAAGGAAATAAGCCCCGGTTGGTCGGAGTACACAAGCCGCGTTACCTTGTTCTTGATTATTTAAGTTATCCACGACGCTAAGAAGCATTTCAGCAATGACTAGATACTGCCAGATCTTGATCACTCCTTGATGTGAGGTTACATCATTCCGAGAACTCTGTTCGCTAGACTGCATGATGCGAACTGTGAATCACGATCGATCTCTAGATCAAATTTCATGGATCGACTGCCTCGTTGCATGGACACTCTCAACTGCGATACAGAGCAGCTCTGGTTCTCAGCAAGAGCAGACCTTTAACAGTCTCTTCCAGCGAAAAGAACGTGTTTTGGCGTTGACAGTCATCGACGCATCGCACAAAAAGGCAGCCTTCTTCCGCAAATTCGTTTACCTTCGTGTTGTATTCCATGATTCCACTTGTTTTAACTCGTGGAAGCTCGACTTAATGCGATACAGATGTACAACTATACTCTTGACTCTGCGCACATCCTACAGCTAATAGAGAAGAAAATACAAGAACGTGTGATGGCCAGAGAAAATCTTCTTAGACGGCAGAATGCGACGGATGCCCATCTAAGCACTGGTTGGCTTGTCGCTTCTCCTCGCTGCTCTTCCGCCTCAGCATGTGCTTGATCTCCTCTTCTTTCTTGTCCACAAAGTCAATCAAGTCCTTGAAGCTAGTCGCGTGAGCTGGGCGTCGAGCATTGGCAGGTTCGATCTCAATCTCGGGTTCCCCAGTCTCGGGGGTGAATCTGCGGTACTGCGAGAAGATCTTACAGCAGAAGCAAGCGAGAGCAAGGAAACAGGCGATGCCGCAAATGAGGAACAGGCCCCAGAAGCTGCTCAGAGAGAGCCGGTTTTCCTCCTCTGAATTTACTTCAGCCGAGCATTCGGAGGCCGATAGCCATTTATCATGAATCCTTTGGAGATCGCCATTCTCGGAAAGTTGAAGGATTGCAGTCGACAACTCAACTGCGAGAGGGGAGTCCCTTTGGAACGCCTGAAACAAGGAGATTGCATGCCAAGAATCACATTAGTTTTTGTGCCAGTTGAGATCGTGTTACATCTCAAGGAACCAATCAGAAAAACATTAACAATGAGGCAAGTGAAGAATCTTTTTTGAATGATCCGACATGTGACAACATGCCACGTTCAGTAAATCTTCACATTACTCTTTATTTGCTACTCTAGCACAGCCCAAATTCTGGAACTGCAACCTGTTTCTTCCCAATCATCGTGTTCATGATATAAGTGTGGCTCTTGCTGACAAAAAGAGAAATCATCTTGCACCGCCTGATTAAATGAGCTTCGATTTCTACTCCTCAGAAATTATTAATCGATGAAGAGGCAAGGAAAAAATTGTTCAGGAACTTACAAATCCCCAGCCACTTCTTGTGAACTCCTGCCCCACTGTCCTGAATGCACAGTTTGCGTTGGACAAGAAAAGATCGATATAAGGACGCTCGTCGACGATAGCTGAGACTCCACCTCCCTTTGATCCTTTCTCAAGAGCAACTGCATAATCTACCTCGTTTTCCAATGTAACGAGCCTAGATTCCGCTATGTTAAGCTCATCAATGAGATAATTCCGCGCAAATGACCCTTTTTGGACTCCGATTCGGTCTGAACCCGATATCAAGCTGTCGATCCCTTCTATACCAGATGTCAGTTGCTGCACTGTGAGGATTGACGTCAAACTAGCCGTGTAGCTTGAGTTGATTATCAGTACCACGAAGAGCCATATGATCAACACCAACCGTCCCAAGGTGCTCACAGTGTTCTCTCCTGGTCAGGTTAATTAGAAAAGTCACAAAATCTTTCCACTGAAACAATTAGCAAGAATGAAGATCTTTTATGCAGAAAAGTCAACGCATGAGGCACAGGGTACTCACTATGTGAGAAAAACATAGTCGAGAAACTAAACCTGCAAAGACCAGAAGAAGTTTCAGTGTAAGAATACGTTTCCGTTAAGCAGAGCCACAAAGTAAGCACATTGAGTTACAGAGAAATCCCAAGTAGGAATTTTATTTGGTCCTTGCTGTTAAATATCATTCAAAAGGGACATAGACACTCCCACAGAAACTTCAACATCATGTAACTGCCCTTCCTCAAACAAAAACTTGAGATGAATCAAACAAACTAACCAAAATACGGTAATGATTTGTTGCCTCGGTGAGCCTCGGAATTCTGAATTGAGCCGATGTTCAAGAATCCAAACCACAGCCCCCACGAAGAGGAAGAAGGCACCGGTGACACACCACATCGGCAACGAAAATGGTTTGAGGAAAGCCCAGGGACTAGATTTTTCCTCCTTCACAGGAACAACGACGAGAAGCCCCGACTCCATGTATGGCTGAGTGAAGTCCACAACCTTTGTCCTGTTCGTGACAATTGCAATATCTCCAACAGCCGCATCAAATTTCTGTCATAGCAAGAGGGAAAACAATCTTGATTTCAAGTAGAATTGCTAAAGAACCGATGACTTCCTGAGCCAACATGAAAAAATCAGACTTCTGACTAATTCCTCTAAACTACAGTAAATTAAGATCGAGTTAGCTGCTTGTCTAATGAAAGTAACTCTTTAAATAAGATACTTACTTCCTCGGCAACCGCATAAACTAGATCGTTGTAGGTAGGGTTGCTCTTGCCATCTCCAAGTAAGATGTACACGTGTGGAACTGGATAAGGCAGCAAGTTTAAGGCCGCCTCAAAGATGTCAATGCAAAATCCCTTCACACCTGGAGGATTCTTGTCTCTCGCTACAAACTGCTTATAACTCACTCGGTTCGGCACTACAATTTGCAGAGGTTTCCCATTGTTAGGGAATACCCATCCTCGAGGCTTCGATGTCATTTCACCAGGCCATATTACACTGTAAAGAGTTTGACTGCTCGCCGATCTATTAGGCGGCTTGTCATACAGCGTTTCAGGAGGGACGACTGAAAGACCAGAGTAATTTGACCAGTATCCGATCCTGCGGCTCCCTGTGCCCCCGATATTTAGAACATCCAATGCCGGGTGGATCAGATCCCTCTCCGGATTGAACTGGATTTCACCGCTTAAACCTGTGAAGTTTGTAGTCAGAAGTATCTGAAGCAATCTCGTCCCTCCATCAAAGACGCGGAGAGTGGAGAAGCTCAAAGTGCTTCTATTCAAGCCAACCAACTTTGCATCGTCAGAGAAGGAAATGTTTCCGCCTTCACTGAGAAAAGTGTCGAGAGCACGGGCAGCTAACCAAACGGAATCATATGCATACAGAGCATAGGAATTAGGGGTAGCCGTATTCTCGAACTTCAAGCTCTTCCACCGAGACAAGAAGCTCTTCTTTGTACTCGAATCTGGCGTGTAATGACGGAGAGCTATAACTCCTTGCAAGAGATTCATCCTTTCGGTGTTGACTGTATCAGATAAATCTAAAGCCGAAGGAAGCCAATCAGTGGCAATCCAAACATAACTGCCAGCCATCATCCCAAGACTATTGGCAATCGAAAAAATTTGAAGACCAGTGTCGGGATTGACGTGTACAACATATACCCTGGACTCCAGGTTATTCACTCCAATCAGCAATTCCTTGATTGCACTTTCCGACGCCCCAGGAGTGAAGGGGGCCTTATAAGAAATCTTGGAACGCTTGTTTGCCAGAGCGTCGCCAAGGACCGAAACCCCACCTCTGCCGTAATCATCATCTACGAAGATTGCAACTACTTCCCTCCACTCATAGTATTCAACCAAATCCGCAATCGCATACATCTGGAAAGAGTCGCTCTGCGTGGTACGGATGAAATAAGGGTACTGTAGCGGAGACAGAGTTGGGTCAGTCGCTCCGAACGAAAGCAACGGCACATGAAGCTCATTAACTACATGGGATATGACGTGAGCTATTCCAGAGGATTGCGGGCCTATGGCAACAACCACGTCATGCTCCATGAGCTGCAAAGCTACAAATGAAATATTGCAATTGTTAATGAAATGGACTCTGAACGGAAGAGACGCGATGCATAATACATAGTCCAATTCTTTTTCTCATCTGATAGCTCGATTTAACTTTTTTCACAATTATCAGTGGGTTACTCACATTTTGCACCATTCCTCAAAATTTTTCAGTGAAACCAGGGATTACTCTGAAAAATTTCCCTTTCACCGCAGTACAGATAAATAACATTCCAGGTTCAAAGTAGGATTTACCCAAACCAATTCACGAAACCCAGTGAATGAAATGCAACTAGTGTCAGCTCATATATCACCAGCTACGAGATCTTCTGAACTTGCAATAACATTTCAGGTTTCAAGTAAGATTTGCTGCTATAGCATGGTGTCTAATCACTACAGAGTGCAAAGCTTCAGAGAGTACCTTCGACGGTTCCGAGAAATCCGCTGCAATTCGTATCATACTCGAGAAGTTTCAATTCTGTACCGGCAAGAATGCTCGAATCCTTGTTGACATCGTCGATTGCAGCTTTAATTGCTGGTCTCGCGGCTCTTCCGATCACGGAATCCCGAGTGAATAAAGAACCTATGGTCACAGCACTCGGCCTCGACGAAGACGGCAGAGAAGAAGAATTAGAGCTGGAATTCCCAGCCGCATCGGCGAGTATTCCCATGACCAGCCACAAGCACGTCCCCAGCAACAGACATGGCGTTCTTCTCATTAACAGGAAGCTCCGGTTAGCTCTCAGGGCCACCTCCATGTCTCCGAAAACCTCGCTACTCTTCACCTAACACCAACATCGCGGGGCATCGGACGCACGACGAGAAACCGACCTGCAAATTGCACAGACACGCAAGGAGAAGTTTCATGCCGACAATTCCATCCACACGAGCAGGATCCTCACATTAACAGTGGACAAGAGCATCGACATGCAAAGCAGCTCGTGGGCGACAACTACCAAGAATCAATACCCACCTAGGGAACACCGGCGAAACAGCCTTTCCGGAATAAAAAACCAATTATTAAACTCCAGTACTGCTATACGTGTACAAGACCCACCATTTACTACTCAGCGTCCGTCACAACCCAATCAAGAAACAAAGCCTAAAAAGCAAAAAAAAGAAAAGGAAACCCATTAAGCGAAAAGACGCAACTTTGAACCAAGCACGCATACGACAACACACGCATTGATTGGCAGGCCAGAGAGAGAGAACAGATTCCAATACACCACTAGGTTACAGCGTTCGGAGATTACCTCGGGAACCCAGATTTCCCACACGCACACAAGGACACACATACACACGCACCCAAAATAAACGAACGGGTTTTGGGCGGGTTCGAGCTGGTTCAGATCACATGTATTTAAACCTCATTCGGCCAGACAAAAATCCTTGAAAAAAGGAAAGAAAGTAGAGGAGGAGGAGTAGTAAAGACACAAGAGTGGCTTGAAAAGGAGTACCTCAACGCCAGAATAGCGCGGAAGCCTCAAGTAAAGTGGGATTCCCTGCCATCATTGGCGTCTCGCTTTGGAACATATAGAACGACAGGTGTGTGAATGCCCTGGAAAGCCAGCCATGCCGTCGTTCGGGTTCACTTCAGTGGATCGAACAAGAACCGCCGAGCATCATGTGGCGTCCGAAGAGACGGCATAAAATAACACGATTATAAAAGGCGAGGCAACTGAGAAAGGGACGGGTGGGGAGCGGGAGGACGGCCCCGATCGGGCCACGTCAGCGTCGGGGATGGGGTTCCCGCTTGATCTATCGGCTGGCGATGTACTTCAAATAGGACATGTAGGCCTGTATTTGAGCTGATTCGGTAAATGGGGAAGGGATTATTTTTTTCTTTTTCTTTCTTGATTTTGGAGGAAAGGCCCCCCCGCCTCCGGGTTAATTCGGGGGCGAAAATTGAGGTGTGGGCCCCGCCCGGTGTGAAACATGTGGGGGATCAGTTCGCGAATGAGAATTTTATTTGGGCTTATATGGACTTTTGTGCCTCGCATGCGCTTGCCTTCCTAAATATTCCATTTGTATAGAGCGAGAGAGAGAGAGAAGAAAAAAAAAATTGGTCATGGGGGCAAACATTAGGTACTAAAATGATGGCGACATGAGTCAACGATAACCATGTTTATTTCTTTGACCTAAGTTAATTGGGGGGACCGACGCCTCGATTGGCATTGATTTCCGGGAGTTTCGCTTATCATTTTGTGATTATTCCATGTGGAAGTGGGTAAGTAGGTCTTCCTGATTTAAAGTATGTTAAGATCATTAGGACATTGGGCTAGGGAAGGTTTGATGTAAGTCGTGGAAAGCTGTCTATTGTAGTGGTATTACAATCACGGAAAGGGGATTTTATGTCGATAGTGATCTCCCGTGAAAAGAAAGAGGATAGAGGCGATATGGTTTCTTGACCTATGGAGTGGGTCAATCCTCTAGTCAAGTGTTTTTATGAGACCTGTCTCGTATTTAATGCGGATCATTGGAAGTTGGAACGAATAAAAAAAGAAAAGAAGTACGTGTCCTGTGAAATCTTTTTCTTAAAATTGGTTTTCTCTCTTAATTAATTAATGTCAAAGGAAAGTTACAGATGTTAAGATGATCAATACTTAGATTTGTCCGTTAAAAAAAAAAATTATGAGAGCAAGGAATATTACCAACGCACGCAGGTTGCAAAATTTGACATAGTATAAAGGAAAGTTATGATCAATCTTACATTTCATACATAAGAAATTTACCATCAACATAGATAAACAAAACTATTTTTTTTTTTTTTTTGAATATTTCAGATCACAAAAACCTGAAAACTAGGGGTAAGTATGGTTTTAAAGTAAAATTGAAAATCAGATAACCGATTCCAAGTTCTAAAATATACATGATATGTTACATATCCCATAAATTATGAGTTGTACTCCAAGGTAATTAGGTCTTCACATTATCCTAAAATCACTGTAATGTCACAGATATACATTGTTTTACATTTTCACTATGATGTCACGGATATACCTGTAATATCCTATGGCATCCAACAATAAGTCATGAAAGGATAAATTACCGATGAATAATATATCATTAGCGAGGAAATAATTAGGGATGCCAGAAGTTTACAGACGAGACGGCAGGCGGGACCCGCGTGGGCCGGGGTCAACCGGGGCATTTGATGCTGCAATTATAACGACACAGCAGCCCTGTCCCGTCCGTGGACCGAGTGTAGGAGACGCCATCGCGTAGTTTTTAAACTCCCACTAGGCATCAATGGCGACGCAACACATCGCAAAGGACGTCCTCGAGGGCCACATCCTGGGGCGACCCCCTGTATGATATTTATCCCGCACGCAACTTTCACCTGCTCGGAATCTCGGCATCTCGGCATCTCGGCATCTTCCTTTGTTTAATCCTCCAGTTTGTTCCTTTCACACCTCGGTTAATTTCGGGGTCGATCCAGGCTCCCTAGACCTGGCCAGATTCCTTTCTTGGCGTGGATGGATGTCTGGAGATCTGCGGAGCGCGCCAATGGAGGCAGTTCATGGTTATGTTGGGCCAATATCTTTATAAATGTCATGAAGTACAGAGTCAGAAAAGGCCAGGGATGATTATGAGATTGGTTCTGAATCCATTGTACAAGCACTAATGAAGCACTAAGCCGTTTAGTTGTATTTTTCCTAGTAGCGCAGTTTATCATCCATCATGGGTAGGTAAGATAGAGCTGGAGAGACGATGTGTGGAGTGATCGGTGGGAAATGAGTGCACTAAAAATGAAAAGGTTAATGGAGTTTGACTGAATGGAAAGTACTATTTAGGAATTGATTGCTCTTCTTAATAGCTCTTCGTTTGAGTTTCGAACATGGCCATATTAAACACTAGGAAGTTGGGAGGGTCGGGGTTTATGAGTTTATGGGTTTCTTCAGGTGGGTCCACTAAGGACCCCATCAAACTCTTTATAGAGAAGCTCCAAAGTTCAGGAATACACCTAACATATAAATAAAATTTAAAAAAAAAAAAAAAAGAATATGGCCACATGGATAAATATCTACGCCAAAGTGACTCATCTTCATCATAGAGCATCGGCATTGATGCCACGAAATGGGGGCACATCGATGCCCCATAAATGTTTATATCGTGCTTCATCCGATGGTTCCGAAAAGGACAAGGCATCCACGAGCGAACGGTCAGGTAAGACTACAGTGACTGGGTAAATCCTCCCTCTACCAAACCGAACGAGATGCCGAGCGTGTTTTGGAGCAGTGCGGCATCCTAGCAGAAGACCCTTTTTCCGCTGTTAGTTGGCAACGAATACTGAGAAGAATTCATCTCCGAGTCGACAGCATGTCGAGTAGGGGGGCCATCAGTTGTCCTCAGGGAAATAGTTAGATTCTTGGATATCACACGTTAAATGTAAGTGTTTCTAATGTGCTGATGGTGATTAGAATATGACACTGAATGAAACGCCTAGTCAGCAAGTGCAACCAAACGTGCGAGACCTGGCAATCCTAGAGGTCCCATTCGGTGCTTTGGCTGATGCGTCGTGTGGGATTCCGCATTAAACCAGGGAACTGAAGTTTCCTATTCTTGTTTCATTCCCATCTCAATCCATTGCGTGTTGGACGGGGACGATGCCTGGCAATTCCCCGGTGAGGATGGATCCAGATGCAACGTTTGTTCTTGCATGCGTTGGGGCGAAGTACGGGTAAAATTGGCACGATCTCGACTCGATCTTTTCGATGACGCCGCCTCAGGAATGTTTGCTCTGTAAAGAAGGTCCAAAAGAGAGACGACCCGCCTTTGTTTCAAGTCATAAACAACTTCAAAAAGTACGGATTCGAATAGACTTTTTGCGTTCTATTGGGGGTAAAAAAGAGCAGGAGATGGGTACCTCCACCACCTCTTCGTTTTCACCACCAAATATGTCGTAGGCTTTCACCAATGGAATCATTGCCGTGAATAGATTAATCAAAGTGTCGTATTATGGAGTGAGAACCACGCAGCAGAAGAGACCACAAATGTCAAAAAATGGTATTTTTCTTAAAGCACGTTGCTTAGTTTTCATGAGATTCGACTGAGAGCGACTCCACCAGGACACCTGACTTTTCAAACCTTGGCGGCCATATCTAAATACCCCAAAGATGTTTTGTCTTCGTTCTCAGATTTTTTTTTTTTCTTTTCCCTGGTTCAGATTATCCTGAGATCGAGGAAGAAAGATTCCTGGAAAGGGACAGGATATGAAAAGTAATCTCCACCGTCGACATGGACAAGATTCCTAGACTATATGTGCTTGATCTTGACGTGGGAGTTCGCCTGAGTAGACAAGGAAATAGATGGAGACTGCAAGTCTCGCAAAGGGTTGCTTGGACTTGGGCAGGCCTTGCCAGATCTGTCCATTCTTTAACTACCGAGGGAAAGTCTTTACACGTGTGGACGACGTTAGTATTAAACGCGAAAACAATGTAACAGAGACTGCGCGACAGAAGAAGAGACGTGAGGAGATGATCGTGAATGAGCAGATCGACAGCGGGTCAATTCGAGAAGCGCATTCTGGTCCACTTGATCTTTGAAGTTGGCTTCGTTTGCTCTCATTGACGAGGGTTCAACAACCTTTAAGAGGACTTTGCAGAGTATATTGTGGACACGGCTCCGTTTTGAGCACGCGATGGCGTCCTATATTAACATATGTACAATGTGACATATCGTCGTAACATCACACCGTATGCATCCGTCACATCGTATGCGTCTGTCAGTCTTTCTACGTGTGAAAGACGCTTAAATTTGGTTGGATGAATCACTGACAACGCGTTAGCTGGTCAAGCACGACAAGTATTACTTGATAGGATTTCTATTTGCTCAGGAGCAGATGCTGGGAACATGTGGCTGATGAGCTTCTTTATCTTTGCTTTCAGAGTTTAAGCATCTTCCTTGTTGGATATTCCTGCATGTGATAGTTTGGCGCCAACAGTATTTCACCTAGCGTGCGAACTAAATAATTCTCTCCAAACTGCCAGTAAAGAATCAAAGCAAGATCTAATGGGCGATGACTTTCTCCAGAGCATGACTAGCGATGGTAGTCCAGGTTTACTACAAATGGGATCGACTCGGATGATTCATAGGCCACATATCTCGGATGTAGTCATCGCTCAAGCTACAATGCGATTACTGTCGTTGCCCCTCTTGTGTGGATGCGGCGATAATGTTACTTGAAAAACTTAAAAGAAAGTTCTTAAATGGAGGTCAAGGATAATAAGACTCTTGGACCGAAACCGAGTCGATGTAATTACAGTTACTCAAATACCAAACACACAAAATCTGCACTTAAGAACCAACGCAATGATAGAATCCAGAGGCTATCTAGCCAGAGAATTCTGATCAGACTGCCTTCTTATATGAGGGCCCGACAGAAGGAAGAGGTTTATATATTTACATGCTTCGCTGAACATTGAGAGGGAATAAACGATACCTGACAGGAAACTAGGTAGTGCAAAAAGCTTTACCTAACAAAACCAACTTAGTGAAAATCCGTCCGATTTCACGACATGTCATCGCATGTTGATGAGGGGAGCTGTTGTTGAGCATTCTCATTTTGAGGCATGCTTTTCTTAGTAGATTCTTCCTTCTCGTCAACAAAGTCGAGAAATTTGAAAAGTGTATCAGAACATTGCCAATTTGAGGATGCTGAGCGCAAAGTGCTCGTAACCATTTGCTGCTTCTTGAACTGGACAAACAAGTAAATCATCCGGATCAGAAACACCAGAAGGGCTGTGACAGAAATGACACCACATAGAAGATAGAGGCCCCAGAAGCTGATTAAGTGGAGCTGTTCAGCTTTTGAGTCCTGCCTTCCACTGGGACAACCCATTTTGCAAAACCACTTCTCGTGAATCTCTTGGAGCTTCCCACTCTCGGACAGTTTCAATATTGCGGTTGATATGTCAACAGCCAGTGGAGAACCTCTCTGAAAGGCCTGAAAAATAATGTAGACAGACATCCATTAGAGAATGACAACAGCCATAGTCAAAATTCAGATATATTGTCCATCATCAAAACTTCTGATCTGAACTAATTAGATTGGCAAATGATATCAAAATTAGTAAAAAGGACCAAATGTTAAGGATCTAGAATATGATTGTAGATTTATAAAATGAAGACCTTTCTCGTCAAGCTTTTGGGAACTTGCGGGCAGATGATCATTTCAAAGTTAATGCAATAAATAATTTGAAGCAGTGGTAGTCTATCAAATTTTTTCAGCTACTATGAACATGTAGAAGGCAACTGATTTTGTAGAGGACTTTCTGCAATTCATCTACTGCAATTGCGCTATGCCCAAACAATTTCCTTAGCAGTTCCTGTCATAAATGCAGAAACAATACGTGTAAAAATGCTACTCACAAATCCCCAGCCACCACTGGTAAATTCTTGCCCAATAATCCCAAATTGGGTATGCTTTGATAGAAATAATTCCACGTATGGCTGTTCATCAACAATAGCAGCCACCCCACCATTGCTTGGCCCCAGCCGAAGTGCTTTTTCATACTCTTCAGGTGAGCCTAAGGGAATTAATCTTGATGGGGAGATGTAAAGACTCTCCAGTAAATAGCTTTGAGCAAAGGATCCCACTTGATAGCCAATAGGCCAATTACTTACAATCAAGCTATCAATTCCTGTGATGGGTGATGAGAGCTGTCGAACTGTAAGAATTGAAGAAAGGCTCGCTGTGTAGCTTGATGTGATCACCAACAATAAGAAAAGCCACACTACCATTACCATACGCCCCAGTGGGCTTACAGTATCTTCTTCTGATATTACACAACACAACTAAAATCAGTCAAATATATAAAATCCAGGGGAAGCATCAATTAATTAATAGTTTCTAGAATGAAGCATAATTATGTAGCGGATCTACTCCATCGTAGGGACATCATATATATATGTTACAAGAAATAGAAAACTGATTTCTTCACGTACCTACGTGTGTGACAATGTATATATGGGTATACACATCGATATTCTCTTATTTAAAAATGGGTTCTTATGCAAATTCCTTTCATCAGAAACATGCAGAATTTCAGTGACATATGAAGTAACCACTCCTCCAGTGGACTTGTCCTTGAAATGCAATTTCTAAAAGCAGCATTCTTTTGTTGCCTAGTATCTACATGTGAATGAAATCCCTTTTCCATGATGATTATGCTGTATATCCGATGTAACATAGACTAATGGGTCAAATAGATGTCTCATCTGACAAAACCTAGGTAAAGATAATAAGAACAATAGATAAATATGTTCTGCCAACAGATGCCGCATGAACGTAAAAAAGCCGGCTTCAGTTGATGCAAACAATTTTCTATATCTATTCTGTCGAAATATTTTAGTTTGACAATCTGTACAGATCTAAAAGAAGGATCAAATTCCAGGTTCGACTATTTTAATCATGAATAGAGATAAGCAAAATGATTCTAGGTACAAAGATATACTTACGGTTCTTCTTAAACACAGTTGAAAAGCTAAACCTGCAATGGGAAAATTTACATTGTGAAATGTATGCTTAGAAATCTAAACCCCAAGTGAAAGTCCATAAGCAAAGAGGATGCTCACAGGAACATTGTCGCAATTTGCCTCTTTGGAGAACCCCTAAAATGCTTGTTCACTCGATGCTCAAGAATCCAAATGACTACAGCAATTATCACGAAAGAAGCTGCTGTAACAACCCACAGCTCAGCTGAAAAAGGTTCGAGAAATACCCAAGCACTTGACTTAGAATCCTTGATTGGAGCCACTATGACAAGACCACTTGAAGCAAATGGCTGAGAAAAATCTACAAGTTTTGTCCGGTTTGTCACAATCGCAATGTCTCCAACAGCAGCATCAAACACCTAACATTAAAACTTCAAGAATGATATAGGTGGACTCACCAGGATTAATCATGCTTCAGTAGAAGAAGACCACAGAATCCTAAAGCAACCAGCATGAGTATGTTTACTCTGGAGATACCGACAAAACGAAAATTTTACTCGGATAATATTGACCCCTTTTTTTTCTTGTGGCTTACATACAGTTAGAAATCCTATGAGACTTTAAGCAATAAGAATCAAGCCCATCTTGCACACATGCATTATGACTTCATGTCCTACAAATGCACCTCATGTGATGCACATCAAAATAACAATCACATCTTGGCAATAAATTCATCACTTTCTCCGTTTCAGGCTACAAGAGTATGATTTACTTACATTATTTGCTACCGTTTTGATAAAACTGTCATAATTGGGATTTGAATGTCCGTCTCCATAAGCCTCGAATCTGTATGGAACTTCATATGGCACCAAATTCCTTGCTTCATTGAACACATCAACACAATATCCTTGGAATTCATGACTACTGTGGTTCTCCATGACAAATTCAGTGAAGCTAAATCTGTTTGGAACTCCAATTCTTAGAGGGTTCCCGCTGTCTGCCACCACCCAGCCACGTGGTTTTTCTGTTTTTCCCCCAGGCCAAGTCACATTACGGAGCTTCTGGTCTTCATGGGTATAACTTCTATGACCCCCTTCAATATTTTCGGGTGGTACAACTGAGAGACCTGTTTTATTAGACCAAAATCCAACCAAATGAATCCCTCTCTGATCTATGTTGATGACATCATAACCACTGCTCGGAACATTCCTGTCTGGACTGAAGTAAATTTGACCTGTCAAACCAGTGAAATTTAGCTGCAACAATTTCTTCAGAAGTAGAGATCCTCCATCAAAGACCTTGAGCTTTCCAAGCTGCTTTTCCTTTGTTTTCTCATCATAAAGGGCGTTGCTGAATGTGAATGTAAAATTTCCATTCTCCTTTATGTACCTGTCGATTGCATACGCAACTGCCCATACTGTATCATACGCACAAAGGCCATAAGTATTTAGTCCAGACTCAGTTAACCTGTTCGTCTGCATGTCTCTCCATCGGGCAATAAATGTGCTCTTCCGGACAGAATCTGGAGTATGGGGGCGCAACGCAACTACCCCTTTCAGAATCTCAATATATGTATGGTTTTTGGGAGACAATGAATCTAAGGTAGCAGAGACCCAATCCGTGGCCAGCCACACGTAATCACTTCCCATCATCTGCAGTTCTTGTGCTATGGTAAAAATTCTGAAAGCAGGATCAAGATTTGCATGAACAACATAAACACGAGGACCAAATCTTTTAGATTTATTGAGCGTATCTGTGATGTGTCTTGAATCATACTGGACAGGCAAAGGCAACCTATATGAAATCTTCATCATTTTTTTCTCGAGTTCATCACCCAAAGCATATATCCCATTTCTCCCAAATTCATCATCAATATAGATGGCGATGACATCTTTCCATCCATAATTATCAATCAAATCAGCCATTGCAGCCATTTGGTAGGAGTCACTCTGTGCAGTGCGGACGAAATATGAGAATTGCTGAGCAGACAGTGAAGGATCAGTGGCTGAATAAGAGACGAGAGGAACTTGGAGATTATCCGCAATCTCGGCAATCATATGAGCTATCGCTGAGGACTGTGGCCCGATAATGGCCACCACCTCTTCGCCAATCACTTTAAAGGCTGCCAGATACAGAACAACCCGATTTCAAGTCATAATCTCTGCAACAGAGTTCAGAGTACAAATTCTTGAAAAGAGAGAAACTAAAGAACAGGCCTATGCAACTAAGTTCAGAGCACGAAAGAACCTGCTACGCTTGTGAAAGACCATGCAAATCCATGCCTGACTTGCTTGCTTTTGTTTATAGAAACTAAAACCCAAAAACCAGTATAATCCGAACAAGCCAAAAATGAGGAAAATGATGAAATCATCAAAATGGATTATATCGCGATGACTGTGTTCATTCTGTCGCATATCGAGTTCTTGAACTAGATCTTCGTTACAGTTTTCTTTTCCCCCTTTAAAACGGCTCAATGAGCATTCAAAGTTCATTACAGAATAAGCAAAATTGGAACGAGCAAAATTAAAACTTTAAAGCAAAGGAAAAGCAACGACAGGGCCCTTAATGTATTCAGAAGAACGCGGAGCGTGGTCAACGAAGTAATCAGAAAGTTGTTCATCCATGGTCAACGCCGGCCAATTATAATCCTCAAAAGCGACCAGTTTAGTAATAAGAAGTCCCCGGAAGAGTCCTTTTCACATTAAAAATCACATAACTGCGAGAACGAAATCCTGAACCGAGAAAGAAAAGTGCATACTTTTACTGAACGTGGAAATGGGTAAAGAAATCCGAACTCACCCTCAACGGTCCCCATGAAGACGCTGCAATTGGCGTCTTCCTTGGCCAGCTTCAGCTCCGTCCCGTTCAGGATCGACCGATCGGCGTTCACGTCGGCGGCCGCGGCCTCCATCGCGGCCTTCGCGACCCTCCCAATGACCGAGTCGTGGGTGAAGATGGCGCCGACCCGGACCACCGCAGGCTTCTCGCAGCGGGCGCGGCGGGGCCCGACCAGGCAGAGGGCCAAGAACAGGGGAAGCGCGGCGGGGAGGCGCTTCATTTTTCCTGGCAGGGCGGCGCGGCCGGAGCTCCGAGGCAAAAGGCTTGGTCCGTAAGCGAACCAGCGAGCATGGAGCAAAGGTTCCAATGGTGGGGAGAGAAGGGATGAAAGCGAGATAGTGGAAAGATGCAGATGGAAAGTGGAAGAATTTCTTTTGGGGGAAAAGCCGGGGAAGATGCGAAGGGGCAGCCCCGCACGTGAAAAACGAAGCTTTGACGTCCGAGGAACAGTTCCGTGGCTAGGCTCGAGAAGGGTTCCGTGTGTTGTCAGCCATTGCTGTCTGTGTCCGAAGAAGCACCTCGCTGACCGACAGAGTACAACGTGAGGAGAAGCAAAGTGGAGAGACGAGCTCCAAGTTGCAGAGGAAGAATCGCGGAATGGTACGATTGAGGAAGAAGAGAAAGAAGACAATAATAGTAATAGAAAGACAGAATTGATATTGTTGAGTTTCTTTCTTTTTGTGGAAATTTCATAAGTCCCTTTCGGATTGACCGCCCTGACTCACCGTACATTTAAATTTAAAGCTATACGTATTATTTTTCCGAAGTTGAAAGTTATTTTACGTCATTTGCGCCCTCCATTCTTTTCGTTGAATAAATGTAATGAACTCTTAAACTTCATTTGTTTTAGGGTTACGAAAAATTTTTCCGTTAATTTCTATGTTAAAAGTCATGTGAAAATTCATTTTAATACCATTAAAAATCTCAAAGCTTATGACAAATTTACCCCAAGCTAATATATTTACGACAAATTTACTCTAAATTAATTTTTTCGATCATAAAAAACCTAAATTGGTACACGTGCGGCACATTTACCATCTTTCAATTTTCCCAAATTTGACTAAGTTGTGTTGTCCAATCAATTTTATTTTCCGGATTATTCTAACATTGCCTTCATATCATTAATACTTGATTTTTTTTTATTGGAATCATTATTACAAAACTATTCAAAGACTACCAAATGTGCACTTCATTCTTGTGCCGGGAAGATGCCCATTAACTAAAAGATGGACAGACATCGCCATGCGCACATATACAAAGAATCACACTCAAAGCACACCTGAAATTAGCGATAAACAAAAGTGATTTTGGTTCCGGCATTTCAACGAGCATGTGATATACGAGTCACTCATACCATTCACATGCAAGTTCCATGTTAAAATTTTGACACTTACAATTCAAGGTAGAAAAGATTACGTAACGCTAATAAGGACCGGCAAAATAAGAGTAATATGTAAGCGTACAAACAGATTGCGGACAAGTAGTAAACCATGTGGGGCTGAGACATATAAACATAAAACCAAGTTTGTCACAAATCAAAAACGAGTGAAGCAATCACAATATGTGCACTTCTTTTGTATATGTGTGTAAGCGATCTGTCCATCTTTTAGTTAATGGGCATCCTCTTGGCACAAGAATTAAGTGCACATTTTGTAGTCTTTGAATATTTTCTAATAATGATTCCAATAAAAAGAAAAAAAAATTAAGTATTAATGATATGGAGGCAATGTTAGAGTAATCCGGAAAATAAAATTGATTGGACATCACAACTCAGTCAAATTTGGGAAAATTGAAATATGGTAAATGTGCCGCATGTGTACCAATTTAGGTTTTTTATGGTCGAAAAATTAATTAGAGTAAATTTGTCGTAAATTATCGTTGGGGTAAATTTGTCATAAATATACCCGGTTTGGGGTAAATTTGTCATAAATATACCAGTTTGGGATTTTTAATGGTATTAAACTTAGGAATTTTCATATGACTTGCCACGTCGGCAACCACGTCAAAGAAATTAACTAAAAGTCGAACGGAAGCTAACGGAGGGTAGATTTGTCATATGTGGTTTGGGGTTTTTTGTGGTCAAAAAAGTTTGGGGTAAATTTGTCATAGGTGTACCAATTTGGGGTTTTTTAGGGTATTAACCATTTGTTTTACGAAAAATGTGATATTTAAAAAACATTTTTCTTAAAATCATTTTTTGGGATGATAATAATATTTTCCGATGTTAGCTGAAACTTAAAAAGAAAATAGGAAATATTATTCCATCGTTTGATATAAAAAATCTTATTTGAATTTCCTCAATAAACACACACTATTCGAATGCTAATAATTTGTAAATGGGTAAACCCGATGCGGGCACTAGGGTCTCAAACTCATACATCGACTACCGGGCATGACCATGGGCATTAATCTTGGGTCCACCTAAGGAAAGCCAAAAAACCCATTGCTCATGTTCGGCTCCCTAGCACCCTAGCTTGGGTTTACAAAGACAAGGCCTGGGACCCCCAATGCCTGAACTTGGGTCCCTCGAGGTAGGGCCCAAGACTCCAATGTCGGTGCCTGTTCTCGGGTCCATTGAGGTCAGGATATCAGGTCTAATGTTGAGGTCTTAAGCTTAGCCTTGATAGACTTGAGGCCAACATCTCAAGTAAAGGCACTAGCACTAGGATCTTAAGCCTAGCCTCGATTAACTCAAACGTAATCGTGAGAGTCTCGAGTATGACCTCGATGAACCAAGGTCGAAGCTTTGGGGACCTTAATGTAGCCATCAAGTTATTGCGCTAGATGGACTTGTGGCTTAGCACCAAAGACCTGGTTTTGGGTGCTAGGGTCTAAGGCCCTCTTTGATAGCTCAAGCATGGGTGCCTAGTGTCTTGGGCATGGACTTGGCTCAATTGACACGGGCTCAATGTTGAGGACCTTGGTATAGGCATTGGAGACACAGGCACGAGCATTAGGGCGCAAGGTGTGGGCAGATAGGACACGAGCCCAACCTCAATGGATCCAAACTCGAAAGTGAGGAATGGGGCACAAGCACTGGGGTCCAAGCCCCAGGTCTCGATGGATTTAGGGAGGGGTGCGAGGACTTGGGCATAATGTCCTAAGCACGAGCATTAGCATTGATGTCTTGATCTCGGCCTTGATATACCCAAGCATGACAACTGGAGTTTTGAGCACATCTAGATAGACCAAGGCCGGGGCGCTAGGATCTCGAGCACAAGTGACAGAGTCTTGAGCATAGGCTCTAGTGTCCTAGGCTTGCCTTAGGTGGACCTTGGTAGACCAGCCCTAATCTCTAATAGTGGCCCCATTGCCAAGAGCTTGATAGAAAGCATTGCCCATCCCGTACTTTAATATCTAATCATATATTCATAAAAAAAACTCAAAATTTTAAAATTTAAAATTATTTTCTTAAATTTAAACGTTTGTTTTCCATTAATTCTAAAAAAATTCCATTAACTCATTTTACTAAATAAACAAATGAAGCCTTAACTCGAAGATACCGATTATAATATATCACGTTATTTTCTATGGACGGAGATGCCTTTCGGTGTAATTGTTCGATTGCAACTCGAGACTCGCACTCTCACACACACGCACATTCATCTTTAGGGGGCAAATCGAAAGAGACTTTCACGACGGGGGGTGCGACGCGGAGGAAGAATACGAGAGTTTAGGGAGGTCAAGCGAAACATTCGAAAAACTCTGGGTCTGAATAGTAAGACGGCGATAGTTGCGGGGAGCAAAGCGAGATCCTCCCAACAAAACAACACCTTATCCGTCCCATCGAAACGACACGTGGCGCCCTCGCAGAGGGAGTCGATCGAGGGGAGCGTACCCATCGGGAAGAAGGTCAAAAACTTCCGCAAGCGCCAACCTCCCGCGCTCCGCCTTCGCTTTCGAAAACCGAAAACACGCCTCCCTCCCTCCCTCTTTCCCGCCCCTCCTCCCCTGTCCTTTTAACCCTAACCTCCGCTTTCTCTCTCTACCCCTCCCTCCCTCTCTCTCTCTCTCTTCTGCAACTCTCTCTCTCTCTCTCTAGGGCGCCATGAATCGCAGGACAACGCGGAGGCTGAGTCGCAGATCCGAGCCCTACCTGAGGTACCTGAAGCCCGGCGCCCTCGCCCAGCTCAGGGACTCCCGGATCGTCAGCGCCCGGCTCCACCGCGTCGACTCCCTCCTCCTCCAGATCCGCCCCACTCCGCCTCCGCCTCCGCCGGACCAGCACGGCCGGCCCCCCGCCGCCGCCGCTGACGGCCCGCCCTGCTTCGTCGGGAGGGTCTACGGGCCCCGCTGCCTACAGAGGAAGAAGCTCGTGGCCGCCGAGTGCGTCTGGTTCGCCGGATCCGGCCCCGGGAGTCCCGCTCGGAGCGAGCCCGATCCGGCGGCTGATTTCTTCGGCGGCGGCGATGGCGTCGCTGCTCATTGAACAGGATTTTAGATCAGATCCTCTTTTCCTTTTCCTTATTGTTAGATTTGCCTTGGTGTAGAGCAATAAATTTCGGTAGATGTACTCCTTTCTTGAACAGAAAACAGAAATCGAATAGCGGCCTTGATATCCGACTTTTCCGTGCCGAATTAAAGCGTTTTGGCTTGATAGCGTTTGGCGATTTTCTGCCTGACGATCCGCGAGCAAGTTCGCACTGCGAGTTTTTGACAGACTCGAAAGCTCTTCAGTCCGATTCAGATGCCCTGCTGCACTCACTCGCGAGCAGCTCGCGTCGATCGTGCTTGCGGGCACCAGCAGTTCCGGCGAATCTCGCGGCTGCCGATAGTCTTGTAGAAGATATCTCGATTGCCATCCCCTTGTCTCTATTAGCTTGTATTGGTGGAGGCAGGGAGGAATCGATGGCGTGGTTGCTTGCCCTGTAATGACTTTCTGCGCAATACATTGATGGTCAAACGGAAATGCTGGGTTGTCCTAGTTAGATTTGGAGGATTATTTGGCCAATGATGTGAAGCAATTAGGTAAAATTTGGGGAAACCTAATCATTTCAAAAGTTTTATTTAGAGAAAGAGTTTTGAGTTAAACGTGTAGTGGGTGGAAGTGATTGATGGTTTGGTGAAATGCAGTCGAAAGGCGGGTTGAGAAATAATTTTGGTGTAATTGATGTTTTGGAGAATGCTCATGAGGATTTTGGTGAAAAGTGCTTTCAAAAGGCACTTGATAAGATAAAGATTGGATAGGATATGAGTCCCAAATTAGACAAAGATGGGATTTCTAATATCTTATTGACGGCTTGGTAAACATGCCAAAATGTCCAAGCAAAATTGAATGTCGACCTTGGAGTGAATGTTGAATGGCTCTCGGTGCTGGCAAATCCCATCTCCTCTCCGCCCGTGGACCTAAATGCCGACTGTTCAGATCTTGAGCTCTCGTGGATGTCCAAACTGCCTTAGCATCATGATGTCACACTCCCATCTTCATCGCCATCCCGCGATCTTCAATTATCACCCCTTGGTCGCATCCCCACCCTCATGCCTAACCCCGAGGTCGAAGCCACAAATGTGCAACGGATGAAGGCACGATTGCTTGTGCTACAAAGGAAGACGATGGCTGTTGCTCCAAATACGGCCATGAAACTCCTCCTTGGCTGAGGTCGAGTGGAGCTCAGTCATGGAGGAGCTCTAGATCTGGCCCCAGAGGTCCAGTGTGGCGTAGATCGAGTTGAGCTCGTTACCAAGACAAGCCTTATCGGTGGAAATGAGACAAAGCTTGGTAGGAGGCTTGAGTGATGGCGGTGGCAGGAACAGGGAAGAGAGACAGTATGAGTATGAGACATATTCTATTAACCTTCCTCATATGAGATTATTTCATTACATCCACCTTTATCCTATCTTGGACAACAATCAAACGATAGGATTTTAAGAATTTGGCTCAATAGAGATGATCTCTTACCTTTTATAGAGATTTCGTTTACTGAGTTTTTACTCGCTCATTTATTTTTCTAGTCTGTAGGATGGATTCTCCTTGTATGTTATGTTTTGGAGCATTTGCATACATAGTGAGGGAATACCAAGATGTATTTGTACTAAGATTCGAGATAATGTGTATTAAATATAGTTCCATTGTTTAGATTGATGTAGTATTACATGAGTTTCTTCCCCACCATTTCATCATAGAGTACGCTAATATGAATGGTGACGTCTTAGTATCATCGAGAGGGTTCGATGATCTTGTTGGGCATGACAATGGAAGGGACGTGGTGATACGGAGGTCATTGACCCTAGAGTTAAACAATGGTTTGGATAATTTACAAGCTCGCTTTTAGATTAGTATTAATGTAGTGGCCCAAACCTTCTTTTTTGGGACTAATGTAATAAATTGTATATTGTGTGAGCATATGTATCAAAGTAATAATTACCGATGAAAATGTATAAATGCATATGTATATTAATTATAATTGTTGGATCTTATGAAATGATGTGAATATGTGAATATGTCATTATGTCATCTATGTGCTTAAAAGAAGAACAACAAAAAAACGTATATTGCCTGTGACATTTTGGGGCGTCACATAAGTCGAGTTAAGCTTTGTCATGAAGGAACTTTGGATGTGGCCACGGAGCTTGTGTATGGCTAAGATCGAGCTAACTAGTCACCACGAGCCTTTTTGGTGGGAGGCTGTGGGTGACATATAGAGGCTACGGGTGGCTAGGACAGAGAAGAGAGATGAATGTGAGATGTATTCTATTCTATCCACCTACCTCATGTGGAATTATTTTGTAACTTCTTATATTCTGTCTTATCTTATCTTGTCTTAAACATCAATTAAAAAATAAGGTAAGACAATTAAAATTATATCCATAATTAAAATCCAATTATGCCTTTGAAAAAGGGATACCACTTATAGCGTTCTCCTTTTGTATATAATTATGTAAAAGTCGTCGTCATTGCCACAACTTGCTTTTTATATAAATGGCTTGATACGATCTTTAGAATCTTTTGCTTCCTTCTCAATTCATCAAAAGGCTCCCCTAATTTGTAATGTAGCAAAATACGAGCACGGTTAAACGCTACTTGATCTCCTGTAAATTTAAGGCCTCATTGAGACTTGGATAAACAACATCTAACTTCCTCATATGACCCTAAATAACCCGTGAGATTTAAATATCCAATATTAACTAAATACTGTTTACCTACATTAATATAATGTTCTGTACATGTAGATAGTAATGGATGAAAACCGTTAAGGGATGACGAGGAAACTTTACATCGCATCTCTTAAGGCTACGTTTGGCAGTTTTAAGATATGATAAATTTGATCATATCCAGCGTTTATTACCCACTTAAGACAAAATAAAGTCGGATATAATGAGATATAAGCCGGATAAAACTATTTTATGAGAGATGTGGGATAAATGTGGATAAAATTTCTAATATTCCTAATTGAAAAGTTATTTTTCAAATAACAAACTTTTTAAATTAATAAATTTAAAATTATATTTCAATATAAATAATATTTTAATTCTAATATAAGAAGTTCAAAAAAATGATAGTCTAGTTTTTTTAATCTTATTTTTATTTATATATTCGAATTTCATTCTATTTTATAATATAAGTTCATATATATATATATATATATATATATATATATATATATATCTCTCTCTCTCTCTCTCTCTCTCTCTCTCTCTCTCTTACATATTTTAGGTGTCTTAGTGTTTTAGATATATTAGTACAATTTCTATTTAATAAAATTCTATTAGATGATGGAAGGGGAAGAAAGAAATAAAAAGAAAGAAATTAAAAAATATAGGAAAATAAAATAAAAATCAAATAGATAATAGTATCTCAAGAGATTTTTACCATATTTGTTTATAAATACCGTGATTCGTTTATATTGATATGCTATTTATACCAAACAATATATATAATATAATATGAATATATTCGAATTTATTATTGTAATCACTAAACAATGGATATAATGTAGCAAAATTTCATAGGTTTCATATCGCATCCTATCTAGTTCTATTTTAATTAAAAATTGAGACGACCAAACATAACGTAAGGGGTTTCATAGAACATACTTGTATTGAGAATTGTTCATCTCAAAATTAACAAGGTACATGGTCGAATTATATGCAACCAATACATTTTGATTGGTTTTCATGCTTAACCGATAAAAATAATTCAATTATACGTATTCATCCGTATCTTTCACTAGAAGGTATTTTAACATTGCACGACAAAAAACGGATGAAAGTCGCATTCGAATAATGAAGAAGATTTCGCTAGTTTTCCACGAAAGAAATCATTAGTTTAATTTATTGTTTCCGGATGAGGCCAAGAACCGGAATGAAAAATATCCCGAAATTCATCCGACGGGGAAAAGGACAGAAAAAAGGGGAAAAAGAAAAAAGAGAAAAGAAAAAAAGAAAAAGGAAAATATTGAGTGCGCAGCTGCCTATCGTACAGGTTTACGCCTCCGCTTGCGTGGAGCCTAATCCGTCCTTTTCTTCATCGCTCTCTTTTTCCTTTCTTTTCTGTACCTCCTTCTGCACACCCCTTCGATCATCCCGCTGCAGCCGATCGAGAGAAAAACCTAAATTCTCCCCGGCCGCCGCCGCCGCCGCCGCCGCCGCCGCCGCCGCTGCTGCTTCGATCCCTCGAGATTTGTCCTTGCGTTCGCAGCGGAGGTTTCGCCATGGCCAGAAGCTCTTTCAAGATGGAGCATCCCCTCGGTCAGTCCCGCTCCCCGATCCTCAACTCGATCTGTTTCTCTCTGTCTGCGTGTGTTGCTTTTTTTTCGTGATCGTCGGGAGCGATTACCCGGGGAATTCCCCGTCGGAATCGGTGGCGGGCTCGTTCGATCGCGTGCTCTGCTGGATCCGCGACGTTTGGATGGATGTGGGTTTCGTTAGCGGTTGTGGGTGGGATTGTGCTTGGGTGATCTTTGATCGGTTTTGGGTTTCCGATTCGTTGATCTTTGCTCTACTGGATCGGTGGCGGTTGGAAAGATGTGAATTTCGTTGGCGTTGTAGGTGGGATTGTGCATGGGCGATCTTTGATCGATTTTGGGTTTTTGATTCGTTGATCTTCTTGGGAGTGTTGTGGGTTTTTGCGCGACCCGACCTTGGTTGATTTCTTGTGTTTTTGGCATGTGATGAGGAGTAATTGGATAGGGGCTTGGAGTTTTCTTTGTTTTGGGTTTCAGATCGACGTCAAAGGAACAATTTTTTTGGGTGTTATGACTGTGCTCGGTTGAATTTCGTTTTGGTTTTGGTGGTTGCTTATGAAGGAATCTTGTATTCGTGACGATTCGATGGGTCTGCTCTAATCTAGAGACGGAGAAAAGAAGAGGGTTTGCTTAATTTGGCTGGTGTGCTGTCAGTGGCCATTGAAATTCCTGGGTCCTTGCTTGGAGAAGGAATGGAGATGGAAATTGATGATGAGTATGTATTGCGAGTGATGGAGAAGTGATAGCATCTTGATATTTGTCTACTGAGTTTGAGTGAAATTCAGTCATCCTCGTATGGCTGATTGTTATGCTTCTCTGGATTCACACCTTTTGTTTCCTGGTGTTTTATGGCTTGTTTAAATTATCGAAAGAGTTGGTTAGTGCTTGCCCTTTTTGCATTTTTTTCTTCTCACGCCTTCTGATCTTGCTCTTGCACGTATTTTACAGAGAGGAGACAAGCCGAATCTGCACGAATCAGGGAGAAGTATCCCGATAGAATTCCTGTATGATCAAACTCGCCCTGCTCATTTTTTGTGTCTTTCCCCTTGGTTCTCAATTGTAACTCTCTGAATTGTGCGGTGCAGGTGATTGTCGAGAGGGCTGAGAAGACTGATGTACCCGACATTGATAAGAAAAAGTCTGTTTCCATCGAGGAAAACTTTGTACTCTTCATGTCTAAATTCATTCATTGGCCGGTGGCTTTTTTTGAATACTCATCCATCCATTGATGAGCATTTTGCCCTCAGATAGATTTGTCACTTCAGCAATTTGAAAGTTTTTGTGATCAGTTGCTCTGCTAAAACATAGGATAGAAAGATGTCTAGATTGTGGTAGTCCTCACTGTTAAAATGCTGCGCTTGTATTATGGAAGGCAAGGAGAGCTATTTGACTAATTTGGCATACTGAGTAAGGAAACTTGAGTGAAAATTCTAAATGACCATGCATGCAACAGATATTTCATTGTCTGAAGGTCATTCATTTAGTTGAAGGCTTGCATCAGGCTTTATCATGCGTACGTTTATTGTATGTTTTGCAGTTTGTGCTCATCCATGAAATGGTATTCTTCATGATTATCGTTTAGGTCTGATTTTTTTGTGGCAAATTCAGGTATCTAGTTCCTGCTGACCTTACGGTTGGCCAGTTTGTGTATGTTGTTCGAAAGAGGATCAAGCTAAGTCCAGAGAAAGCTATTTTCGTCTTTGTTAAGAACATTTTGCCACCCACTGGTGAGAAAAGATCTTTCATTAGGTCCTACGGTCAGTCATGGACTATTGATTTTACTGATTTGCGATGTCTCTGTGTTGTTGCAGCTGCTATGATGTCTGCAATTTATGAGGAAAACAAGGATGAAGATGGCTTTCTCTACATGACCTACAGCGGCGAGAATACTTTCGGTTCCCTTTGAAGCATGACTTAGTTAAAAGCCTTTAATGAAAAGCTTTGCAATGTATATATGGGAAGCAGTGCCAGCTTCAAATGTAAATTCTTTGCATCCGCTTATCTTTGATGTCTAGCTCTTTTACTTGATGCTCCTTTAATTTTACGTTCTGGTCAATGTCATCTATAAGACTTGGATAATTTTGTCCTCTCTCCCTCTCTCCCTCTCTTCTCTCAACTATGCAGGGTTTTGGTTGAGATGATTGTCATTTGATTCATGAAAGGATATACTAGAACAAAAATATAATAAAACGACGAGGCAAACTCTGAATTAGTTTAAATAAATTAGCATTCGACGTTTGTCATATCATTGAGAAAGCTGATTTTGGTAAGCTAGTTACTGTGACCATGGAATTACTCGTGTTTAGCGACAGTCTCGACTCATGCAACTATTTGGGTTTGAGTGTACATTCTATATGGTTGATGTTTTTCCCATTCTGGATCTTGAAACATAAGCAAGGTGTGAAAAGGCAAACGAGTTAGGAAAGCTCTAAGCTTCCTTCTCTGCTTTTATGGTGCGACGGAGCATTGTACTTGCTCTTGAAAAGAGGAAATGCATAAATCCATGACGTCGTTGATTGCCACGTCAAATTCGCAGGGAAGTAAGAGACCATATATGATGGTGTAATTTGCAGATAACAACACACTCGCCATCATCTGGAAGGAAGTGGGGTCGACGCCATGGAATTGCGGGTCTCAAGGGGTTGATTTTTGATCGTGCCTGTAGCTGAGTCCGTCCTTATTGTGCGCACAAAACAGCGAGTGTCGGTCGTCACGGGGTCTGATGTTGCTTTCTACCGTACAGAGGAGGAAAATGACAGAATGGGTTGAAGACTCTACATTTGTCGCATTCATTCTTATAGGTTGAGGCCGGTACATAGTGACACGGATATGCGCATGAAACACGCTCAGCGTCAATTTGCACACGCACGATAACCTTTTGTTGTTCAAACGTAAGAAAACGTCTTCATGGATTAACTCCCCTCCCGTTTAAATGACGTCGTCCCTTCCAAGGCCCTCATCTTCATTAGCACTCACATGAATCTCTCGTAGTTAAGCTGATCGGTCTTTTTGCTCTCGAATTCTCTAACGTTACCAATGAGTAGGGACGGCAAAAAATGAGGGATAAGCTTCGCGTTTTTCATGTCCATGATGATTGCACTGAGGTGCGGTCCCTGTAAGCTGTCGCTGCACGGGTTTGCATCATCGAGTGTACAGAACAGTCATGGCAGTAGTTGATCCGTTCTAATCAAGTACTACGACTTTTTTCTATTCGTGTTGTCGTCTCATCATCAGTTGGTAATCGACTAATCCATCAAATTCATGCCCCACATAGCGCGCGCGGTATAGAGACAGAGAAAGAGAGAGGTAGGGGGTAATACGGCAGCTCCAAGGTGAGAGCGAGAGGAAGGAGAAAAGCTCCATCCGAGCGGTGGTTCGGAGGAAATCAACACGGCGAAGATGACCACCATGGAGAGCAAAGAGTGGCACATAGTAGCCCACGCGCCGGAAGGGATCCCGACTTCCGACCACCTGAAGTTGTGCGCCGCGAGGATCCTGGTTGACGCTGCCTCGATCCCTGACCGCCATGTTGCCCTCGAGATGCTCTTCATCTCTGTCGACCCCTTCGTGCGCTCCCGGATGACTGGCCGCGAGGACGGGCTGTACTCCCCTCAATTCGATCTCAACCAGGTTTTCTATGAGCTGAATCACTAGAGTAGATTGAATAACCAGATCATCTGTGAAAATATGCGCTCATGTCTTTGGGAAGTGCAGGTGGTGACGGCTTTTGGGATTGGGAGGGTGGTGGAGTCGACGGACGATAAGTATGCTAAGGGAGAGATTGTGACCGGCCCGTTCTTACCGGTCGCAGAGTACTGCGTGGTGCCTTCTGATTTCATTATAAGCAAGATCGAGCCTAATGGAGACATTGAGTTGCCGGAGTATCTCAGCTGCTTAGGTATATACCATCCTCTCATGTTTCGTTTACAATGATGATACAAGAGAATAGGATAATTGCATGGTGGAAGATTTCCAAAAAATGGACCCAACGATTGATTTTGCTCCGGTACCGTCGCAGGAATGCCTGGATTCGCGGCATGGCTGGGAATAGAGGTGCTGGGAGAGCTGAAGGCGGGGTCGAACGTGTTCATCTCTGCCGCGGCCGGCGGCGTGGGGATGTACGCGGGGCAGCTGGCTAAGCTCAGAGGGTGTAGGGTCGTGGGGAGCACCGGATCTGATGAAAAGGTAATGTTTGCTTATAACTCCTATTAATGTGAGTATAAGGACTAAATTAGCTGCATAATTCATGTGCTTAATATAATGAAAACATCATGTGTCGTCCAAATTCCAAGTTGGCTTTATCGAGTTTATCTTAAATGACTAGCTTAGAGGATGCCGCGTCAGTTACCTCTATTAGATAACCCCACAAAATTAGAAGGATAAATGGATAATATTTCTAGTAGGGATAATTTTGTTATTTTGTTAAAAAAAATGGATTTTCTTTGCAAGTCTGTAGATTTTCTAGAGATTTTTTTTTTTTTTTGGTCGGATCCTAGAGAGTTGGTGAATATAGAAAAAATTGGTGGTAAAATAAAATTATCAATTACCTAATTTTCAAGTAACTTATTGGTGATTTACCTATACTTTCTCCAATTGATAGGAGTTCATATTTTTATACATTTACCTAGAAGAGTCCATCGTACCAACTCTTATATGAATTTCTCAATCTTTATTTGAATGAATTATCAATTTTTTTCCTTATTAAAATATAAAATCTTTACGGATGTTGACAAAACTAAATAAATCGCCAACCAACTCAAATGAGGGTTGATGACTCATAACTACTCAATAATTTATTTAGAAAAACGATATATCAGCTGATAAATCAGCGAAACTAAAGTTAGTAAGTCACGTTAGTTTAGGTTAATAATATCTAAAAGAGAGTTGTTAAATGTGAGGAATTGTTAATCATGATAAATAATGTTGATAAATAAAAAAAAATGAATATGGTAGGTGAGCATCAAGCTAGCTAACTGTCTTCTATTTTTAATTTCCAACGCACCAAAGCATAACTAAAATAATTTGGCTTGTGGCATACATATATCTTTATTATCCTTATTAATAACGTAATTTTTATTTTATAGGTAATCCTGGTGAAGGAGGAATTTGGTTACGATGAAGCATTCAATTACAAGAAAGAAACCGATCTTGACGCTGCTTTGAGCAAGTAATTAAAAATAAAACCCTGTTCTCACTCATTAATCTCATTTTCCATCAGCACAATTGTATGTGCGTAAGCTAATTACTTGAATTTCGAATGTGGCAGATACTTCCCCGACGGCATAGACATGTACCTTGACAACGTCGGCGGTAAGATGCTCGAAGCCGTGTTGAACCATGTCAACGAAGGTGCTCGGATCTCGCTCTGCGGCATGATTTCCGAGTACAACAAGGTATATTCCGGTCCCTATGTCTCATCATTCAGCAGCGTCGCATCCCTAAGAACAAGTCAGAATCTACAAAACTATAACCCCGCATCCATGTTTAAATTTGATGTAAACGAGCCGATCGATGAGCCATCTAGCCACATCTCGGCTGTCAAAACACGGATAACTTGATTCTGGGGACCGGAATACACTCAGACTTCCGGTGATTCTTTGTTGAAGCTAGAACGTGTGAGAGGAACCAGTAAAGCAGCTCACCGACATGATAATAGCAATGGTTTAACTGTCCATGATGGGGTTAGGTGCAGCTATTTGTCTGCTGAGTGGGAAAGAGCTGTGTCGGTCCAATCATCTGCGGAGCCTTTTCCACTCTCTAGAAGAGATTTCTTGAAACCAAAAAACCATTTAAAAATTCATCAATAATTCATGGCCGATCGTTTATCTAAAATCCTTGTTAATCAGCCCTCGTTTGAACCCAATGCAAGCAGGTGTGGACAGAGAGGGAAGGGGTCAGGAACCTCCTGAACATGGTGGGGAAGGGCGTGAGGATGGAAGGATTCATGGTGGGCTCGCCATCGCACCTGGCGAGGTTCGGGGACTTCGCTCAGCAGATGGAGGGTCACCTGAGGCAAGGCAGGATCAGGTCCAAGCACAAGATCTATTATGGTGTCGAGAGCTTCTTGGTGAGCTTGCAGTCCGTTTTCTCGAGCTCTAACATGGGCAAGGTCATCCTTCAAGTCAAGCCCTTGTGATGTATATCGCAAGATTGAACAGATGAGCTCGGTGTTTTCTTATATTCGAGACCGACTCATCTTATTCATAATTTCGCTGTATTTGGACCGAACCTCCCAATTAAGTATGCAAGTCTAAGTAAAAAAAGGGGTTATTGCTTTAAAACTTACAAGATAATCATCATACAAAGTGTTTACACACTAGATATCCTTTTATTCAATTTCTTGGCCAGACGCCAACATGAGTTCTTCAACACAAACTTGAATTATAGAATCAAGAAAGCTTGGCTGACCCGGAATAACAACATTAATAATACAGAAATTTCAATAGTATTAACGCTCAATTTGTCTAATAGAGTAGGGCTGAACAAAGTCCTTTCCAATAAGCTACAAAAGGATTGGTCTATATCAAGTGATCTTGCATATGTATACTAGAATGTTGTTTTATTTATTATAGCTTCTTAGGTCCGAGCTGATAGCTCTCATGCATCGAGAGAGAGGATTTCTACGATGGCGGCCGCCCTACATGCCACGGATGGGCGGTAGTTGTCCATCAACATGGAGCCACTCCTTGGCATCACCGGTTTGGATATGGCATTGTTGAAGGGAAGCTAGCGAGGAGACCAGACAATTCATCAACCATGCACTCGATCTCGTCCATGGGCTCTTCGGTTGGCTCCACACCTATTACTTAATGAGAGAGATTCAAACCACATTTCAATGAGAATGAAAGAGAAATACCAAGCATGCAATGTGCAATACTCACTTAATGATGAGAAAGCGCCGTCTCAGCACTATCGCCACCCAAACTCTCACTCTTCTCCTCCTCCTCCTTTAGAGCTAGGGTTTTGGCTTGCGTTGTTGAGGCGAAGCTAGCGAGGAGACTAGACCATTCATCATCGATATCGATCTCGTCCATCAGCTCCTCAGTTGGTTCCGCACCTATTGCTTAATGAGAGAGATTCATACCGCATTTCCAATGAGAATGAAAGAGAAATATCAAACATGCAATATATGTAGTACTTACTGAATGAGGAGGAAGCAGCTGCCTTGGCAGATCGCCGCCCAAACTCTCCCCTTCTTCTCATCTTCTTCTTTCAGAGCTAGGGTTTTGGCTTGCATTGTTAAGGCGAAGCTAGTGAGGAGACTAAACGAAAATGGGGACACCTCAAAAAATCAATTCCTCATCATCAATTTAGAAAATATTTTCTAAAAAATAATTATTTATGTAGCTCATAAAAATTAATCATTGAAAAGATAATATTTGTCTAGGCATTTTCTTTTAATGGTAGAAATAATTTTCATTAGTCTATTATTGCAAGCGATATAAACAATCAAATTAAGAATACATATTTTAAATCGTCGATTTTTCTCGAAACAAAAAGGCATGTTGAGAATTGAGAGGTGTGGCGTCAATAGTTATGAAGCAAATAGATAGAAAACATAAAATTAAAAAGGACAGACTCTCTGATCTAGCGAGAAAAATCGAAGGCAAATGGGGACACCCCAGAACCAGTTCCTCATCATCACTTATATCAAAGAAAATGAAGATTCAGAAAAGTTAGGCAATCGAAAAATACATTTTCTTTTGATGATGGAAATATTTTTGTTGAGTCGAATTTTTGTAAATAATACAAGGAATTGAATTTGAAAATATATATTTTTCAAATCGTCAATCTTTCCCGAAACAAACACAAGTTAAGAACAGGAGGGGGCATGAAATAGTTATAAACCTAATCAATAGAAAGCATAAAATTAAAAAAGGAAAGCCTCCTCAACCTGGCAAGGCTAAAGAAAAGATGAGGGGGAAGAAAAGAAGGAAAGAAGAGAAAGGCCACCTCAAGAAAGATGATAAACAAGAAGCGATTGCATGCACGTTCTCGTTGAGATCGATACACTCTAAAGAACACCATTCTGACCAAATCCGCTGCGAAATCGCGCAACGTGCCTTGAATCACGACACCCGTGAAAGGGCTTGCGAGGAGGAGGAGGAGGAGGAGGCCTTGACCTGGGAGGCCATGTGGGCTCACTTGTTGCCATGCTTGGCGTGGAGCCGGGCGACGAGGCTCTCCTTCTCCGATGAGAAGGCGCCCTTCCTCAGGTCCGGCCTCAGGTGGTTCGCCCACCTCAGCCGGTAGCTCTTGCCGCACCGTAGCAGCGGGGTGTGCCTCTGCACCGCGTTCCAGTTCCCTCCCCCGTTCCTCCTCACATACTTCGTCAGCATCTCGTCCTCTTGCCGACTCCACATCCCCTTCTTGAGTATCTTCTTCGGCTGCTCCTCCCCTCCTCCTCCCCTACCGCCTCTGCCGCCGCCGCCGCCGCTGCCGTTCATTATTGTATATCAAAGTCGCACAGCTCTAATAACACTCTTAAGCTCTTAAGGAAGGAGATGAATACACTTGCTGAAATTTCTTTTCACACTCCGCTATTCGAAACGATTACAAGACTTACTAATATGTAGACTTAAAACACGACTCTTGACATACCTTAGATACATGAAAAGACATGTCTAGATACATAGCAATAAAGATACTTTAATATGTGTGCTGAAATGACTTCCGTCGGGAATTGAACAACCTGTATTCATCGCTTCCGATCTTCAAATAGCTTGTCCCCCGCCCTTGGTTTTCAAGGCCTCTTGTGCTTGTGGGTAGATTTGAATGCGGTGCTTCACCATTGTTGGTGAAGTGTTCAGGTTTGAGAAGGAGCCGCAGGTCGAAGTCGACATTGCTGATGTTTTCCCGTTTTGAGTAAAGACTGTCATCTCTCCTCCCCTAATTAGGTGTGATAGATAGAGAGAGAGAGAGAGAGAGAGAGAGAGAGAGAGAGAGAGAGAGAGAGAGAGAGAGAGAGAGAGAGAGATAGATGACGGCGCTTGTCTTCTTCTTCTTCTTCTTCTTCATTGTAAGCAAGGTGTTTCGAGAGACAGAGAGAGGGATTTCAGGGGGAGAGCTGGGACGTCGCTCTGGCTTGCATGCGACGTGGGTCGTTCCATTGGTTTTTTTCTCCTTCACCTTTGAGGTGTACGCTCCACGCATCCCCTACGCATCACGAGGGGCATTTTGGGTACTCCACGTTTCGGTTTTTCCCTAAGATAGTTAGTCCAAAGTAACGACCGACCAAAAAAAAAAAAGTAATAACGAGTGTTATTCAGTTGCCTAAGTGCATGTATGTGATTGAATTAGAAAGCAAAAGAGATCTTATGCAACTAGGGATGAGCATGTACCATAATGACAAGTCCCTTTAAATTATGGTGAACATTCGACTCGGGGGCTTGAGAGCCATGATGGTTGAAGTATTTTTTGGCTATAGAATCGACATATTTTTCTTTATTGTTAGGAGATGTCAGGAACAACGACAAATTATTCATGATATTTTCGTGCTTTTAATGCCACGTTATCAAATATACTTGTCATTGAGTGCATATGCGTCACTAACTGGATATCAATCATAAAGTCATTTTTGTCGGAACCTTACCCGTCCCATTTCATCGATTGACCCGTTGCGGTAAATTTGGGGAAGAAATGCCCTATATAATGATCTTTATTTCCCCGTTTATTCGTATAACTTTGTCATTAATGCTTCTCCATCTTTTCTTGTGTCTTTTAGTTTAATTCAATGTTGCTTCATTTTTGTGAAACATGTGATTACTTGGTGTGTTTCTTACTAGGAAAATTGTTCAAAAAGTCTTAAACCTTTTAATTTTGTCAATTGAGTCACAAGCCATTTCATATTTTGCCAATTGAACCCAATCGATCAACTTTAATTGGAAATTGCTAACGTGGATGCTGGTAATATCACGTAGGATGACTAGTATTAACATAAACAATTTTTTTTATAGTTTTTAATTGAATTTTGTTAATAATATTATTTTCTTTTCTTTTTTTCTACCAGGACTGAGGACTCTCATTGGCCATTGGGCCTTGCCCACAAGCGGGGAGGGTATTGCAGCCCTTGCCTAGTGGGAGGCATGGGTTGGCCAGTAGCCTCCCTGAGGTAAGGGTGAGCGATTCTAGGTTTTTATAACCGTTGAAACAGATTCCTCATTTTTTGGAATCTAAAATCTACTATATAATCCTTGGAACCCAAGTTCCACTTGTATTATTAATTGAAAATTTGTAGTAAATCATTACCTTTAATGATCATCACCCATTGCTACAATCCACTAACTATAACTTATATTTAGGCACTCGAATAATATGAAATATTAAGAAATTAAAAGTCTCATTGATAAAATGGAAGCTTGGATTAGTGATTTCAGATTATACGTTCATCATTGGATGCCATGGAATATTGCAGGATTGCACAAAGATATAAACAAAAAAAACATAAAAAACTTGTTTCAATTTCCAAGTTTCAGGTTCCGGGTTCCGTTCCATTTATCTAGAATCGAGAACCTATTTGTCAAAACATGTTTCCCAATTTTTGGAATCTAGAATCTACCCTACAAATTCAAGTGTCTAGTTTTTGCTAACCTTAGTGTTGGCCAGTTTGTGTATGTCGTTCGAAAGAGGATCAAGCTAAGTGCAGATAAAGCTATTTTCGTCTTTGAGAAAATGTCTTTCATTAGGTCCTACAGTTAGTTATGGACTATTAACTTTACTGATTTGCGATGTCTCTGTGCTGTTGCAGCTGCTATGATGTCTGCAATTTATGAGGAAAACAGGATGAAGATGGCTTTCTCTACATGACCTACAGCGGCGAGAATACTTTCGGTTCCCTTTGAAGCATATGACTTAGTTAAAACCTTTGATGAAAAGCTTTGCATTGTATATGTATGGGAAGCAGTGCCAGCTTCAAATGTAAATTCTTTGCATCCCCTTATCCTTGATATCTAGCTCTTTTACTTGGTGCCTCTTTAATTTTACATTCAGGTCAATGGCATCTATAAGACTTGGATAATTTTGTCTCTCTTTCTCTCTCCTCCTAAATATGTAGGGGTTTGGTTGAGATGCATTTGAATAGTGAAAGCATAGTAGAACAGACGGATTTCATAAAATGACAAGGCAAACTCTGAATTAGTTGTTTAAATAAATTAGCATTAGACGTTTGCCATACCCTTGAGAAAGCTGATTTTGGTAAGCTAGTTACTGTAACCCTGGAATTACTCCTGTGTTTTGTGTCAGTCTCGACTCGTGCTACTGTTTGGGCTAGAGTGTGCATTCTATGTGGTGGATGTTTTTCCCATTCTGGATCTCGAAACATAAGCAAGGTGTGGAAAGGCAAACGAGTTAGGAAATCTCGAAGCTTACTCCTCTGCTTTTATTGCGTGACAGAGCATTGTACATTATCGTGTCCCCGGCTCCACCTTGCTCTTGAAAATAGAAAATGCATATATCCAAGTCGTTGATCGCCTGTTTATGCCAAATTCACCGGGAAGTAAGAGACCGTGTATAATGGCGTAATTCGCAGATAACAACACACTCTCCATCATCTAGAATGAAGTAGGGTCCATGCCATGGAATTGCTGCTCTCAAGGGGGGTTCATGTTTGATCATGCATGTAGCTGAGTCTATATAGGTCGTCACGGGGTCTGATTTTGGGTTCCACCGTAAAGGAGGAAAAGGACAGAATGGGTTGAAGACTCCACCTTTGTCGCATTAGTTCGTATAGGTCAAGTCCGGTACATGGTGACATGGACGTGCGCGTCAAATGCGCTTACCGTCCATGGGTAAGAAAAGAACAATAACCTTTTCTTGTTCAAACGTAAGAAAAAGAGCTTCTTCGAGGATTAACTTCCCTCCCATTCAAATGACGTCTCTTCCGAGAACCTCATCTTCATTTGCACTTACAATGGATTTCTCGTAATTCGACTGATCGGTCTTTTGCTCTCGAATTCTCTAACATTCCCAATGAGTAAGGACGGCAAAAAATGAGGGATAAGCTTCGCGTTTTTCATGTCCATGATGATTGCATTGGGGTGCGGTCCCTGTAAGCTGTCGCTGCACGGGGGTTGAATCGTCAAGGGTACAGAAAAGTTCCTGGATCCTGAAACAAGTGGTCCACAATAATCATGATAGTAGTTGATCTGTTCTTGTCTAGTACTGCCACTTTCTTCTCTTCGTGGTGCTGTTTGCATCATGAGTTTGGTAATCGACTACTCCATCGAATTCAAGCCACACAGAGTGCGTGCGCGTTAGAGAGAGAGAGAGAGAGGTAGAGGTAGGGGGGGCCTAGCTTTGTCTCACTTCCAACTACCCTGACGCGACAGCTCCCTGGTAAGAGCGAGAGGAAGGAGAAAAGCTCCATCCGAGCGGTGGTTCGGAGGAAATCAACACGGCGAAGATGACCACCATGGAAAGCAAAGAGTGGCACATAGTAGCCTACGCACCGGAAGGGATCCCGACTTCTGATAATCTGAAGTTGCGTTCGTCAACGATCCCAGTCGACGCCGGCTCCATCCCTGACCGCCATGTCGCCCTCGAGATGCTCTTCCTCTCCGTCGAGCCCTTCGTGCGCTCCCGGATGACCGGCCGCGAGGACGGGCTGTACTCCCCGCAACTCGATCTCAACCAGGTCTTCTATAAGTTGATTCATTAGAGTTAAACGCACAAAATGACCAAAGGGCAGGTTGAATAACCAGATCATCTGTGAAAATATGCGCTCGTGTCTTTGGGAAGTGCAGGTGGTGACCAGTTTTGGGATTGGAAGGGTGGTGGAGTCGACGGACGATAAGTATGCCAAGGGAGAGATTGTGACCGGCCCGTTCTTACCGGTCGCGGAGTACTGCGTAGTGCCTTCCGACTTCATTATAAAAAAGATCGAGCCTAATGGAGACATTCCGTTGCCGGATTATCTCAGTTGCTTAGGTTTATATGCTCTCACGTTTCGTTCACAATGATGAACAAGAGGATAGGAGGATAATTACATGATGGAAAACTCTTTCATATTTTCACAGGAGTGCCTGGATTCGCGGCGTGGGTGGGGATAGAGGTGCTGGGAGAGCCGAAGGCGGGGTCGAATGTGTTCATCTCTGCCGCGGCAGGCGGCGTGGGGATGTACGCGGGGCAGCTGGCCAAGCTCAGAGGGTGTAGGGTCGTGGGGAGCACCGGATCTGATGAAAAGGTAATGTTTGCTTGTAACTCCTATTAATGCTAGTATAAGAACTAAATTAGCTGCACGATTCATGTGCTTTATGTAATGAAAACGGGAAAATTGTCCAAAAAGTCCTAAATCTATCATACTTTTATCAATTCAGTTTTAAATATTTTCACTTTTTACTTAATTGAGTCCATTCGACCAATTTTAATTGAAAATTACTGACGTGGATGGCCGGTGCTGATGTGACACTTTTTTAATAATATTTTGAATTTTGTATGATTTCTTCTTCTCCTTCTCCTTTTTTTTTTGAGCCTTTAGATCTAGACCGGCAAGGGTTGCCAGTCAACCCTTGCCAACTTTGGGCAAGGGCATCATGGCCCTCGTCGACTCTAGGCGACACCCTTTGCCTAGAGCTTTAAGAGTCTATAGATTTCCAAAAGAGTTGGTGAAATATAGAAAAACTCGGTGGTAGAAAAATTTTACCAACTACTTGATTTTCAAGTAACTTGTTGGTGATTTACCTATATTTTCACCAATTGATAGGAGTTCATGCTTTTATACTTTTACCTATGAGAGTCCATTATGCCAACTCTTACATGAATTTCTCGATCTTTATTTGAATGAATTATCAACTTTTTTCCTTATTAAAATATCAAATATTTACAAATATCGGTAAATTAAAAAAGAAATAAATAAATGTTGCCAACTAACTCAAATGAGGATTGATAACTCAAAACTAGTCAATAATTTAATTGGAGAAAAGTCAATAAATCACTTGAATTAAAGTTAGTAATTTCGTTTACGAATTGATAAATTTGAGGCACAGTTAAGTAATAACTCAAGTAATAGTTAGTGGTCTAATATTATGCGTAATTAAATGGGTGGGAAAGTTAGAAAGTCACATTAGTTTAGGTTAATAATATCTAAAAGAGAGTTGCTAAATGTAAGGACTTGTTAATTATGACACGTAATGTTGATAAATTAAAAAAAAATTGAATATTGTAGGTGAGCTGGCTAGCTAAATGTCTTCTATTTTTAATTTCCAAGGCACCAAAGCATAACTAAAATTAGTCGGCTGGTGGTATAGTATATCTTTATTATCCTTATTAATAATGTAATTTTTATAGGTAATCCTGGTGAAGGAGGAATTTGGTTACGATGAAGCATTCAATTACAAGAAAGAAACCGATCTTGACGCTGCTTTAAGCAAGTAATTGAAAATAAAACCCTGTTCTCGCTCATTAATCTCATTTTTCATCAGTACAATTGTACATGTGTATGCTAATTACTCGAATTTCAAATGTGGCAGATACTTCCCCGACGGCATAGACATGTACCTTGACAACGTTGGCGGTAAGATGCTTGAAGCTGTGTTGAACCATGTCAATGAAGGTGCTCGGATCTCGCTCTGCGGCATGATTTCCGAGTACAACAAGGTATATTCCAATCGCTAGGTCTTGTTATACAACAGCGTTTCGCTCCTAAGAAGGATTCAGCATCTACAAGATTATAACCACGCATCCGTGTTTAAATTTGATGTAAGCGAGCCGATTGACGAGCTGTCTCGACACATCTCTGCTTTCAAAACATGGATAACTTGATTCCAGCGACCGGAATACACTCAAGACTTCCGGTGATTCTTTGCTGAAGCTAGAACGTGACAGAGGAACCAGTAAAGCAGCTGACCGACATGATAATAGCAAAGGTTTAACTGTCCATGATGGGGTTAGGTTCAGCTCTGTCTGTTGAGTGGGAAAGAACTGTGTCGGTCCAATCATCTGCGGAGCCTTTTTCTCTCTCCAGAAGAGATTTCTTGAAACCCAAACACCATTTAATTAACTCATCAACAATTCATGATCGATCGTTTATCTAAAATCCTTGTTAATCAGCTTTTGTTTGAACCCAATGCAAGCAGGTGTGGACAGAGAGGGAAGGGGTCAGGAACCTGCTGAACATGGTGGGGAAGGGGGTGAGGATGGAAGGATTCATGGTGGGCTCCCCATCGCACCTGGCGAGGTTAGGGGACTTCGCTCGGGAAATGGAGGGTCACCTGAGGCAAGGCAGGATCAGGTCCAAGCACAAGATCTATCATGGCGTCGAGAGCTTCCTCGAGAGCTTGCAGTCCCTTTTCTCGAGCTCTAACATGGGAAAGGTCATCCTTCAAGTCAAGCCCTCGTGATGTATGTCACAAGATTGAACTGATGAGCTTGGTGTTTTCTTATATTCGAAACCGACTTGTCTTATTCATATTTTCACTGTATTTGGACCGAACCTCCTAATTAAGTGTGCAAGTTTGTCTTAGTTAAAAAGGGGTTATTGCTTTAAAACTTACAAGATGATCAATGTACAAAGTGTTTACACACTATATGTTTTTGTTATAATATATTTTATTATTCTAAATGTGATCCTAATTTTGTATTTTTCAATTAATTTCAATGTATCACCTGCGTTTATTATGTGATATTTACCTATTAATATGTTATCATAATGGTCTTAATGAAAGATGTTGATAACGTAAGAAATAGAATAAAACGTCAGGTTGTTTAGTTCAAACCATATCATTACAGAAAATATACCATCACGTTTGAGGGGTATTAACTAGTGGAACATGACGTATAGATCTGGTGTTTTTATATTTGCAAATTGTTCGTGCTTCGTGGATGTATCCAAGGTTTTAGGGTTTTTTGTATTTGCAGATTTTCATAAGTGGCTAGAGGTATGTCCATCTTTACGTTTCTGCAAATCGATGCCGAATTTTGTACAGATTTATCCGTGAATAATAAATTGGGATCGTTAGGTTTTATTTCAATTTAGTCTTACAATTGATATCATAGCATGTTTATAATCTCTACCTTGGTGAAAATTTTGAAATTTTTGTATTATCACTTAATTATGTATGGGTAAAATTCAGATCATTACACTAATTGACCAATTAGTGCCATTTCGATACCTAATCTTGTTCATTTTAAGAATAAAAATTTTTGTCAGGCAGTTTAGATTAATTTTATATTTATCCACTAACATGCGAGGTGATCATGCGGGTGCGCAATCGTTAAAGTAACAATCATAGTTACTAAGATCTTAATTGTAATAAAATTAAACATGTGCAATTAAACATAATTAGAAATGCAACTTAAACATACGACATAATCAAAATATGAGCAAGTAAATGCCTAATTACACTGAGAATGCAAAACGTAGCAATTCCTAACCAAACCCCATCATTTTTTGATTTTTGAAAATTTTAATTTTTTTAATTTTTTTTAAAGTCGAATTTTCAATATTTTCTGATTTTTTTAATTTTTAATGTTCTCTTAAAGTTGTTTGAATTTTCGGAAGTTTTCTAAATTTTTATTATTTTTCGATTTTTTATTTTTTAAATTTTTTTAATTAATTTTTTTTGTCCTTTCCCTGTTTTGTCCTATCTACTGCACTCTCCCTCACCTTTTCAGCGACTTCTATTCCCGAAGTCACTTTCTCTCTTTTCTTTTTCTCCTTTTTTTTTTTAATTTCTTTTCTTTTCCTTTTATTTTTCTTCTGCCTTTTGGTCTTCTTCTTCTTCGTGCGTTCTCTGCACGCCGGATGTTCCTTCTACGCCTTCCCCCAAACTTCACCCAGACAGTAACACCAGCATAGCAACCAGCGACCCTTTCACCACCGAACCGTCACTGTCTATCGGTTGTCCACTCCGACTGGCGACGACCACCCTCGGCCACAAATGCCGGCGGGCAAACCATTTTCGAGCACAAAAACCCCCTCGGCTCAAGAATACACGATTGCTCCACGAAAATCGTATGAAATCACAATGGAAACATAAAAGGCGGGCACGGTCCGATGTATATAAGAGCAAGCACGAACCAAACCGAGATTCAACCCGGTTGCTTCTCAGTTCTCTCTGGGACATTTTGTTAAACACATGAGGTACGCTACTATAATGAGGGGTTTTTGGCTCAACGAAGGTCGAACCATAACGGGATCTTCGACACACAACAAACAAGACGTTGGAAACAAAAGTAAGGCGATGCAGGCCGGAGCTCGCGTGAACTGAACGGCCACGAGCTCCGGCCTGGTGTGCCCGAGAAATAGAGCACACACAAAGGCCTAGGGGACTTACCTGGTTCGGGTGGGGCGCAGTGGCGGATGGCAGCTCTCAGGCGGGCGGACGACTGACGATGGCGAAGCTTTCCTTCGAGCTCCCTCTCTCCCTTCGGGTCGTCCTCTCCTCTCTCGCTCTCAATCCCTCTTGGTTTCTCTCTGGTTCCTCTCAGCTCCTCCTCAGCTCTCTTGGTTTCTCATAGTTCCAGAAGAAAGCCGTCGGGGAGCCGGATCCCGTGCACGGTCGAGCCTCTTTTTGGCTCTCCACCCTCTCTCAAGTACTCCAGCTCTCACTCTCGAGCACCTTTCTCGCTCAAGCCCTCTCCCTGTGCTCTGGTGTGTTGTCCTTTGTGGAGTTTTTCTGCTGAGCTCGTTCGGGGAAGAGTTGTGGTCGACAACGATGGGCGGATGGGCCTCCGGCAACAGCTAGCTGTTCCCTTGAGCTGTCCTCCTCGTTCTCGTTCGCTCTCTCTCGTTTTCTCTCTATGTTTTGTCTCGGCTTCGTCTTCAGCCCCTCACCCCTCTTGGTTCGGATGGCGGACAACGGGCGGACGGACGGGCCTCCGGCCACGACTAGCTGTTCCCTCGAGCTTCCTCCCTCCCTCTGGTTCCTCTCCTGTGTTTCTCCTTATCCTTCCTCTGCTTTTTGTCTGTGTTCCCTCTTTTTCTTCTGCAAGACCTTGTGAGAAGACCACGACCGTGCTAGTTGCCAGCCAAGCATTCCCGACCCGCGGATCACGCTGCCATCTCGATCCCCTTGCTCCTCCATCGCTGCTCCTTACGCTCTCTGGCGCCGTGATCATTTTCTGTTCTTCCTTGCGGAGTCTGCGAAGACCGGCTAGAGAGTGGAGAAACGAGCATGGGTCGGGCCGAAGGAGAAAGGAGGCTTGGGCCAGCCTAGTGCGGGTGGAGGAAGAGAAAAGAAAGGGGTGCGGGCCGGGCCAAAACCAGGTTCGGCCCGACCCGATTTTTTTATTTTTGTTTTTTTTTTTGTGGCTAATTCTTAACTTTGTACACAATTAAGTCATAAATAAAATTATAAAATTTAGGTGTCAACAAACGAAAAGGATATTGATTGTGATTAATCGCATTAATATTATGAATTTTATCTTATAGAAATTTTCAATATATTAATGTGATTAATTAGGATGAAATATTATTTTATCTTTCTTCATTTACCCACATGGATTAAGGAAGAGAATACAATTTAATAATTTCATCATGAAATAATTATGAATCTATTTAAATTAGAAACTTAGCCCATAAGCAGTTTTTGATGTTATGTGATTCATATTTTATAATATGTTTTACATTGGTAAAATATGATTTAAGTTTGCTTGCCTCAAATATATTGATATATAAGTCTTCCTTTGATTATGATGCAGTCTTATTACCTACGATTAGTTTTGGTATAATAACTATAAAGAATGGAGGGAATTAGTTCTTCTTCAATTAGGGTGCATGGATCTTGATTATACTCTACATCAGATGAACCGCCAACACTTAAGCTAAATATATTATTTATGCACAATGGGAGCGATCCAACCATCTCAATGTGATTTACATAAAGACAAAACTCCTCGCTAGAATTCGTGGTTTAGTCATTTAGCATAACAATACCAATGAATTACTTGAGGCTATTGATACATAATTTAAGTCTTCAGAAAAGGCACATGCCATGACCATGATTATGAAGTTCTCATCATTAAAGCTTATCGGTGTAAGAGGTGTATAGGAGTACATCATGAAGATGAGGGACATTGCAGCTCAGCTGAAGAATCTCGAGGTTGAGATATCAAAATCATTTCTTATGTACTATATCTTGAACACTCTTCCACAAGAGCATGCCCCTTTTAAGATCTCTTACAACAAACATAATATAAAATGGTCAATCAATGAACTTATGATCATGTGTGTTTAAGAGGAAGAGAGGCTGCTAATGGAGAAAGGAGAAATTGCTCATGGCAACACGGGATAAGTACAAAGGGTTAAGGCAAGCAAAAGTGAAAAGGTAAAACGTCTCTACCTCCCCCAAGTTGACATTAAGAAGGAATCCAAGTGGTTCTTTTGTAAAAAGAAGGGGTACATGAAGAAGAACTGCGCCAAATTTAATGCCTGATCCAAGAAGAAATGTAACATTCTCTCATATGTTTGTTATGAATCTAATATGATTGATGTGGGTCACAACACTTGGTGGATTGATTTTAGTTCTACAATCCACATGGTGAATTTTTTCTAAGGTTTTTAGAACCAGCGGAAACCAACGGGAAGTAAATAAAATATCTATTCATGAAATAAGATGCGCTCTCATGTGAAAGCTATTAGGACATGCAAATTAGTTCTTAGTAGTAACTTTGTTTTGAATTTAGAAAAGACCTTTTACATTCTTAGTTTCTCTAGGAATTTAATTTCAGTTTCAAGATTTGTACTTTTGAGATACTACTTTGAATTTTCAGGTTCAATATTCAGTTTATCATATAAATATGAAATTGTTGGGAATGGTATTTTGCTTGACGATCTTTTTCGAATTGATTTACAAGACAGTGTTGTTTATAATGCGATGTACGTTTACAATAATATTGGCATAAATCGATGTGTTGTGAAGGAGGATTCCCCATGTTATGGCACTAGAGATTAGGACATATCTCTATAAATAGAATTAAGCGGTTAGTACATGATGGAGTACTTCGTACTCTAGATTTTATTTATTATGATACTTGTGTGGACTGCATAAAGAGAAAACATATTAGCAAGTCAAAGAATGATGTTAAGAGGAGTACTGAAATATTAGAAATCATATATACAAATATTTGTAGTCTAGATATTGACTCAAATGGTCAGAAATACTTCATCTCTTTCATAGACGATTATTCACGATTCATGTATCTTTGCTTACTTCGTAATGAGTACAAAGCGCTGGATACCTTTAAGGTATTTAAAACTGAAGTAAATAAATAATATAGTAAGCAAATTAAGATCGTGAGATCAAATAGAGATGAGGTATACTATGGTAGATATATTAAAAATGGACAAGCACTTGGTACATTTGCGAAGTTTCTTGAAAAGTATGAGATTATTGCCTAATATACTATATCTTATTATTCGAACCAGAAAGGTGTAACGGAAGGAATGAATCGAACTTTATTAAATATGGTGCGGAGTATACTTAGCAGCTCCAAATTTCCTAAGTTATTGTGGACTGAGACTCTAAAAATGGTAGTGTATATATTAAACTGATTTCCGACCAAGCCCTTTCCAAAGACGTCTTTTGAGTTATTCAAAGGTTGAGAATGGAGTTTGCAACATGTACGCGTTTGTAGATGCCTCTCTGAAGTAAAAATTTACAATCCACAAGAAATGAAGTTAGACCTAAGAATAATAAGTGGGTATTTCGTTGAATATGCCGAAAATCCAAATGATATAGATTTTACTGTTCATCTCATATTACTAGGTTTATGGATTCGAGAAACGCAAATTTTTTTTTTAAAATGACCTGATCAATGGAAGTAATCAATTCAAGAACCTTGTTTTTGAAGGAGATTATTCAGATACTCAACATTCTATCTCAGGTATTGGATTGGTTGTTGTCTACAATACCCCTTTAATTCAATCGACCATTGAACAACTAATCATTGAAGATCCACGACCTGCTAATATTGATCTAGTAGACCAAATTGTTCAGTAATTGTCAGATACCATTGAGCTTCCAATTGAACAACAAATTTTTCAGGAGAATGTTGATGCAACATTAAGAAGGTCTACTAGAATGAAGAAGTCAGCAATCCCTAATAATTACATTATGTATTTGCAAGAATGAGTCATTGGGCAACATTGAGAGATACAAAGCCATATTCGTTGTTAAGGAATTTAGTTAAAAGGAAGGAATCGATTATACAAAGACATTTTCTCCTGTACTTAAGAAAAATTCTCTTTGTATTATTTTGGCATTGGTTGTTCATTTTGATATGAACTCATATTAAATGGATGTGAAAACGGTTTTTTTCAATGGAAAACTAGAAGTGGTTTATATGAAACAACCAGAAGAATTCTTTTCTAATGCTAGAAAGCATTTGGTATGCAAGCTTAAAAAGTCTCTATATGGCCTGAAACAAGCATTTCGCCAATGGTACTTGAAGTTCCATGAGGTCATCTCTTCATTTGATTTTATAGATAATGTTATGGATCAATATATATATCAGAAGATTAGTGTGAGCAAAATTTGTTTCCTTATACTATATGTGGATCACATTTTACTTGCAACCAATGACAAGGGGTTATTATGCGAGGGAGGTGAAACAATCTCTCTAAGAATTTTAATATGAAGGATATGGATGAAGCGTCTTATTAAAATATATAGGGATATAGCTTGAGATATATTAGGACTATCTCAAGGAACCTATATCAATAAGGTTTTGGAGAGATTTTGGATGAAAAATTGTTCACAAAGTATAGTACCCATTGTGAATGGTGACAAGTTTAATTTGAACCAATGCCCCAAGAACAATTTTGAAAGGGAATAAATGAAGAAAGTCCCATATGCTTCTGTTGTTGGAAGTTTGATGTATGTTTAAGTTTGCACTCGACCTGACATTACTTTTGCTGTGAGAATGTTCAGAAGATACTTGAGTAATACGTGTATGGACCACTAGAGAGTTGCAAAGAAGGTGACGAGATGGTACAAAGTGACACATGCATATATATGGACAGACGAATAACTTGGAGGTAGTTAGTCATTTTGATTTAGACTTTGCTAGTTGTGTTGATTTTTGTAAATCAATATCGAGATAACTTTTATGTTTGTTGGCAGAGTTGTATCCTGGAAGAGTGTGAAATAGACTTTGGGTGCCACTTTCACTATGAAGGCGGAGTTTGTTTCTTGTTTTGAGCCCACCTCACATGGTGTGTGGTTGAAAAGTTTCATATTGTGGCTTAGAATTGTGGATTCCATTTCTATGCTATTAAGAATGTTTTGCGACAATTCAAGGACAATTTACCTAGTTAAGAACAAAAAAAGTGGTAGTCAAACAAGCACGTCGACATCAAGTATTTAGCCATTAAAGAATGTGTTAAAGAGAATAAAGTGGTCATAAAACACGTAAGCACTTGATTAATTCTTTAACTAAAGGCATACCACTAATAAGTTATAAGGATCATGTATTCACGAAGGGTATTGATCCAATTATGTAAAATTTTCTTTATATAGAAGAATTTCTAAGACTTTTATCCATTTGCAATGTTTTTCTCAATATAATTATTTACATTCAGTTATTCCGAGGAAAACAATTACGTTTGACTTGGAGTAAATATAAGGTTTATTCATTGAGTTATGCTATCACATATGGGCTGGTGAAATGCATTGTAATACATGGAAGATAATATTCTCTCTAAGAAGACTCATCACCATGATTCACGTGTTTTATTTCAGCATGGACTTTATGTGGATTTGGGTTAATATTTCATTTGATGGAATATTGAGATCAAGTGGGAGAATGTTATAATATATTTTATTATTTCAAATGTGATCATAATTTTGAGTTTCTCAATTAATTCCAATTTATTTCCCAAATTATTACATGCGTTTATTGCGTGATAATTACCTGTTAATATGTTACCATAACGGTCTTGATGGAAGATGTCAGTAACATAAAAAACGGAATAAAACATCAAACCATCTAGTTCAAACCATATCACCATAGAAAACATTAGGTATTGGCTAGTGAAACATGACGTACAAATCTCGTGATTCCATATTCACAGATCAATTGCACTTCGTGGATCCGTCGAAGATTTGAGGGTTTTCCACACATTTGCAGGTTTTCATCAATGGTTGAAGGTATGTCGATCTTTACGTTTCTACAAATTGATCTTGAATTTTGTACAAATTTATCCGTGAATGATAAATCAAGATCGTCAGGTTTTATTTAGATTTAGTTTTACAGTTTTTTTTTTCTTTTCTTCTAATTTCTTGGCCACACACCAACACGTGTTTTTCAACACAAACTTGAATTAGAGAATCAAGAAAGTTCGGCTGACCTGGAATAACAACATTAATAATATTGAAATATCAGTAGTATTAACCCTCAATTTGTTTAGTAGAGTAGGGCTGAACAAAGTCCTTTCCAATAAGCTGCATAAAGATCACTTACACAGTCTATATCAAGTGATCTTGCATATATGTACTAGAATGTTGTTTTATTTATTACTGCTTCTTAGGTCCGAGAAGATAGCTCTTGAGCAGGCGTCGGGAGAGGGGATTTCTGCAATGGCAGCCGCCCTACATGCCATGGACAGGCAATAGTTGTCCGTCGACATGGGGCCATTCCCTGCCATCACCAATCTGGAGATGGCATTGTTGAAGCAAAGCTAGCAAGGAGATTAGACAATTCATCGTCCATGCACTCGATCTCGTCTGTTGGCTTCTTGGTTGGCTCCACACCTATTGATTAATGAAAGAGATTCAAACCACATTTCAACGGGAACAAGAGAGAAATATCAAGCATGCAATATCCAATACTTACTGAATGAGGAGGAAGTGGCTGCCTCGGCAACATTGCCACGCAAACTCTCACTCTTCTCCTCCTTCTCCTCCTTTAGAGCTAGGGTTTCAGCTTTTGTTGTTGAGGCGAGGCTAGCGAGGAGACTAGACAATTCGTTGTCCATGTCAATCTCGTCTATTGGCTCCTCGGTTAGTTCCGTACCTATTGCTTAATGAGAGAGATTCAGACCACATTTCAATGAGGTTGAAAGAGAAATATCAAGCATGCAATGTGCAGTACTCACTGAATGAGGAGGCAGGGGCTGCCTCGACACCATCGTCGCCCAAACTCTCACTCTCCTCCTCCTCCTTTAGAGCTAGGGGTTCAGCTTGCATTGTTGAGGCGAAGCTAGCGAGGACACTAGACAATTCATCGTCCATGCACTCGATCTTGTCTATCTGCTCCTCGGCCGATTCTACACCTATTGCTTAATGAAAGAAATTCAGACCACATTTCAATGAGAACAAAAGAAATATATCGAGCATGCGATATGTAGTACTCACTGAATGAGAAGGAAGCAGCTGTCTCGGCACCATTGCTGCCTAAACTCTCGCTCTTCTTCTCTTTCTCCTCCTTTAGAGCTAGGGTTTCAGCTTGCATTGTCCAGGTGAAGCTAGCGAGGAGACTAGACAGATCATTGTCCATGCACTCAAGTTTGTCTATTGGCTCCTCGGCTGGTTCTGTACCTATTGCTTAACAAGAGAGATTCAGACCACATTTCAATGAGAACGAAAAAGAAAGATCAAGGATGCAATGGAGTACTGACTGAATGAGGAGGAAGCGGCCACCTCCACACCATCGCTACCCAAACTCTCTCTCTCCTTCAGAGCTAGAGTTTCGGCTTCTGCCAACAAATCCTCCAACAGGCCAGTCCTCTCCTCGAATGGGGTCCCAAACAAGCTGCAACTGCCATCGGAGCTTGAAACCGCTGCCCCCGGCGGCGTCATTTGGATTGAAGGGAGCTCCACGCTTGCTGCCACAAATGGCAGCTGAGATTGGGCGCAAAACATGCTTAGATCACGACGGAGCCCAATGATGGTCGACTGCTCGGGAAGCTGATGGCATTGGCATTGACCGGGTCCAGGCCAGTTCGAGTGCAATGATGACGAAGCTCCAAAGAAAGGAGATCGAGGTCGGGCACTGCCATCAGTGAGGCTGCGATTGGCCGGATTGGATTCATTGCTCTTGACACGGCGGGGGGCACGATGGTAAACAAGTGAATCCGCCCTCTGAAGCCTCTTCGTTCTTGTGTTCCAGAAGTTCTTTATCTCGTTGTCCGTTCTTCCCGGCAACTATAGATCCAATCCCCATTAAAAAAATTCCAAGACAAAACTAGAACAACTAATTGATTGAGCCTCAGTTTCGTGAGCATATATCCAAGTAATTAAATAAGAAAAATACCTAATTTCTACAACTTTGCCCCTTTTCTTCATCTATTTTCATGTTCGTTACCATGAAATCGTAACATTCTTTATTCAACATGCTTTATAAATAATCTATAGTACTTTTCAACAAGATCCGTCCCACATAATCTCTTAAATATATGCAGAGGACTCTAATTATCGGGATTAAGCCGCATGACGATGCCCGTGAAATTAGAAAAGACTAAATTCATTCACTCTTTTTGGATGGGCCTTAAATATTACATAAAGAATATTAGATTGTACAGTTGAAAAGATATGTACACGAACATGTCTTATTCTTTTCAATAATGCATATTTGTAGTTGTAAAATACTATTGGTCTTCCTTAAGTGAGAAATAACTTTTATTACAAATATCTTCTATCTATACTCCAACATGAGATTTTAATTCAGACATTGATAATATTTATGGCGTATCTTAAAAATCCAGAAAACTATTCACACAAGTATCTCGAATTTACGTTGTTTGTTTAGTCGTGTGGATACAGTAAATCAATTTTGTGAAAATTTCACTTAAATTGGCTAATAATATCATTTTAATTTATTTTTTTACCGTAAAAGCTGGTGGATTTTTTTGTTGTTGGCAAAATTTGGCTAAATGACCAGCTTTTCGACTACATGCAAAGGTTTGAGACATAATTGGTGGATGGAAATGTTTCGGTAGTAAGGAGGATGACGTCAACATAATAAGTTATACGTTAATTTTAATTTTTTTTTATTTGTGGACCCTGCAGAGCCATTTTGTATTTAATTTGAAATATTGTCTCTTTTCTTTTTCTGTTTTATATTTTCGGGTGTAAACTTTTTTTATACGTCGAGTTATGCATGTGAGCTCATTTATTGTAATGATTCGATACGTAATAAATGCATAAAACACGTGTTTCACCGGGAAAAAGAAAAATGCTCACGACATACGTAATAAGTAATGAAAAGAAATGAACAATTTCACATAGTCAAGAGTCCAGAGAGAACGCCATGCAAGAAAAATCGAACGAAAACGGGGACACCCCACAAAACCAATACATCATCATCATAATTTACAAAACATTTTCTAAAAAACAATTATTTATGTAGCTCATAAATATTAATCATCGAAAAGATAATATATGTCTAGACATTTTCTTTTAATGGTAGAAATAATTTTCATTAATCCATTTTAGCAAGTCATACAAGCAATCAAATTTAAGAATACGTTTTTCAAATCTTTGATTTTCCTCAAAACAAACGGAAGTTGAGAATTGAGAGGGGTGGCATGAAATAGTTGTAAAGCGAATCAATAGAAAACATAAAATTAAAAAGGAAAGCCTCCTCAACCTAGAAAGAAAAATCAAAGGCAAATGGGACACCCCTAGAACCAATTCCTCATCTTCACTTATATAAAAGAAAATGATGATATAGAAAAGTTAGGTAACCCAAAATATACATTTTCTTTTGAGAATGAAAATACTTTTTGTTTGTCCATTTTTACAAATGATATGAGCAATCGAATCTAGGAATATAATTTTTTTAAATGATCGATCTTTCCCGAAACAAATGCAGGTTGAGAACTGGAAGTGGCATGAAATAGTTGCAGAGCTAATCAATAGAAAACATAAATTTAATAAAGGAAAGTCTCCTCAACCTAGCAAGGCAAAAGAAAAGATAAGGGGGAAAAAGGAAAGAAGAGAAATGCGAGCCCAAGAAAAATGATAAACAAGAAGCGATTGCATGCACGTTCCCGTTGAGATCGATGTACCCTAAAGAACGCTAAAGCAAGATCCAGGGAACACGCCCCGGAAGGACACCATTCCCACCAAATCCACCGTTCAATCGCGCAATGCGTCTCGAATCGCGAGGAGGAGAAGGCACTGACCTGGGAGGCCATGTGGGCCCACTTGTTGCCGTGCTCGGCGTGGAGCCGGACGACGAGGCTCTCCTCCTCCGGCGAGAAGGCGTCCTTCTTCAGGTTCGGCCTCAGGTGGTTCACCCACCTCAGCCGGCAGCTCTTGCCACATCGCAGCAGCGGGGTGTGCCTCTGCACTGCGTTCCAGTTCCCTTCCCCGTACCTCCTCACGTACTCTGTCAGAATGTCGTCCTCCCGCCGACTCCACATCCCCTTCTTGAGTATCTTCCTCGGCCGCTCCTCCCCTCCTCCTCCCCTACCGCCTCCGCCGCCGCCGTTCATCGCTTCGGACGTTTGAATAGCCTTTCCCCCGCCGGTGGTGTTCAAGGCCTCTTGTGCTTGTGGGTATGTGTGAATGCGGTGCTACCCCATTGCTGGTGAAATGTTCAAGTTTCAGGAGGAGCGGAGGGATGAAGTCGACATTGCTGATGTTTTCCCGTTTTGAGTAAAGACTGTCGTCTCTTCTCCCCTAATTAGGTGAGAGAGAGAGAGAGAGAGAGGAGAGAGCTTGTCTTCTTCTTTATTGTAGAGAGAGAGATTTCAGTGGGGAGAGCTGGGACGTCGCTCCGGCTTGCATGCAACGTGTTTCGTCCCATTTGTTCTTTTCTCCTTCACCTTTGAGGTGTACGCTCCACGCATCCCCTACACATCATGAGGGGCATTTTGGGTACTCCACATTTCGGATTTTTCCCACATAATTTAGTCCAAAATAAAAAGCTTTATTCAGTTACCTAAGTGCATTTATATGACCGAATTGGAAAGAAAAAAAGGGATTTAATGCAGCTAAGGATGAGCATGTACCATAATGACAAGTTCCTCTAAATTATGGTGAACATTCGAATCAATTACTTGAGAGCCTTGATGGGTGAAATATCTTTTTGGCTATAGAATCAACACATTTTTCTCTATTATTAAGAGATGTTAGGAACGATGACAAATTACAATACGACTTTTTCACGCTTTGACATGAAGTTATTAGACAAACTCGTCGTTGAGTGCATATCTGTCAGTAACCAGATATCAATTATGAAGTCGTTTTTGCCAGAACCTTACGCATCTCGTATCATCAATTGACCTATCGTGGAATGTTTGGAGAAGAAGCACCCTAGGTAATGAACTTTATTTCCTTGTTTATTTGTATAACTTTGCCATTAATGCTTCTCCATCTTTTCCTGTTTCTTTTCATTTAATTCGATGTTGCTTCCTTCTTGTGAAAGATGCGATCACTTGGTGTGTTTGTTTTAGGGAAAATTATCCAAAAAAACCTAAACCTTTTGATTTTGTCGATTTAATTATATTGCATGTTTTGCCAATTGAATCAAATCGACTAATTTTAATTGAAAATTACTAAAGTGAACGCTTGTAGTGTCACACATGAGGACCATGTGTTAATGTAAATAATTTTTTTATAATGTTTTTTTTTTCCTACCAAGTTTGACAAGGGCCAATGACCCTTGTTGGCCATTGGGCCTTGCGCACGATCGGGGATGGTTTTGCAGCCCTCCCCTAGTGGCAGGCAAGGGTTGGCCAATAGCCTCTCCCAAGGTAAGGGTGAGCGGTTCTAGGTTTTCGTACCCATTGAAATAGGGTCCTTATTTTTTTAAACCTAGAATCTACTATAAATACTTAACCAAGGTTTCGCTTGTATTATTAATTGAACGATTGCAATTAATCATCACTTTTAATCACCACCACTTATCGTTACAATCCACTAACATTTACTTATACTTAGACACATGAATAATGCGAATTATTAAGAAATAAAAGTTTCAGTCATTAAATGGAAGCCGTTGTGACCTCCTTTTTTTCGAGCGCCTGCATACATGTGGACGCCTGCAAAGGCTAATGACTCGCTAAATCTATTAGGTTTAACCTAGGCTCTCCCAAACACACCAATTCATGGCTTATGGTATGAGTTTTTAGCTTGTAAGTTAATTTTAAATATGAGTCGCTACTAATCAATTTAGAGTGGATCGATTAGAAACCCAAGCGAAGTATTTTGAGAAATATTTCGCTCATGCGCAACCAGAGAAATTAGGATCGATGACTTGATTATACTAATTTATCACTAATGCTCTTCCGGTAGTTAATCTTATTTAAATCCAAAGACTTTTCGGATTTTTAAGGATTTTTCCATGCATTTGTGGAGAAAAACATATTTTTGGATTTTTTTATCCTTTTTTGAAAATATAAATCATTTTTGACTTTTTCTGATTTTTTTTTTTTTTGGAAAATGTAAAATATTTTTGGATTTTCTGATTTTTGAAAAATAAAATATTTTTTTGATTTTATTATTAAAATATTTTTATATTAATATAATGATATATTATTTAAAAAAAAAAAAAAGCGACCCGGGTCGGATTCTGGGTTAGGACCGACCCTGTTCGTTCAAATCAGTGGCTTGGAATGGGCCTGAAGCGCGGGCCTGGCCCGTAATTCTTTTTTTATTATTTTTGTTAAAGAATCCAAGCCCAAACAAATCAAGCCCAATTTCCATTAAAAGAAATGCTCGACCCAAGAATCAGCCAGCCCATGCGTGCTAGCCTAAATCGGCCGGAACCTTACTCGGGCCGAGATACCTGCATCCGACCCGGCTCTGACCTAACTGGCGCCTCTCTTATTCTCTACGTCTTTGCGGCGCCGATGAGGGCGACCGAGGCGAACAATGCTAGTCACCTTGGAGCGCGCCCGGATCTACCGCGGCTTGAGTCGGGGGACCGGCGAACGCAATGACGAGGTGGCGGCGAGCCGTTTGACAGGGGGGCAAGATGCAGCCAATGGTGGCGGCGGGGGTGACTCCGTGACGTGGGGCTTCAATTCGCGCCGGGCTTCGAGCACAAAGGTGGCGGCGGATTTGTGTTGGGCGGGGGGGGGTGGGGACGGTAGCAGCGGCGTCGGGCCGGCGATCTTTGGCATGGTAGCGCTCGCGGCTGGTCGACGGGGTGGCGGGTGATGCCACGGTAGCGACGGGCGGTAGGGATCAATCCTGCGGCTCTCTCTCTCTCTCCCCCCCTAGTTTCAGCCACCCTTTGCTTAGATCTAACCTTCCCCTGATGTCTCTCGGGAGAAGTCCTCGGAGCTTACTGCTTTTGATCTCTCTCTCTCTCTCTCTCTGCATGTGTCTTTGGCCTTCCTCCCCGCCGCCCTATTCCTAGGCGAGGAGGCCGGTCAACGGAGGTGCTTGCACCGCCGGTCCTTGGCGCTTCGAGCGACCTCCCCTAGCCGAACTGGTGTCCCACCAGTCGACGTGGCTCTAGCTAGGTCACCTTATCGCATTGAAGATGCGTCCCCTCTGTCTGCGCTGCTCCACGTGCGTCGGCGTCTCCTCCTCCGTTCGGCATCGCGCGCGTCCGGCCTCCTCTGCGCGTGTGTTGCAGAGGCAAAGGAGGAAGAAGACAAGGAGGAGGGGGCCAGGCCAAGAAAAAAAGGTAGTGGGCCTTGGGCCCACATGGGAACAAAAGAAGGGTTGGGCGTGAAGGCCTAGCCCCCATGGGCTCCTATACTTTTCTTCTTCTTTTTTTAAATATTTATCTGAAAAAGTGAAAAATAAAGGAAATAAAAGGAAATAAAGCTTAATGGATGCAAATAAAAATTAAGACCTAATTGATGCAAAAATCATTTTTGTTAGGACCAAATTGGTCCCTAATTTTCTTATGCAATTTAATCCTAAATATTTAGTCAAAATTTAGTTGTTAACAATGGAAACTTGGTTTTTACCAAAAAAAAAAAAAAAAAAAAAACAATGGAAACTTGGATTAGTGGTTCCGAATTATATACTTGTTATCGGGTACTATGGAATTTCGCAAGATTGTGCAAAGATATAAACAAAAGAAAAAACACAAAAACTTGTTTCATGTTCCAAGTTTTAGGTTTCAAATTTCACTTACCTAGAATCTAGAGCCTACCAGCCAAAATATATTTTCCAATTTTGGAACTTAAAACTTACCCTATATATCTTGAAATTTGGACCCGCATAGGTTCTCACCAGTTTAGTTCTCAAGTTCCAAGTACTATCCTGGAATCTTGCTCATCCCCATACTAGGGATGGAAGAAAAAAAGGAAAAAACAAAAGAAACAAAAAAAAAAACGAAAATTTGTATTATTAAAAATTGTTCATGTCAATATCAACTAACTTACCAAAAAAAAAAAAATATCAACTATGTCATGAAGGACAATTAGTGTCCACATTGATAATTTTTTGTTAAAGTTAGTTGGATGAATTCAATTGGCAAACGCAGTAATGTTTATGACTCATTTGGTAAAATTTAAATATTAAGATTGAATTGGCCAAATGCTATAGGTTTAGGACTTTTTGGATAATTTTCCCTTTTATTATATGTGTGAACATACTCTTAACAGGATACCCGATTCAACGCAAAATGATCTCCTTTATCAAAAGAATATCATTTGGAATGGAAGTATCATATTCTAATCAAGGCCTATGTTTACATAGACATGCTTCAATAATGGAGTCAAAAAAAGATTTGATAGCCAATTGAGATAGCTTAAGGTGTGCATGATGATAATCATTCTATTTCTTTGTATTTGAGAACATGTTTAAAACATAATTTTGTTTGGTAACACAATTTCGTATTTTTATTTCTAGAACAAATTCTTAGCCAAAAATAGCTCTAGAATAGAAATGAGATGTTTTCTACTTTTTTCTAGTTTTGAAACATAAATAGAAATAAAAATTCTTCTCATTGCTCGCCCTCATGACCGTTATTTGTTGCCCACCAATGTATGAATTCTACATCGGCACTTTCAATTCAATTGATTAATAATGTTTTATCTCACAAAGGAGTGGAGCACGGTGAATAGAAAAGAGCATGAGAAGGAGATATTTAAAAAGACCTATCAAACTAATTTCTCTTCATAGAACATAATTGTGTGTCGTTATTAAACCCATATCTCTGCTCATAAACTCTTCCGGAAAATAGAAATAGAAAAAATATTTCTGGCCAGAAATTATTTTTAGGAATCGTATGGTTTTCGACTCCTTAATCACCCTTAGTTTTGCAGAGTCAGGCTCTATCCTGGCTATACTAGGCCCATTGATTGGGCCCGGTTTCGCTTGACCTTTACCACCAGTCTCCATATAAAATCCGAAATAAAGAAAACAGAAAGGCAAGAGCTGACTACAGTTAGGCACTCAGAATTCTCTCTGCTGCAATTCTCATTGACCAAAACTTGGTCAGCGCCTAGCGAAGGAGGTAAAGATGTATCCAGAAACTATGGGGATCTTGAGTCACGAAAGATGCAGAGGGGGAGAGGATATTACCCGTATAAAAAGAGCTGATTCCAGCGAGGGAATCGGCTCGAGGGAAGATGCTGCAACACAGGACTCGCTCGGCTTCTCAAATCATGTATGTACCCACTGCACGAGTGATCCTCAGAACTAGCGACTTCGGTAAGAGGAGATATTGACGCGGCTCAATCAAATCATGGCGGCTAGCGCCTCGGCCCCCCTCTCTAGCCACATGATCAGATTGAGCCATGCCAACATCTTCGCCGCATCTCCCGACGCCCCCGGAATCACCGGCAGCCCGTCTGACGTTCTTGCGCCTCAGAGAGGGAGAGAGAGAGAGGGAGAGAGAGAGATTTATGACGTGTTTTGGAGAGGTGTTTGGGAATGTAAGTGGGGGCTGGCTGATAGCATCCACAAGTATAATTGCTTGCCCAAAGGAAGCAAAGGAGTGAAAGCAGACACGGAGGCCATACACTGTCAAACGTGACTGTCGCCTATCCACTAATTAATCCGGAAGATGCCCTTCGTGTAGGGACAGAAGGGGGATGATTTTGACTTCTCCTCGCAAATTGAGCTTTTCTTGTTCGCTCTAATATGGTCTTGCATGGTTAAAGTTGATTGGGCCCAATGCTAATGGAAAAGCCCATAATGCCTATTTGCCGTACAATAGGCCGACGAACGAGTCCTTCCCTCGGGTAAATGTGGGCCGAACCATGAGGCCCAAACACCAGCATATGGTCTTTCTCTGTCTGCTTGTGGAGGATAAGATATGTGCTATTGCTTTGTATGAGATTGGGCAAGGCCTGAATTAAAGTCACGCATTCAGAATTTGAGAATGAGTTTGAACATTGCAAAGAAATTAAATCTATGAAAAATAACGCCAAGCTTATAATGATACCAAATTCACGAAATATGTTGGTAATCTCATAAAAATATATGATCTATTACTTATTTTCTATAAGGTTGTGTTTGGTCGTCAAGATTTTTTGTCAAGATAAGACTAAATAAAATAGATGAGAAATGTAGAGATTTTACTATATCTCATCCACTGTTTAGTAGATCACAGTGATTAAGTCAAACATTTTCATATTCTTCATTGCTTGGTAAAAATAACATACTAGTATAAATAAATATGAAAATGTATAATCAAAGAATGTGAGAACATCTCGTGACACACTTTAAAGAAATCATAAATGCATAATTAGAGATAAACTCCATAACTCAATTTATAATTATTGTACGATCTAAATGTTAAATAGCATATAAGTTCATTGTACCATTAAAGAGTCACGCGTTTGATTACGACGAGAGATATAAATATTCATGAACAATATCGACGATGTAGATTGAATGCCAAATCTAATAAAAGAGAGATAATAGGATTCACATGTTATTCTAAAAAATATAGTGCTTCGTTTTCATGAAACGTCAACATCAAGCACAGAGGTTTTTTTTTTTTTGGACGAGAAGCACAGAGGTTTGGATGAGAAAGGGTTTGGACTGTTTTGTTGCTTTTGTGGATTTTTTTTTTCTTTAATGTGAACCGGAGAGATATAGAAGAGAAAGAAACTTGACTCTATCGCCATCGTTTAGAGTTTTTAGGAGAATAAAGGAACTACAGAGAAGTCACGAAACTTCAGCATGAACAAGAGTTATGGAGAAGGGCTTGTTTGACAACATGTCAAACAGTGTCTAATTCTGATTTTTTGTTCCCAGAATCAGTTTGGGACGAAAATCGCGTTTGGTAAAATTTTTGTTTCCGAAACAGATTGGGAAGATAATTGAGAATAAAAAAAAAAAAAATATGATTCTTCGTCCAAGAATAAAAAAAAAAAAAAATCAAAATAGTGAAACTCCCATTCTTCCCTTCCGTCATCCCGTGATTGCCGTCCGCCACCGCCCGCCATCCGCCGTCGCTGGTCGGCGGTCCGGCGAGCTCACCAAGCCAAGGCAAGGTCCGGCAAGCTCGTCGGAGGCAAGCCCAGCCACCGGCGAGGCTTAGCCTCGCTCGATCTGGTGAGGCCCAGCCTCGCCCGGATTTTGCAAGGCCAAGCCTAGCCCGGCCGCCCGGCGAGGCTCGGCCGACAAAGGCCGACCTCACCGAGGGCATGACCGGTCATATGAAGAAGAAGAAGAGTAGGAAAAAAAGGGAAAAAAAGAAAAAAGAAAACAAGAAAAAAAAAAGGAAAAAAGAAAAGAAAAAAGGAAAAAAAAAAAAATTATTTAAAAATTATTTAGAAATCAAAAGAAATTAATTTGGAACAGAATTAATTAGTGCGGTATCAAACACAATTCTATTTCAGAATAAATTTTTTTGGACAATTACCAAATGTGTTTTTTTACTCATAATCAGTTCCTAGGAACAGAATAAAAAATAATTATTTTTAGTCAAAATCAGCTCCGGAACCAAATCGTTACCAAACGCACTTGAAGAGCGAAACAAAGATGGTCAACTTTTTTTTCACAAATCTCACTGCCCCTCATTCTTTAGGAATTTTCAAATTTGAATTTCTTCATTTAAAATCCACCTTCCTCCAAGTTTGAATTTCTTAATTTAAAATACGAGCTCTTCTACTTTATTTTTATATATTTATTAATTTTCCTCTCTTTAATTATTTTCTTCATTTCATTCCTTTTTTATCCCCCTTTTTTTTTATCATTCCTTAATAAACATTATATTAAATGATAGTTCATGCTGATATACTTAAGATACGCAATGAACAAATAAATAAAACGAAAATCATTGTTATTTTTTTTTTCTCATTTTGAATTCTACATTTTATAACGCAATTCAAATGTTATTTATACCTAACTATTATTTTACTAATGTAAAAAAAGTTTGTTACATAAGTGAAATCCTATCCAACTCTTATTTCACTTCAATCGACGCGCTGACGTGGCCAGAGGATTTTTCCCGCCGTCGCCTTGGCGCTGGCCGTAGCAGGACTTTTCTCCACCGACATTACTCATATAAAAAACCACGCTTCTGCTGCTGCTAACTAACTCCCCTGGCCGTCTTGCTCTCTCTCTTTCTGCTTCCTCTCGGCCGCGAAGGCCGCCCTCCGTTCTCTCCCTCCCGAAAACCCTAGAAACCCCCGATCGCCTTCTCTCTCCGTCGTCCGATGAGGCTCCGGTCGCGCGAGGTCCGGCCGAACCCCTCCGCCGATTGCCCTAACGGTAACGCCTCGCTTCCCGTCCCCCCCCTCTTCCGATCGCGGTGGCGGTTCGGGGGTCCTCCGTTTCGCTCCGCCGGCCGCGGCTCGCCGGAATTTCTTTGCTCCGTCCTTTGCGATGAGGGCGCGGAATCCGAGTCCGATCGGCGGGCGGGACCGATCGGAGTGTTTTTCTCGATTGGTGCAACGCGTGTCCCGTTTCTTTTTGAGCGTGCTGGCGGGAATTTTTTTTTTTTTTGAGCTTGCGCGGCGGGTTCTTGGCGGAGTTTTGCTCAGTAGGCTTCTTGATATTTCTTTTTGGGGTCTTTATCAGTGTTTGTTGAAGACGATTCGGAGAGGGAATGCAATGGGCAAGAGGACAGTGACAGTGTGATTGGCGGCAGCCGCGGTGCCGACGAAGATATGTATGTTCCTTTTTCGGATTCTGAGATGAGCGGCGGCGGCGGCGGCAGCAGCAGTGATGGTAATGTGGTTCCTTCTCGTTAATTTTTTGCCGTTGCTCCGTGACGTGTGTGCAAACGTACGTCGTGATTCTTGTCACTTCGTGAAGTGTTGTACTACTCTGACGACATTTAGGCTTCGTCAGAATTTTGTGGAGAGATTTTGTTTTGACTCTCTTCTAAGCACGAGAGCAATTACTGTTTATGGTTGAGTTATAGCCTCTTATAAGGAACAACTGAAGCAATTAGGTAATGGCATATGAATGAGCTATGTTGCTAGCAAGCTTTCTCTGAAGCAAATTGGGGCAATTTAAGCATTGGCATTGTTGTGACGAATTTGACACAGTACCACAGTAACAGAAATGGTCTCATTGTAGGTGAAGTGGCTGATTCTGGCAAGCATTCAGCCAAAAAGGCACGAGTTGTACCTGACTTGGAAATGGAGGATGCAAGCCACGATCTAGAGGAAGTCATCCTGGAAGGAGGGGAGATTGATGGGGATACGGAGATCAATGAAATCGCTCAGCAGCTGGCTGATATGAGAAATATCGGCGCTAGAGGTTCAAGGAGAAAGAGAAAAGGCCGAAAGAAGAGAGAAGGGCCACCATTATTGTGGGAAATTTGGGAAGAAGAGCATGAGAAATGGATCGATGAGAACTCTACAGAAGATATTGATCTGGATAATCAGAATGAAGTAACAGAGACAGTGGAGGCATCCTCAGATTTGATCAGAGAATTGCTGAGGTATCAGAAAGAATGGTTGGCATGGGCTCTAAAACAGGAAGAGTCTGCAACTAAAGGAGGAATTCTTGCTGATGAGATGGGAATGGGGAAGACTCTCCAGGCAATTGCTCTTGTCCTAGCCAAACGGGAAATCATCCGTAGCATAGGCACTGGATTGGACTGGTCCTCACCTTCGGCAGGTTCATCGACAAGTTTGCCTGAAATTAAAGGAACCCTTGTCATATGTCCTGTGGTTGCTGTGACTCAATGGGTTGGTGAGATTAATTGCTCCACTGCCCAAGGAAGCACTAAGGTCCTAGTATATCATGGAGCAAATAGAGGAAAGACTGCTGATCAGTTCAAGAACTTTGATTTTGTTGTAACCACATATTCACTTGTTGAAGGCGAGTACAGAAAATTTGTGATGCCACCCAAGAAGAAGTGCATTTATTGTGGGAAGTTGCTTTACAAGGAGAAAATGACAGTTCACCTTAGGTACTTTTGCGGTCCTCATGCTGTCAAGACAACGAAGCAGTCTAAGCAAGAAAAGAAGAAAGGCAAACAGGCTACGCAGCGGGGAGAAATAGAATCTACAGTAGAGAGCATTAGTGATTTGGAGGATGATCAAAGCCATCGTGTGGGGAAGTCGCTTTTACACTCAGTGAAGTGGGAACGTATTATTTTGGATGAGGTGAGTGAATGGGAACATGTTACTGTGATATGAGTGCTAACATAGTTTAATGCTTTGTAACTGATAGAAAGATTTCGATATTTCCATGCCGACAACACGTGACTCCTTATTTTGTTTGGCTGGGTGAAGCCATGCATGAAGGCGTTAATTTACGTGTGGCCCCTTTTTCTGTTTGGCTGGATGAAGCCATTCGTGAATGTGTTAAGTTAATCTGTACTTGGCAAGACAAATATCTGTAAGATTATGCCTTTCACTTGGAGGTTTGACTTCTTCATGGGAATTGCATATGCATTTTTATTTTCCACAATTTATCAAAACACTTTTATGCGGGATCTCTTAGTATGATTTGCTTTGTGATCTTTGAAAGTTCATCTGAATGTACATTTCCCACTTATGCCTATGCAATTTTGTTCAATGTAGGCTCACTTTGTCAAAGATAGGCGATGCAATACTGCAAAAGCAGTTCTTGCACTAGAGTCTTCATACAGATGGGCCTTAAGTGGAACACCTCTTCAAAATCGCGTTGGGGAGCTCTACTCTCTTGTAAGTTTCTTTTTTATATGAGTGGTTAATTGTTATTCACCTTCTGTAGTCAATCACATTGTCCTGTAATGAATCTTTTCAGGTCCGTTTTCTTCGAATTGTGCCATATTCATTCTACTTATGTCAGGATTGTGATTGCAGAACACTTGATTATAGGTATGTAAAAGTTTCAATCACAAGATAATTGGGTAATTCTTTGTCCCATGGGTGGTTCCTGGTATAACAGGCAATCTCAGCCAGCAGGAACGAAGTTGTTCATGTTGACACAAAATGGTCAGAGCAACTACACGTGCAAAAAAACTGGTTTAGTGACTTGGTATACCAAATAATGTGGCAATCTTCGCATAGATATTTAAGGAAGCAGTGCATGTGGCATTCACTGCAAGAATATGTGGTGTCACTTTCTTAATTTACTTTGTAAACAAGTCTTTGTTCCCTACAATTCTATGGATGGTAAAGTACCTAGTTAGCTACATCCGTTAAATATTTGCTGCTCGCTACTGCTGGTTTAAAGAGTCATACCCATGTTCTTCTAGGCATCTTTATTAATTTTATCCTTAAGTGGAAGCTTCAACCTCCTAATCTTAAGTCTCAATTCAGCCTGCTCCTAAAGTGTCTGTACCTCAGGCTTTGGTTGCGTCTTTCTAACACATTAAGATCTGCAGCGTCAGGGCTAAGCTTTCATGATAACTGTTTGATGTTAATGCGACTTTATACTTTCATCTGCATGTTATCTTTCCTTTGCCTGAATGTGATATGCCTCTGAATAAATTATCTAGACTCTTGGTTAAGAGCGTGACATGATTTAGATCTCATGTTCCTATGTAGTTCTGATAGGGTGTCTTGATCTTGATGCAACTATTACTGGAATATCTCCTGCGATAGTGGATGTTCCATTTGGAGAACAAGTCCGTACTTGTCTCTTGCCCTGTGAGATACGTGTTTAAGTGCTGTTATCTCACATCATTATTCACTGAAGCATGCGCAAAATTTGTTCCTGAATATATTCCTAAGACTTAAAATCTTGGTCCACTGGTCCATGGTTGGTAGTAGATATGTGGATGCTATTGATTTGTATGTTGTTTTTGACATGATTTGGTGGGTTGCACCCTCTTGGGTACTGTAGTGGAGAATGGCCCTAAATTCATGATCAGCAAAGAAAATAGAAACTGAAGAATCTATTTATCTTTGATTGAGTGGCAATGACATATCCAAAGTTGTGAACTATCAAGCATCACCCCCGTTAAAGAGAATTTTTTTTTTTTGGATGTTAGAGTTTTCTCCCAGATGATAGAGTTGAAATTGCTTTCTTGATGTAAAAACCTTGAAAATTTGGACAGTGGGGCCATTGTGGAGCCTGTAGCTCCTATATTTAGTTTATAGTCTTTGCGAATGAGCATCTTATTGCTTTTAAGGGTGAATCATCAAATAGGTATAATCTAAAGAGGAGTTCTGTATGGGTGATGTTTGGCAGAGTAAAGATATAGGTATACATTAAAGATATAGACTGAGGGTGTAGACAGTAGATGGATGCATCTTTTACTCAGATGATCTTTCTAATTTCTATTTCCTTTTGCCATTATATGTGAGGAATTCTTCTTCAATTTTATATGTCGTCTGGGTTGACTTCACTTCCATTATCTTATCTAATGCAATCTCACCCTTGTTTTCTGCATTAACTTTATCAATTGGTCCTAGAACTTCACCTGCTTATTGCATGCACTCAGTTCAGTTAATATATATTTTTCCTTTGTTACCTATTTTGTAATTCTGTTGTTCATTTGCAGTTCCTCAAAACAATGTGCTGACTGCTCTCATAGTTCTGTACGGCACTTTTGTTGGTGGAATAGAGTGAGTTACTTTTTCATCAATACTTTGGCCTCTTTTTTTTTTTTTTCCATTTGAACTCTGATATAGAGTATATGTTGTTCTATCTAGTATATAGCAAATCCTATTCAAGCACATGGAAATGCTGATGGCAGAAAGCGAGCTATGATATTACTAAAACACAAGATTTTGAAAAGCATATTGCTGAGACGCACAAAAAAGGAAAGAGCTGCTGATCTTGCACTTCCACCGAGAATTGTGAGTTTTCTTGCATTTGTGCACAATTGCAATTCAGCATGTCCAAGATTTTTAACATAAATCCTCCGCTTCCTCCTCTCTTCACTTCCCCTGCAGATTACTTTGAGGCGGGATACACTGGATATTAGAGAAGAAGACTATTACACCTCATTGTACAATGAGAGCCAATCTCAGTTTAACACGTGAGATTCTCTTTGCTTCTCAAGTTTAGTCTTTGAAGAGAATTTTAATTTTGGTTCTATCCTCGTTGAAAATTCTTCCACACACCTTTTTTGAGGCGTAAATATTTTATGCATCTGTCTACTGCACATGGATTCATTTTTTGGTTTCTTTTAATCCTTTGAACCTTCCACGACTTTGCACTGTTTTTGATTTAGTCACTACTTTTGTTCTTTGATCTTGAAGACTGTGATAGCCCTAGTTGTTTGACATGGTTTATCTGCTGAAGCCAAGAAAGTTTTATTTAATGGTGGAAGAAGATATTACACATCCTTCAATGCTTGCTTTTGGCTGATATGTTGGTGACTGGGTGCATGCATTTGTTGAACATTTCAGGGGTGCATACAGCTAGCTTGCATGACCACCTATTTTATTCCATGAAGGTTCAAACATAGGTCTTGACTGTTTAGAGCAGTGGACTATATCATCATAAAAATAATAGGTCTAATGGCCTTTTCCTGCTTTTGCATCTTCTTCGGGTGATTGTGCCAATTTATGGACAAGCTTTGGGGACTTGTCTTCTTTTTACTGTTATAAGGGGAGATTTATTATTTCCCTGGGTTAAGATGCTGATGTAGTCTCTAAACTCTTGATATTGATTGTATCAGAGCAAGGATGTGGTTTTTACATCCGTTATTAAGAGACTCCCTTCTTCATTTCAATTGGCTTGACTTAATTTTCTCTGTTGTCTCTTTTATGTTCTATTTATTATTATGGAAAGTGTTTCTGGGTGAATTTCTCTTGACAGTAGTCTTTTGCCTTGTAGATATGTTGAGGCAGGAACTGTGATGAATAATTATGCGCATATTTTTGACCTTCTCACGCGCCTCCGCCAGGTACTTAAAAATCAGATGTTGGTTGTTCAGATTGAGGGTGAAGTGTCAAAGTCATCTCGTTATGCATTTACTGGCTTTCGTGGCGAGAACGTGATTGTTGAACTTTGTTGATATATATTTGGGAGACATCTTTTTCTGTAAATTTCAGTGCTTCCATCATGACATCACATCAGGAGCATTTAGATACACTTCACATGCATTCAGTCTTTCTGTGGATCATGAATATCTTTACTAGACACGGTAATGCTATGAGCTCAGGCCTGCCAGAACTTTGGATTGTTTATATGTAAAACCTTGACTAAATGGGACTTCATACTCAGATTACCTTGCTGGTCATGTCATAATGGAATTGCACATCTCAGATTGTCCTCTCCCTTTTATTCTCCTGAGAACTCACAGAAAATTTATTTGAACTGATTTACTTGAAGGGTATGTATATTTATTTATGGCAACTCTACATGTTGACATTGGTTAAAATTTGCAGGCAGTTGATCATCCCTACCTTGTCGTTTATTCGAAGAGTGCTGCTTTAAGAAGTGGTGTTATGGTTGAGCCTGATACTGGCGTACAGCCATGTGGTGTTTGTCATGAACCTGCAGAAGATCCTGTGGTAAATGATTTTTCCTTTGGCCTCCAGCCAGTTTAAAAGAAAACTAATTATGGTTTGAAAATAAGTGAGGAACTTCACTTTTACAGTCTCAGGCTGTCCCTGCTTCATTTACAGTACTTTCTGCACAGTTTGAATGGTTTCTGCCATCCACTTGTGTTAACGTTCTTGAAATAACCTGCTATTATTTCCACTTTTAGGAGTTTATTTGTTGGTTTTGAGCTCTGCATGATCCTATAGTGTATGGAAAAAATGTGATGAGTGGAGGGCTAATATTTGAGTCTCAGCTTTGCAACTGTTCTTTGGGCGGATAAGCAAGGTTTAGACATATTGAGTGCAAGATCTCTGCAGGGTAATTTCATTATTGTAGATTGCAAGGTAGAGATATGGATGTTCCAAAAGAGAGCTTTGCAATACCAAGCCCTATTTGGGACATGGCTGGAGCTCCTCCCACATATCAAGCTTGATGTGCGTATTTGGTCCAGTAGATGTGGTTGAAAAATGATAGCATAGTCTCTCTTGGCGCTTTGTCTTCCATGATGCCTTTGTCTAGAAAAGGACACTGTGGAGGCAATTTGATCATGTAGACATGGTCATATGTGTGTGTGTGTGTGTGTGTGTGTGTGTGTGTGTGTGTGTGTGTGTGTGTGTGTGTATGTAGCATATTGGATGTGCGTGTGTAGTCAGATGTGTAGGAACATGAAATTCTTTTGTTTTCTTTAAAACCGATGCTCTTTCCTGCTGATTTTCTATTTTGCTGTCTGAAACTCAAGCTTTCTCAGGTCAAGTCCATAGATTTTGTTACTAAATGGTTCAATTTTCTATTTCAGGTTACCTCTTGTGTACATGTGTTTTGTAAGGCTTGCTTGCTTGATTTTTCTACTGCATCGGGACAACTTTCCTGCCCTTCATGTTCTAAGCCGGTTACTCTTGATCTGTCTTCAAAGTCGGATGTTGGGAATAATTCTTCTAAATCAACTATCAAAGGGTTTAAATCCGCCAGTATTCTTAACAGGATACAACTGAATGAGTTTCAGACAAGTACGAAAATTGAGGCCTTGGTATGTGGTGCTTCACCTTTCGCTTGTAATTCTTCATTCATCTCTTTTGCTGGAAGCCTTCTTACAATGAATTACGATAGTAGCTAGGTCCTTACAGAGGCATAGTTAGTGGAGCTACTCTAGAATTTCTAGGACAATTAAGTTGATGTGCAGCGCACTTATGGCCTGATTAATGTGGATATGATTGTTTTCAATTTTTGAGCACATGAAATTGCATTTATAAGTAGGCTTTTGAAGGCCACTTTTAAGATGACTTGCCATTCTTCGAAGTAACCTGCTCTTGATCAAGTATTGCTAGATAATCTGAGTACGTGAAAGCCGCCTTGTGTACTTTGAAGCAGTAGAAATCTTGGTATTGGTGAATCAGCAATTTAATGCATTGGAAAAAAAGTTATCTTTTATGGTTCTTCCACTCTGATTGTAGTTTTATTGCCTAGACTCTCTCTATCATCTTCGTAGCCTCAATAACATGTTTTGAGTTTGTGAAGTTATAGCTGACAGCCATAGGCTGATGATGGATATCATAGTTTTTAGGTAATGCATTAGTGCTAGCTAAATATCCTGATCGATAGTTTTTTAAAAATATAAATTCGAATTGCTTCAAGGGCACTGAGAATCCAAGCACCTATGTGCCTTGAAGTGAGGATAATACAGAATCACAGGGCATTGCTGTAATCTTATAAAATATTGTTCCAAACTAGTGTTCACGACCATTGGTCATATATCATAGTGGCTTGGACTGTGGAAATAATGGTATCATTGAGGCCAACTGGAAAAAGTTGATGGGTTTCTCTGGCGCATATTTGATAAATGTTTATACTGGATGCTGGAGCAAATTGAATGCTTTTCATATTGATCTTGTTCTTTCATTTTATTTTGTCTGAATTATCTGCTGCTTTCAAGATTTAATATGCGTTTTCATTTATTCTCTTCTTAACTGTTGTGAATGATATCAGAGGGAAGAAATTAGATTCATGATTGAACGGGATGGTTCTGCCAAAGGCATTGTTTTCAGTCAGTTTGCATCGTTCCTGGATCTCATCAATTATTCCCTACAAAAGGTGAAATTAAGCATATCTTCTTTCCATTTGTTCATGATGTAAAGAAAAATGAAGATAATGGTAGTAGCCTCTTGCAGTCGGGCATAAATTGTGTTCAACTTGTGGGGGATATGACGATAAATGCGAGAGATGGTGCTATAAAGAAATTCACTGTTGATCCCTACTGTAAGATCTTTCTTGTGAGCTTGAAAGCTGGAGGCATTGCTCTTAATCTTACAGTTGCGTCGCATGTGAGTTGGATTTTCTATTATGGGGTTATTTATTGTATGGTATTCCTACTATCTGGCTATCAAAATCTCCAACTCTGATACTTATGGTCATCTCTTGTAGGTTTTTGTGATGGACCCATGGTGGAACCCTGCTGTGGAGCGGCAAGCCCAAGATAGGATCCATAGGATTGGACAGCACAAACCAATCAGGTAGTGTCTTCTCCACTGATATGTACTCTCCATGAGCAAAGCAAATTAGGCAAAACTCATATCAAATCTGGGTGTCTGCTTTTCCAGAATCACGAGGTTCGTTATTGAGAACACGATTGAGGAGAGGATTCTGAAGTTGCAGGAGAAGAAGGAACTAGTCTTCGAAGGGTAAGCATGTAATATGATATCCAGCTTTTTGTACACTGTGCTGAGCAAACTAAACACGTGCTCTTTCCCTCTTCAGGACTGTCGGAGGTTCGTCAGAGGCTTTGGGGAAGTTGACGGAGTCAGATTTGAGATTCCTGTTTGTAACCTAACTGGTGGTTTCTCAGGCCTCATAAGCTTAAAGCTGATGGCAGTTTGGGGCGCTCTCCATCGCCTTTGTCATCAAAATTGTAAGTAGGTGTGCTGTAGAGTTTTGACTTTTGAACTTCTATTCCTCGCTTCGGCCGAAACTCCTGTAGTTTGCTTTTCTTTCGACTCACCACCTGCTAATTGATTTCCTCCGTCTGCTGAATCAAAATCGCTTATCTTCACCAACCCATCCTACCCCTTAATAAGCCGAAATACTCGAGCTTCCTTTTCGCGATTGTACTCAAACTCATTAAAACTCAAAAGTTCCGGCAAAAGTAGGCATACATTAAATGAATGGTCCTGTCCCCGCGATGGTTGTTTTCTTACAGGCGTGTAACTAAAGCTAAATCATGTTGAATTTCAACCATGCAAATGAACATGCGAACCGCTTATTCGAGGGGAGCGACTTTGGAGTACCTCAGCTTGCTTGCGCCCCTTGCTTCCTGAAATTACACGTTTTTCCATGATAATTAATGTCAATGACATTCGAAGACGACATAGACGAGAGAAACATATAAAAAGGGTTGTTGGCATGGCCTCTTGCACAGATGCCCCTACTTCTTTATCGAGCTTTCGTTGAATTACTTCCATCTCGGTTCCTCTAGTCCCTGCAAAGTTCTGTTTCTCTGACATTCCCTTACGTCAGAACGTGGATAAACTCTTTTCGGCTAGGATAAAATTGACCAATGCATGCAGCCTCGCGAGTCACGCCTACCCTTGATCTTCGTATGCTCCACTGCGGAGTTCGCTAGAAGTGCCACTTGAGTTTCTGATGGGGTTTGCTACTTATTACACTGTGCCATGTTGTCAAATTGTGATATTCTACACTAATAATGTAGTGTTATACCATCGCGTATAGAGATTGCGGCTTGTTCATTTTTGATTGCTCGAGAAATTGATCAGAACATGATGTCTTTTAAGACGATACAATTTAGTTGTTGATAGCTGAATATTTTCTGTTACCTTTGAATATCCAGACATCCACTATATGACATATATACTAAATTGTCTAGCAATTTTGAGTTTGATATACACTTAGGCTCTGCATGGTAACATTTCATGGTAATATTTATGTTCCTTAGGATTTATGTTCTTTTGTTCTCCGGAACAAAAAAAAAAAAAATAGAAAAATCTGTTTGATAAAATTTTTGTTCTTGGGAACAATTTTTCTATTTTTTTTGTCCCAGGAAATTTAGAAACAAAAAAAAAAGTTGTTTTGTTTTCAAAAATAATTTCTAAAAATAAGCTAATTTTCCTTTTTATTTTTCTTTTGTTCCTCTCTCTTGCCGCGGCCACCTTCAACCGCCTAGAACCATCGTTGACCGTCGCTTGCCGGCCGCTGTCGCCGACCGTCGACCACCGCTGTCGATCGCCCATCGTCGCAGTTCGACGATGGTCGATGGGCTGTGCGGCGGCGATCGGCAGTGACAATTAGTGGCCGGTGGTTAGTGGCGCGCAACGATCGGCGGCGCGACGGCCGGCGGTCGGCGATTCAAGAATAAAAATGAATAAATACAAAAAGAAACTATTTTGTACTAAACGTATTTCTATTTTTTTTTTTATTTCAAGAGTAAAAATTTTGTGTAGTTATCAAACTAGGGGTGATCAGGTCCAGGATAGGTAGGGTCTAGACCTGAACCTTGTACCCGACCTTATTATAACTGGTTCCTATTTTTTGGATCCTATACTCAACCCTGTTTGTATTGGATCCTCTATCCGACCCACCTTGTTTTTCTGATTTGGTTCCAAGGTTAACCTTGTTTCTACTGGAACCTGTTTTGCAATATCCCGATATCCTATATGATTTCGAATTTTATATTAATAAGTAAGAAAATAATGTAATCCTCCTAATTTATATTGAAACATTAAGCGTTGGTAATAACTTAATACATGAACTTTTTGACTAAACGAAAAATTAAGGATCCATAGAGCTAATTATTATAAATAAAATGATAAGACAAAGAATTAGCAACAAACATAGATCTAATATTAGTCTTATTCCCGTAACTATTATATGAAGTTACTCATTTATGCAAGCATAACTCCTTATACAAAGAGAAATTAGGCGAGCCGACGAACACCATCCGTCCATTAGACGGTGTAAGAGGGAGCCGGTGAGGGAGGGAAGCAAGTGAGGAAAAGGAATGACAAATGAGGAGTGTGTGCATTTTTGAGAGAGCCAAGAGAAAAAATATCATGTGATTACGGGAGTAAGAATAGAAATCGGGAGAGAAAAAAAGAGTTTTAGACCTCTACTTACAAAACTAGTCCGAGAACCGGTTCCAAAACCGGTCTAGGAACCGGTTTCTGGGTGGGTAATCATTCGGAACCTATTCCCGGACCAGTTTAAACCAGTTTCGAATTTTGGGAACCGGTTCTTGCACTAGTTTCAATGGGAACCGGTTCCCAATCCTATTTTTCGGGTAGGCCGGTCCGGGAACTGGGTATACCGGTCTAGTTACACACCCCTCTATCAAACACCTTATTTTACTCAGAAATTGTTCTCCGAAGTTAAAATAGAAAAGAACTATTTCTAAAAAGAAACTATTCTCCAGCCAAAGAATCATTACCATGCATACCCTTAAAGCACCTTTGCCCTAGAAATATAGTTCCAGTTCGACTCCCGATCTACCCTCGACTCCCAGCTTTTAAACCCTCTCAAACTCTATTCAGTCACATTTTCCTTAATTCCAACTTTTGTGGGGTCAAAGATGAGAGATATCGAAAAATGTATGATTTGTCAAAAACATCCACATCATCAGATTTCCTTCACTAGATCACACTATGAATAGGACCTCTATTTCACCATATCTCAAGCATCCACTCCAAAATCACACTCAGCTCTTACAAACTCCCATCACTCAGAAACTCATTTCAATCCATCAGTTTTCACACAAATGGCACCAAATGCATTTCGAAATTGGCCACACTCTAACTACTTGTTCTTCTAGTCATTTATGCTTCCTCAGAAGCTTATCTCAACTTCAACCAAAAGCTCAAAGAGACCAAGTTGGTCTTCTACATGTTCAACTGGGAGACCGGCCTGAACATAACCACCGTCCCGGTTGCTGGTGTCCTGGGAAACCAGTGGTGGATTCTCGGGTTCGGCACTGTCTTCGTGATCAATGACAAGCACACCAAGTTGTACGAATACAACTCCACGGAGGTCGGGAGGGCCCGAGGAGCCTATGTGAACTTGGCGGTGGACGGCTCGGATTTGCACCTGTTGATGTCCCTTGTGTTCACCAACCAGGAGTTCAGTGGGAGCACACTAGAAATACAGGGTTCCGATTGGTTCTACAACAAAAAAAGGGAAGTGTCCGTGGTGTCCGGCACTGGGAAATTCCGGCTCGCTAGGGGATACGCATTTCTGGAAACTCTGTTCCTCGACAGGTTAACTCCAATGCCATCATACGCTGGAACGTCACCGTTTATCACTACTGATTTGGAAGAGTTTCGGCTTTGGTTGCTCCTATAGAATAAATAAAGAGACGCATTGTCGGATTAGATGTGATAAGTGAAAAAACATTGGTAACTTGTCATGTTTTTTCTCTCTATTTGTGTTTTGATCCGTCATTAGTTCACGTCAAAAGAAGAGCTTGTATGCCAAAATCTACATGTTATTGGGAGGATTCATAGAATAATGTGTTTTTTCTGTCTGTTAAAGTAAGCTCAAGATCTCTGTCTACTTGGCATCAAATGAAAGAAAAAAAAATGATCAGGGACTAAATTGAAGAAAGCAGATGTATGTGAACAGAATTGAATAAGCAGACCCGTATAAAATTTGCAAATGTCACCATTATTTAAACATAGTAAATGAATTAGTCATAAGATAATGAAAATGGGAAGGTAAATCTCCAATTCTACCTCATCATGAAATATGATGTGATGAGTTTTCGATTCACTTCGAACTTGGAATCGATCTATCCCCAAGTACTTCAATTATATAACATCGTCCCTTTTGAGGGACACATATCAATTATTTCCTAGTGCGGTCCAATCTGCTCATTTGCACGAGGATAAATGCTTCTCACATATCCATTACAAAGTGTGAGATTTTGTAGTATCACTATAAATTATTCTAAAAGTTTAAATTATTAGATAAATGCGTGATTTATTATTTAATTATTCCAATCCCCTTCATTCTTAGTCTAGTCTTTTTTTTTTTTTTTGCTTAGTACTGAGCGTGGACATATTTTATTAGGGAGGCAAATGGAACTGGAAAGATTTGAACTCAAAATTTAATATTATATGAGATTTTGTACTATCATTACTAATTATTGTAAAAACTTAAAATATTAGATGAATGTGTGATTTATTATTTAATTATTTCAACACAAACAAAGTCTAAGTAAAATTTCATGGAGGATGTTTACCCCCGCTTCAGAAACTAGCAACAATTTCGGAGAAGATGGGAGTACAAGATGCCAATCGATCGGCTCCATCTTCCTTTGCACAGCGTGTGAAGCTACCAAATGGTTACAGATGTTAAAGCTTCCTAGGGACAGTAGAAAAGAACTTGAAAATGATCTAATTCCCTACAGATGGCCACTAGGACAGGCTCCAACTTCCCAAGATCCAGTGGTTACCCCGCCTCGTGTTATCTCATTATACATAAACCCCCGGGATTTTTTCTTAGCCAGTTGAACAGGGTTCCACACATCAGGAGCTTCTGTTGTATCAACTGAGTCTGCATCAACTACTAAGCCTCGCCACCAACAAGCTCCCCATCAGAATTCCGAGTCACTATTCCAATTTCTGCTTCAGCCCAATCGACACTATCGGCTGTCTACAACAAACTCCTTCACTGCAGTATCGACCGGGGAGGCCACAATTTCGGCAGGTTGTTCAACCCGGTTAGAAAAGCCATCTCGTTTCTACTCTTCCAAATATGCTAACGACAGAAGGCTGTTCTAGTCATAACTTCTAGGGTAGGCTCAAACTAGCATCTGAACGAGATCCTTCAGTCACCTCCTCGGCCACACATCAAAAGTGGTAATATGCTCTTCACAAATCCCGATGCTAGCACATTCAAACCTAGTAGCTCTACATCTAGCACATGTTAGCAACAAATGCTCTATAGTCTCCTTTTCTCCTCGGAAAAGACTAGAAGGATCCTGTTTGATCTTCCCTAAGAATAAGTTCTTGTTGGCAGGAATGGCTCCAGAGAAAACTTTCCACAAATGATGCTACACTTTTGGTGGGCATTGGACTTTCCAAGTTACTTCCCACACCTGCTCCTCGTTTGCACGAGAACACGAGGCTTTTAGTCTAACCATAACTCTTTTTTCCAAGTTGTCTTGCACAATGACAAGCAGTTTTGACTGAATTAGTCTGTCCTTTCCTTTGCTCCAATTAACTTTGATTCTTTGAATTCTGTCCAGTTCCTCCTCTTCCGCTTGATGCCTAATTGGTTCCAAACTCCAACGTTTGGAATCCTGATCAATAAGAGTTTCCACCTTTAGAACAGAATTAGTGTCTGCATCAAATTAGGTTGCAGCATTAGGTCCTCCCTTTGAGATACCCAATTATCTCACCATACCAAAAAAAATTCTCCATTGGCGCCATACGGCTTCTTACTTCCCTACCTCCTTCCCGTCAAGTATACCTTGCCAGCCCCAAGAGTTTCTGCAATCTAATTCAGCATTTACTTAAAAGATTCAATTAAGCAGAAATATTCACTCAACGTGATGAATAAGTGTGACGGATAACTTAATTCATCCGACAGAGGAAACAATTGATGGCGGCTATAATTTTGCCAAATATATTGGTAAGAAATTAACTGTTCAACAATTCATTAACCAAATAACCTTTTATTTCTATTTTCAGCGCTCATGATTATCGTTTAAGATTCCGTGCTTAAATTTTCAGTGCATATCTTTCATTTTATTAAAGAAGCCCTTTCTTTTGTCTTTCAACAAAGAGCTGAAACTAAGGACCTGTTTGATAAAACAGAAAATTAAGTGCTAAATTTTAAGTGCTGAAAATGAAAAATATGATGTTGCTTGATAATAGGTTAATATGGCTAAGACTGAATATTAACATTGGCAGATTTAGGCTTCTAAAAATGTAATGGACAAGGTTTTAATTCCTTTCTGAATGTCTACTCTATTAACCTCAATTTTATTTAGAAAATAAAGCAATTCTTTGACTTAATCAAATCATTTAAATTAAAAGTACTGTGGTTATCAAAAGAGCTTTCTCTTATAAAGTGCCAATGTACTAATTTTCATCACTTATTGGAATTATCATCAGAAAACCAAAAATTTAATAAAAGTTCGGTGCTATGATAGAAACTTATCAATACAGGGTTAAGTAACTTGTTCTCCTATTTTCGTTGAATTAGCCAACAAAAGGGGAAAAAAGAACTTCCTTGCGTATTGATGATTATAGCATAAAGGGCGGCTCAATTTTATATAGTTATAGGCTCTGTTAGTCATACTCGTGCCGTCAACATTAAGATTTTACACGAAAGATCCATTAGGAAGACAACTAGATATATTCGCTAATTGACTTTTCTGACACTCTATGCCAAAGCTCATGCACCAAGAGCTGAGCTGACCTCCTACAGACATTGACCATGCATCTTGTCAATTCTAATGTTGAATTAATCCCAAAAATCTAGAAACTTGTCGAAAACGTGATAATACTTTATGCCCACGATTATTCTTATTTCCATTTCAATTGTTGATGTCGTTGGACAACATATATCTTTGTTTTCACAAGCATTGACAAACCAAATATTTCGAGAGATGCGTTTTCCATGGCTGATTCCTATGTGGAGCTAAATGAGCTCCACAGTGTATGAACGATGAAAAGAAGAGCCTACCCTTTTGGAAGGACATGATGAATTGAAATTTGGTTATTGGGTAAAGGATACTTCCACAAATTTGTACTTACATCTCATGAGATTCAACTTGGTGCCTCATTATTTTATCATGGGTTGAGATAAATTTAAATCTTTTGATTGCATCTAGTACTGGGTCGTGAATGAGTCTTGTTGATTATGGCCAAAAATGGATCTCGACTGATTTGAAATCTTGAATCGCAAAGAAACTCGGGTCATATTAGAAACGTCCAAATAGGACTCTTGCCAATGGGATTGTGGGTGATGAAATAAAAGGGTAAATTTTCCACAAGATTCATATTTTTGGAAGATTAAGTCCCTATTGACATTGGAGAAGAAATCATAGTTTCTTGCATATAAATACTCTATTACCGAGTTTGGTTTGGTGCACACAAGGAGCATGCTTATCACGTGAAAGCTTGCTAACGACGCATAGAGCTCAAAAGTGAAAAAAAACCCTTTTCGTGTGATTACTCTTGTGGTGTTTGGGCTTTAATCTGAGAAACATTTACGAGTGAGTGTGATTAAGCAATTGTAATCTCTTCCTCATCAATTATTGTAGAAATTCTTTGTCGATCTCTCCCCAAGAAGTGGGCATACTACTAAACCTTGTAAATTGGCTGTATTCAAGTTTCATCTCTGCAAATTATAGTTAACTCAAACCGTTTCCTTCGGGTACTCTTCCGCGTGAGCGTGACGAGGCCAAAGCTTATTAATCCGTTGCGGGAAACTGCCATATCCAAGCAAGAAAAGCGACTTTCTGGGTGCATCATGTTCGGCAACTTTGGAGTCGGCATATACTTTATAACATGAGACAAGAGACGGCTTGCTAGAAAAAGTACTTCCTATAAAAATCAACAGGGATGTCCGTATTGGTCCTCTATTCTATGCACCCCATCTTTTATCCCTTACTAGATACTGCAGTTTGTGTGGGTTGGTTTTCAATTGTTTTTTTTTTTTGGACCAAATTTTCAATTTGCAACCAAGTCCTTGATGATGATGATGTGGCTACTAACGTGGTGCGTATTTCTTAAAGATTAGAAATAAACAAGAAAATGATAATCAACATGATGATATTTTAGCTATTGAGATGGCCTATAATTGTCGAACCAACAACCATTTTGCAAAAGCCATATCGGCTACTGATGGACTTAACTGGACTCCTACTTTTCGCATGTTCATCACTATTTGGGATTTGGCGAGCATGCTCGGGCGAGTTCGCGGGTCGCAATATCCCATTTTGGCCCATGATCGATCATCTTTCTCACTATAATCATCAGGATGAGTAACATAACATTTTGCTTATACATACCAAGTCTCGATTTATCCCATATATTTCTATGGTTTCTTCTTGGGGCAGAATCGAACTTTTTTAGATTTACACGCATGCATGACGTTCATTTAGGGCAACTTTCCTGATGATAAAGACTTTACACGTTAGCCATAGCATGAAGATCCTAATTTAATTTCCCTTTAGCCGATTTTACGAAAAAAGAAAGGGTTGGTTTCAGAAATACTTTTCCCATCATCACATTAATTTATTTTATCTTCTAAGATGACAATACAAATTCACGTGGTTTTATACTTCTAGAATATCGAACTTAGTATCACATGCGATCACTAAGCATTACGTGATGTGTACTAATCTCATACTGCAGTGCAGTGCGCATTGCCGTTGCACAATGAGATTACTTAATGGATGATTATCCAGTTCTGAAGTTGATTACGTGGAAAGACTACATCAGGTACATAAAAAGCACGCGAGTGTAAACTACGAGAATATTCTAACTCTTCTTTTTTGCTCTTTTTCCTAAAAATGATCATGCAGCAAACCCTTTTTCTTTTCTCCTTATTTCGCCTCGTTATATGTGTAAAAGCGCAAATAGGGGTTGCCACTATCTTCTGCGAATGAGGTTTTAATGCGCAACTACGTTTCATTGCCCGAACGCGATTGGAGCAGAATCGGAGTCTAGGATTTGCTCCGGATTTGCTCCGGTTGAGGACAAAATGGAGATGTACATGTAGTTTGGAGATCTTGGGAGACTGGATTAGGCTTTGAGGATCAAGCAATGATTTAGCATCTTTTTCGGATTATCAGAATCTTCCGGACATGGATATCTATCGTGTAGGAACTAGTGACCTGGTCAAGATAGCAGAAAGAGAGAAATCGACATGAGGAACGTGTTGTCTATCTCTCTCAGGCAAGGAGAGCCACAGTAGAATGGGTTATTCAATATAAATTGCTATAATGGTAATCAAACTTTAGAGAATCTCGATTTGGAAATGGAAATGAAACCTCATTTTGATTTTCTTTCTTAGGTCAGTACACTTTGATGAGATTTAAGGTTAATACTACAAAAAATTTCAAATTATGGCCATCATGACATAAATATCCGAACTTTTTTTTGTATCACGAAAAATCTTAAACTTGTCTTTTGTGATATAAGTATCCCATTTTTTTTAGGTATATATTTTGGAAGGAATTGAAATAGAGGATAAGGTTGAAGGTATTTAGGTGATAGTGGGTAAGTTTAGAATTTTAAAAAAGTTTGGGATATTGGTGTTATAATGGACATAAATTTGAATTTTTTTGTGGTATTTTACCCATGATTTAATTTGATGCATATGTGTTTGTGTTACGTTTAGTTGCACCATCCAGAGTGGCATTCATTGTCACACACACTCAAGTGGCATATAGTGATTGTGACTTCTAAAAGGAACAAGCTAAATATAGGATGTTCGTGATGACAGACATTCAAATGATTATTAATTTCAATGCAAGTACACATCATGGAGCGTTGATAGCACATAAAAAAAACAAGTAAAAATGAATGGTTTAGAAACTAATTATTTTAAGATAGATATTTATTAAAAATTACTGATATGTCGATTGAATTTACTTAATAGAAAAAAATATTGATGCCACATTACTCCCGGTCTTTCCAAATCCAATACATCAAGAAAGCCAACTTTTAAAAAAAAAAAGAAATAGATGTGACATCCAAGTTGCATTCTTGGGGAGACAAACCTAGGGCCAATATAATCTTACCTTTTGCCCAAAAAAAAAAAAAAAACCTAGGGCCAATTCCGAAGACGCAACCTTAAGGTTCTATACTAGGAAATACAGTGAACTTGCCCGGATTTTCTGTTGTCAGTCCTTTTCACTGACAGAGATGAGTTCCATAAAGAACAGACCCGTAAGCCACTTGGGGTCGTGGCTTACATCCGCTTTCCTAGTACGGTAGTACCCCTTTTTCATGCTCAAGTTGGAGCACGCGCGATGCAAATGATACAGCTTAGGTTTTCGTTTTCTTTGTTGCTATACCGGTCTGCTGCACCTACTTCATTTTCCAGGAGTTCTTCCTTGCTCTATGTAACATCATTCCAATCTCTGACGAGCTATAAAAAAGAATGTTTAGCTCAGTGCGTTCAAAGAAGCCGCACCGTGCATGATTTTTTTTTTTTTTTTGTTTGTTTTGGGGGGGAGGGGGTGGGGGTGTTGGTCTCTTATCCTCGCCAGCCAGCTGTAAAGGGGTTTAAAAGTTCCAAAATAAGGTCAGGTTTCATCAGCAAACGGAGAATTTTAAGTCCAAATTGGCTCCCAACTACGTATAGATCAGCCGCCTCTCTAAATCCCACGTTCACAATGGAACATTTATTTCGACTTTATTCCGATAGGAGCCTCTTTTGTCTTCATCAACTTTTTTCTTAAGCACGTACCTAATCTTTCTCTTCTCAAGAAGATGTGTCGCCCCCTATATAAACATGAAGGGGGCGATGGCACGGCACATGCTGATAAGAAGCAGGGTGTATGACTTGGCTGATCAGCTGAATATCACCGTAATTGTTTGGCTTTCGAATCGAATTCCATGTCTGCAGTTGATGGATCCCACGTTATCGAGCTCATGCTTGAGGCGGCCATCATCACAAATCAAATGTCGCCGCAACAGAATTGTTTGTTGCCTCTAAAGATAATCGAGCGCTCTCTAAAGCCGTTCCTTTCCAAAATCCACGCGGGTTACTTCAGGATAAGCCTGTCGTTGTGTAGCCAGGCCTTGCTGTGGAGGACCCTGGGCGAGCCGGCTGCCGATGCCCACAGTTTTATCCGCCGTGTCTTCCATGTAATGCCCTCCACAGCATTCACGCTGCTGTGGTCGTTGGCCTTGTTCACGTTGGCGCTACTGTCCCTCGCATACGTCCTGAGGTGCCTATTCCACTTCGAGATGGTGAAGTCCGAGTTCTTGCACCACGTCGGCGTGAACTACTTGTTTGCGCCGTGGATCTCGTGGCTCCTCCTCCTTCAATCATGCCCCTTCATCGCCCAGAAAACCTCACCGTACCATGTCCTTTGGTGGATCCTGGTGGCACCGGTGGTGGCGCTTGACATCAAGATATACGGGCAATGGTTCACGAAGGGTAAGAGGTTCCTATCGACCGTGGCGAACCCGACGTGTCAGCTGTCGGTGATCGGGAACCTGGTGGGGGCGAGGGCGGCGGCCCAAATGGGGTGGAGGGAGAGCGCGATATGCATGTTCTCGCTAGGGATGACGCACTATCTGGTGATCTTCGTCACGCTCTATCAAAGGTTCGCAGGGAACAAGGGCCTGCCGGTGATCCTTCGGCCGGTTTTCTTCCTCTTCATCGCAACCCCGAGCATGGCGAGCCTCGCTTGGGATTCCATCTCCGGGACCTTCGACGACTCGGCCAAGATGCTCTTCTTCCTGTCACTCTTCCTCTTCGCGTCCCTGGTAATTCAACAACTTCCTTTGGCTAAGGTCTACAGACAGTCATAAGTATAGAATGAATATCTATCGCCAGTTGCGAGGAAACAGAACCAATGTGATCGCATCATCTTCTCATGGTGATGCCGAAAACCTTGAAAATTCTAACTACAATGAGGCTGACTAGATCTTCTTGTCGGTTTCCTCCAGCGGATTTTGGCCAATCATATTACTTTCTAAGTAGGTTGTCTTCCCTCGTACGTAGTCCGTGTAAAGCTTACATATACGGTAGGAATCCATCAAAATACTAAAAAGGGAAATCTTTTTAGACGACGCATAAAAATAGAGCGATCCTACGTAGTAATAATGTGACTAGGAGTGCGTTTGCTTTGTTGAAAACTATATAATATGATAAAGAAAGTTATTTTTCATGAAAATTATTTTTAAGGAAAATGGTTAATTTTTATCTATTTGGCACTTTAGAGAAAATACTTTTTTGTAAAACAGAGAAAGTCTTTTTCTCCCATTCAAATTTGTTGTTTTTAGTTCATGAAAAATGATTTTCATATATTGATCATTTTTTCATCATCCAAATACTGGAATGTCAAAAAATAACTTCTAAAGAATAGTTTTCTTTCGCATAAATGGATCCTCAAATATGCTTGTTAACGCACATGCACAACATGTGGAGATTTGATTTGGCTTTTTACCAAGACTAATCACTCTGGTGTCACTCCACTAATGTGAAGGGGTCCAAGAAAAGTTCACTTGCCTCCTCATTAGTCTCGATGGTGATTGGCCAAAGCCTTTAGAAATTAGATTAGGCAAATCTCGATCTAATTAAATATTTGGTCCTTTTCGCGCCTACTTTCAACTAATTTCGACGCCCTAGTCTCTTCTCTACCTTTTGTCCCTCCCTTAACTTAGCAAACCGTAATTTAATCGGGAGCAAATGCTAGTTAGGTGTCATGGTAAAATGTTCGCAACATTACTTTCATCGACACAGTGCGATTAATGGAAAATTTGTGAATTTATCGCGCAGATGACGAGGCCGATGCTGTTCAAGAAGTCGATGAGGAAGTACGACGTCGCGTGGTGGGCGTACTCGTTCCCGCTGACGGCGCTGGCCTTGGCGTCGGTGGAGTATGCGCGGGAGGTGAAGGGCGGGTTCGCCCACGGGCTCATGCTCGTCTTGTCCACGCTCTCCGTCCTCGTCTCTCTCTTGCTCATGGTCCTCACCGCCGCCAACACGAACGTGCTCTTATCAGCTAAGCCGCCGAACGACGACATCTTCAGCACGATGCCTTGACTTTTTTTTTTTTTTTCTAGATGACGTCGTACGACTCGGAATGTTGATTGACCATTAATCTAGTTTGACATTTTGTAAGGCTGCTGGGACATTCAATGTTGGGCCTGGGGTACATAAGCTAATTGAAACGTGATCCATGTTAGTTCCAATGGAAAACCCTTCTTCTTTTTTGCTTTTTACTATTGTTGTTGAAGTAATTAATTAGATTAAATGATGAAATTCCGATATTAGTTATGCATAAACTATGGCATAAGCCTTAGGGTTGATCTTAAATTATTTGCCGGTATATTTGACGGCTTATTAGTAGGCATATCTTATAAGCGATTTACTAGTGACGCTATAGTGTGAGAAATTTTCACACAAAATCTTGCTTTGGAAAAGAAAATTCTGCCTTCCAAACTAAAACGATGCGAGCTATCTTGTCCGATCGTCTTAACATGAGTTTTATCACTCAGATGCAATCGATTGGAGTCAGCATGAGGAGCTCTCGATTGATATAAGATATTGGAGATATTTTGGATCGAATTTTTGAACATATTAAGTCTGCCTCTCCGGTCCAGCCAAAGAAAAAATAAACTTGGCCCGACAAATATATAATCTGAAGAATCTATTGTACACAAGTGCTTTCTATCTTTCTTTCTTTCTTTTTCTTGCTTTTGACAAGAAAAGCATTGTGAATTGTTCATTGATGTCGAATTGGGCCGGGCCAACTAGCCAAGCCTTTGGACTTGTTAGTCGTGAAGGACTGCCTAGAGATTACTCCGCATCGCTCCTATGTTCTTGTTCAGCCCGAAATACCAGTGCCGTCCTCAAACCCCATTCTCCTTATATTCCATGGAGAAAATTCTAAGTATAACGCAACAATACGAAACGCCAGGCATTTCGAGTTTCCTTCATTTCTTCTATGGGAAAAAAAAAAAAAATTATTGCAGCAGCATGTGAGCGAACGGTCCGTTGAAGCAAACCAACCTGGCATCGCTCGTACCTCGAAGCATGTTGGTCGATCAAGATCAAGTGTAGATCATCTGAGCGTACGTATGCCAACCCAATTAAATTAATTCAAATAAATGGCCGAGACCCTGTTTGACTCGGACCCGAGCAGTACGAGCCCGAACCGACCCATTCAATTACTCCGGACCAAGATTTTAATTTCGGAGGCTAAAGGGCGTCGGTATGTGGTTGGACGCATGCTGTTCAACTTCCCACCAAACCTACAGCTAGCATTTGGCACGCGGATAGGAGGCCATCCTAAGCAAGTACTACTAGGCTGATAATTTATTGATGTCTTATGGAGGGAGCAACAGAACTTGGCCGACGTTTTTGAGACCCGACCGAATTGCAGAATTAACCTCGTAGCGGACCAAGGAGGATGCATAATTCAGTCGGCAGCCAATTGTCCCTCTCCTGTTTTAGGGCATTGGAATGAAAAGATTCACGAGCACTTAGGGACATTTCCTTAACGAAATGAATGCTATTTTGGTCGGTCGGTGTCGGGTTTCTTTCATTTCATCGAGACAAAAGTGAAGAACCCGAAAAAGACAGCTTCAGAGCATAACAAATCCGAGAGGGCTTGAGGAGGGGAGCGAGCGATCCAGTTAAAATAGCGAGTTGTTGGACATGGCCCACCTAGAATTTTACCCATGGACATAACCTATCACTAGCATAGTCAAAACAAGTTTCGAAGCGCCATGCGACTCGACTTGTCTCACCATGCTATAATTGCCACCCGAGATGAGCACTGAGGACGTTTGATCACTAATCCGAACTTAGTGTAAGGGCAAGTGTATGTATCAACAAGAGTCGATCGTTTAGCTTTAAGGTTTGTATAAGATTTAGTTGCATTTTGCGGTCCACGCGATTAAGTACATTTCGGCGGGATCCACTGAAAAACAGAGACGAGGAGGGGATCTCGAAGTCGAAGATGACCCTTCAGTTCTTGAGAGTACACTAGGTACTGGCGAGAGAGGACAAAGCGCTTTTCACGTCCGCCATTGGAAAAGAATCGATCCAGCTCAAAGCTCAGTTCACCGCCAAAAAGAAGCAAATGCGATGAGAGAGAGAGAGAGAGAGAGCAGTCATTTTCACGAAAATCTCGACATCAATTCGGGAAATCTACACTCGTGTCTCTGCAAATCGAGGCTAATCCGAATGACAGCGCACTTTTCTCCGCATTCACATGAATTCCCACCCTGCGGCAGGCCCACCCACCTCTCACCACCGACGGCACTCGCGTCGTCCATCTCGTCGCCGACCCACGAAGAACGCCAAGAAGATGACGATGAAGAAGATGAAGCCGCGTCCGACCCACCATCTCTGACTGTGATCCAGCCCTCGTCGCACGGCCGGCAGGGTCGTCCCTCCCGGAACGACAGCGTCCTGATCCTGTCGAGGGCCGACTCGATTCGTTCGCCTCCCGTCGTGGCGGCTTCCGACTCTGCCTCGTCCATGGCGTCCCAGAATTCTTGATCCAGAACGCTCGTGGGCGACTTCGTGTTGGTCTGCTCGGCTTGGCTCGAGCCCAGTTTGTTGCTCTCGAGGAATGGGTGCTCGAGAAGTTGACCCACCGTCCACCTCTCCCTCGGGTCTCTCCTTAGACACTTGCTCACGAAATCCCTTGCTTCCGCGGAGAGGCACCCCGGAATCGCCGGTGACTCCCCGGAACACGCGATCCTGTAGAGCACCGACACCGGGTCGTCTGCACCCGCGGCCGCGCCGGCCTGCCACGGGGACTTCCCGGTGGCCATCTCGACGACCGTGCACCCGACCGCCCACGCGTCGCCGGCGAGCCCCTGCTCCTCTCCCCGCGCCGCCTCCGGCGCCATGAACATCGGCGTGCCCCCGATCCCCGCCGCCGCCGTCGCAGCCGCCCCCGCCGGGCCGACCCGCTTCGCGCACCCGAAGTCGGCGATCTTCGCGGCGCCGTCGTCGCCGATCAGGACGTTGGCGCTCTTGATGTCGCAATGCGCGATGCCCCGGGAGTGCAAGTAGTCCAGCCCCTCCAGAATTTGGCTCGTGTAGGCACGAATCGCCGGTTCGTCCAGCTTGCCTCCGTGGCTCCTGATCTGATCCGCGAGGCTTCCTCTCGGCAGATAGTCCAGGAAGATGTTGAACATGATCCTGCTGTCTTCGCTCGTGATCTCGCACCCCCTGTAGCCGACTATCCTCGGTGAGCTCAGGGAGGACAGGGTCCGCTGCTCTCTCCGCAACAACTCGGACCGAACCAGCTCGGCCGACTTCACGGCGAAGACGTCGCCGGAGCGGCGGCAGGTCGCGACCGACACGGTGGCGGAGGCCCCGCGGCCGACGGCGCGGCCCCTGGTCCAGTCCATCGGCGCGGCGGGAGCCGTAAAGGGGGGAGCTTTTGGCTCTGGTTGGGTACGTGCGTTGGGTGTGCGATGGAGTGTGTTGCTTGGCGAGCGTGGGGGCTTACTTTATATAGGGGGAGTCGAAAAGGGAAAGGGGAAAGAGAAAAAGGTGGGAAATTTCAAAGGCCGGTCAGCCAGTCCAGTGGAGCTTGGGAAGGGTTGACAATCCCTTAGACGTGAGGGTTGGCCAGGTGGCGGGATTTGGCTGGCTGCTGCCAGCTTGGACGGTAGTGGCTAGGGAGAGGGAGCGTGCAACCGGGGGTGACCCACGTACGCAACGTCGAGAGGGTTTTTTAAGGTTATATTTTAGGGGGACTGTTGGAGAGATGGTTAGTGAGAAAGGAGGGGAGAGGTTCGGGATTGGATTTGGGGGTTAGCTTGGATGGATAATCCTCCACCCAATTTGGATTCTGTGGATTGTTTTGCGAGTGGACTTTTCTCGTTCTTGGCAACAGTGAGGGTTTTTGGGATTTTTAGGGTTTGATTTTTGAATTTGATATGGAGTTAGGGGGAGGGGATTATGGAGTGGGTTGAACCACCGAAAAGGAGGAATTGGTTGAGTCAAATGGGATACTTTCGTTGGGAGTAGAGAGAGGGGTTTGAATTTGGGTTGTTCTAGCTTGGCCAACCGCGTACCTTGTCAAGACTGGAGTGTTTTGGGGGAGGATTGGAAGTGCAACTACGTAGTTTTGAAATGTGGGGACTTGTGAAGAAGTCAATGCCATTAAGGCACAAATGTTTTGGGACTTTGCATTTGGACCGTAATGCGTTTGGAAGCACATAGATTCTCCATTGCTCCAATCCGTATATGCCTTGCTTCTACCAGCGCCATTCATTATCCAAATCCCGTGTGGATTGTAGAACTAGTTGATAACAATAATATAATAAAAAAAAAAACCCGTTTGGAAGCATATTTACATCGACATGAGAACATGTGCAAATGGACAGGCCGTCGTCCCCTCAACCCCACCAAATTCCAGGGGTAAGTGTCCGGGGCTTTGTTGTAGGGTCGACGAATTCATTTCACCTTGAGCATTCGGCCCTGTTCCTCCTCCGCCCTAGTGGTACAGGTGTTCTCTAAGTTTTGAATCAACCCTTAAGTTCCATTTCGGTAAACCATCGAGAAGACGAGTGTCCAGTTTCACATCGCAAGCAGATTAGTTGGGAAAAAGATCCAACCTTTCGAAACCAATTTCACCTACCGTTTGTCAACTCTGCAATTGAAGCAAATTTGGGCGTGAATCAGTTAGGAATTTTCGTGACCTAAATTACCCTCGTATGCATACGTTGTCAAACAAAACCATTTGTCTCCAGCACGTGTAAAATTGAGTAAGTTCGTTTGACCTAATTTCTAAACCCTAAACCAAACTCGTTCAGCCGGAGGCAGCCATCAAGTTTGTTATGGGCACCAAACTGGAGATCTGACAAAATCAGCCAAATTACCAATATATTCACAAACATTCGCCACCAACTTACTTCTAGAAAGTTAAATCATATAATATAATATAATATAATATGATATGATATGATAAGATATAATATAAAATGTGTGCGTGTAAATTTTGTGCAACCACTTGTAGGCAATTATTACGATGGGCTGATGGCGAGTGTGAACTTAAAGTGAAGCTATCATAATAGTTACCATCATCTTTGGTTGTTACTTTCTCCAAAGCGAAAGCTGAAAGGGTGCAATTTCCCAGTGCCAACGAAGTTGATACGTCACATAACGGAATTTGGTCTGTCCACGTTGCATGCCAACTATTTGTTAGAATGTAATCGATTAATCACATTTACATTAATAAAGTGAACTCGCTGCTCATCATGTGAATTGCTTCCTATTCGAAAGTACAAGTTGCGAGTGCAAGCGTCCTCCACTCTGCAAAATATGTGATTTCTCGATTCTTAGACTAAACCATACATTTTATATATGAAAGATATAAGAAGGTAGTGACATGACATTGTCGGGGATCATCGCCCCCCTCCTGCCTCTTGGTCACCGAAAGTTCAAGGAAAAATTATCCAAAAAATCCTAAACATATTATATTTTTGCCAGTTTAATTTTAAACATTTTAATTTCATCAATTGAGTTATAAACCTTTTCAAATTTTGCGAATTGAGTTTATTCGATTAATTAGCCGAAAATGGCCAACGTAAATGCTAATTGTCCTATGTGGCACAATTATAACATGGCCAGCACTGATGTAGATAATTTTAAGAATATTTTAATTTTTTAATTTTCTTTTCTTTTTGAATTTCTTATTATTATTTTCTAAATACTTTATTATTTTTTTTTTCCTTTTTTGGGTCAAAGGGCCAACGGGACCGATAGACACTAGTTGAGAGCCAACAAACTCCTTGACCACTGACCAAGGTTCGCAAAGCCCTTGCCAGCAATAGGCAAAGGGTTGTAGCCCCTTGCTAAGACCGATGAGGGCGTCACGAGCCCTCGTGGGCTACAACAAGGGCCACCATACCCTCACTTTGCCACCCCTCGCTGGCCAAAGTGAGGGCTTGTGAGCCCTTACCAGATCCAATGAGGGCTATGAAGCCCTTGCTTAGGGGTCGGCAGGGGGTTCACTAACCCTTGAGGTCATTGACAATTGTCCACGTCAGTGTAGGATGACTACTGTTAACTGGACTGTCATAGATTTCAATCATTTTCAATCAAAATTATTTGGATGGACTCAATTGGCAAAACGTGAAAATGTTGATGATTTAATTGACAAAATTAAAAGATTGATGACTAAATTAACAAAAATGCAATAGATTTAAAACTTTTTGGATAATTTTTCCAAAAATTCAGGATAATTCTTGATAAGCTCACATAAAATTTGAGATTGGTCCCCCTTCCTGATATCCCCGCCTCTGATGTTTTACTGATCGCATGATTAAATAGATTAGTAAAACAATTAAGTAATATCCCGGAATTAGTTTTTCTGATTCACACTTGAGTCTACCATATCGGAAAGTCCATGATATCATGCCCAAGCAAGAGGCATTTTCGTCAAGCCATGGCATGTGTGGCTACTCCTCCCATCTCTTCCATGTCACGTTTCGTTCTTGCTTGAGAACCCCCAATTCGTGGGATTCCGAGGGTAAAGCAGACGTTATCCAAATTCTAACATGACCCGGTGCACTACATGACTCGCTACGCCAAGCCACACTCAATTCCTTCGGTCCTTATTATATTGTCTGCCTCATGGTCGAAAACCATTCTCCGGCGGGCACCAGCTTGCAAGAATCAAACCCTAGAGCCTGTGCCTTGGTCTCAAGGACAAGCTAAAGTGGGTCGGAATCAGAACCCTAAGACACCCTATAATAAAGAAAAGCGCCTTTCTTGCTAACTCCAAAAGCGAGCGGTCCTCACAAGCGAAAAACCCACTTATTCGCCCTTCATATTCTATGCTTGAAGCAAGCAGCCGGTACACGAGAGCCTAACTGCTAAGAAATTATCACATGATCGTTAAGCCCATATGCTAGCGATACATCACCTACACGAGGGTTTCGTAGTATTTTTCTTATGTTGTCCCGAGCAAGTCTCAATCCCCTTGATTATTTTTTCAAAACATTAGGAAGAGAAAGAGACCTAAATCTATCGTATCTCACCTAATTATGTTAACCCTCTTTTTCGTTCTGTACACACAATGGACGAAAATATTTTATTCGCACGTGCCTTGCTAGGTATACATCATTAGTTGTCTTGAAGAATACTCTTGAAATGAAATATGTTTTACTTCTCCCTTGAACTTCCATGTATGAAATCATCTATGTCATATAGATCTCGGTCTGGATCAATTATAGATAAGAAGTTGTGAAGACATGATGTGCACATGGATTGCGAATTAATTACATGATTCTCAACACTTTATAATTCATGATCATGATCATAATTAGCCGATTATTCAGAGTGAAATTAGCACGACTTACTGTGCACAGTTATGGCTTTCCTAGTAATTCTTTATTTTCAATTATTTGAATTCTTCCCTTTTCGCAGCAAATCAACCGAGACACTTCTAAACCCTAATCCTTCTTGGTTATTTGACACGAATGAAAGATGAAAAAGAAAACAAATGATATCCCATGATAGCTTTGAACTTTAGACCCCTTTTACACTCCTCCACATAGCCCGATGGGGGTTAATTGTCCAACCCTGATTTCGATTACCCTATCCGTCGAACGTCAATCAATTTTAGTTAAGGATAGTTGGTCAGACAGGAACATCGCTTGATTAGACAAGAAATAGTGATTTGAAGCGTGATTTCTACGATAACCAATGATTAGGAAAAGCCCATTTTAGCTTATAGCCAACGCGAGTCACGTGTGACCTCATCTTTTTGCTTCGATGCCTTCTCTATCTCTCTCTCTCTCTCTCTCTCTCTCTCTCAAAAAATGATGCCATTGCGTATTAATGAGAAGGACGGCGAGAAAGAAAAGGAAACAGGGTCCAGGTCCCCCAAGCGGGGCGGACCATCCAGGATGAACTAGCACGTGTGGACGTGTCTGACGCTAGTAGAATCACGTTTTTTTAAATGATTTTGCGTGGGCTCGGGAACGACCACGTTTTGAGAGTCTGGTACGAGTGGAAATTAGGTGCGCTCCTCTCTCTAGAAGGACCAATTCGGTGGCTCAACCATATAATTGTATGCTTGGAGATTAACGCACTCATTTACTAATCTCCGCCCAAAAATTGAAAAGAAAAATAAAACAAAATCGGTGGCTCAACCATTCATTTGCCTTGGCTCCAATGGCATCACCAATGAATATGCTTTTCATCTCTAATTGAATGAAGAAGTTGTACTTTAAATGCTTGAGTTAGGTGACCCTTGGAAATTAGTCCCTCGCTTTTCCATCCCCCATAATTCATATTCAGAATCTTGCGTGCCATTGAGTATCACCACTATCTTAAGTCATTCCTTGTCATCACATCTTTCTATGGATCCATGATCATTGGCCTTTGATCTTATGATATTTGACAAATTAAGGCATTCGGTTTATGGATTGTTTTCTTCTGAAAATATCTCATGGTTTGGTTTCTTGCGAAAATATCTCATGATTGCAAAGGATTGATGTGTTCAGGCCATAGATCTTGCCCTAAGCAAGTTGAAGTCGGTACCCGAAGCTTCCTAACTCCATGGCGTGGGGAATGTGATCTCGAGCTAACATGCTGGCAGAGGGGTCGGTATTTGATGAAGATGGGTTGTTGATATATATGTGCAAAATCGTCTCGCTGATCTTGTTCCGCTAAGCGTCAAAAGTTCATCGCGGGGTCCTCATTCGCATACGTATAATCGTATTTTCAATTGCTAGAAACTGATTTTCCTATTATTCTATTCTCTTATACAGCGCTTCTCTCTGCTAGTAGTTTTCAAGGCGTATCTTGAATTATGTGTTCAGGGTTTCTTTTGCTAAGAAATGAAGCAACGAGGGAAAGAACGACTATAGACCCGGAAGAGAGAACGGCGTGAAATTTCTGGGTGACTTTCCACTTAACATTGTTACATTAAGAAAACCATCTTCTACAAACATTGAAGTTGAAAAAATGATATTAAACCGAAAAGCAAAGAGTATTTGATCGTCCGATCCATAATTTGCCCACTATTTGAGATAATATTACCAAGCAGAACGTAGATTGGATTTTATTAGGTATTTTAGAATTGACCGAACGATCCAAAAACTGATCCTACTCAATATGGGTTTCATAGTGAAATTGAATCGCATTCAAGAGGGCAAGAACCAAACTTTACAAACTGAAAAACTATCAGACATCAAAATCATCGTATCCACCCCATCTCCCCTCGAGATTATACCATCAACTCAGGATGGTCCCATAATCGCCTACGATAAAGAACCCTTGACTAGCGGTGCCTTTCATCGCGAAGAGAATGCTTTTCCATGATTAAGGTTGTTAAGCCGGCATTATAATGACTAGACCTTTTGAATGTGTGCCTTTTGACATTCCACTGCATTGTTTTGAGGGCGATTTCTTAGTGATCGCAGCCTAGTCTATGTTGGTAATGCGTCCGCTCATTGGCCCATTTCAAATTAAAAAGGGGTTCTCTTTCCCTTTTCTTTGTCCCTAGTTATTGACTTCAACATGATCGGCGCACGTCAGTATCTTTCTCTTCAAGACTCGTAAAGTGCTTCGGGGCTGATTTTCTTACCTTCTTTCTGAAGAATAATTAGAGAGGAGATTAGAGTGCATATGCATCAATGGATATTGACCATCGAATACAGCGGCTCACGGATTGCAGGTTCCGCATCTTAGGAGTACATTCCAACCCTAGGCACATTATGTTTGGTACATGATGCCGCCGTTCCACTCTCAAAGCCTAGCGAAAAGGTTACCTAAGGAAGGGCGATAGAACTAGGGTGCTCAGACGCTCGTTTTGGTCTCCCCTCATGCTTGATTCTTGCAAAAAGGATTCGAGATCTGTCCACACCCTTTAAATGTTCAAAGCGCCAATGATCCTTTTCCTTCTTTTCTTTTTCTTTTTTACCCTTTTTCAGTGCACAAATTAAGGATCTTTATCTTTGCTCATACTCGAGAAGAATGTGACGCGCACGGTGAATTTGATTCGACTCTGTATGTTCCAGTTCCGGGTATTCTAGATCACGTGGTAGTAGCATTCTTCATTTGGTTACTGGACGGACATTGGCTTGACTTCGTATACAGTACGTGAACTTCAATATTATCTCACGCTCCTTATGTTTTACAGGATAATCAGATGACAAATGTCAGAGGATCACGCTGTCTAGTTTAAATTTAGAAACATATTGCACCACGATATTTACATTACAAAGTCCAGATGAGCGTCTATGGATAGAGGCACCATCGCATCACAACAGTAAGGTAACAACTGCAGAAGCTAAGCTGCTTCAGCAAATCCCACTCGCTGGTTTCCGTAGTCAAACACCGTGTGGTACTTGCCCATGAAAATATCTCCCAAGATCCTGCATTTACAAAGCAAGAGGTCGCCCATTTTCAGGGAACTAATCACAAGCAGACAGTCTAATCAAAGTGGAGGCAGTTTCAGAAAGTGAATAGGAAATGTCTAGCTTCCAATAACCTACAGGAAATAAATTGATAGAGGAAACTAATGTGCGAGATATAAAAAATTACCACAGAGGTCCACGGGGTGGAGCCACATCCAAAGCAGTAAATCCACTGATGCACTGAGAAGCACCTCCCTCCCCAACTTTAAGAACATACTGAACCATGAAATCCACAAATTATTAGCAATCAGTGAGGAAACAGTTGATTAAAGTTTGACAGGAAAGAACAGGGGTCATCATGGTTAAGCCAGAAGCAAAAGACCACAACATCACATCACATAATAGACCATATAATGCAAAAGTATAAGCCACTCCAACCTAGAAAGCCTTCCTGTACTCCACCAAGGCTACAAAGTCATATTAAGAGAAAAGATTGTATCATTCAATATCCAGGAGGAACCGTGCCAAAGTTTGACATCAATAGTTGATACATATTCTAGCATTCAAATCAAGCTGCAGATAATATAGAGTGCTTGTACTTTGGTGAACCCACACTGATAAACAGTCCCCAATTTTAGCCAACCTTTCCCTCTCGACTTCCCATGTTAGCCCAAAAGTAGGAACTGAGTAACTACCACGAGGGTAAGAGTTAATACACATCTTAACAAGAAGATGCCCATCTTCCAAAACCACTTAGTTTGTTTTTGGATACCACATTGTAAAATCCAACAAAACAGTTAAGCCATTAGGTAAAGGGATACTACATGCGTTTAAAGCTCCTGGGTATTCAAGTGGTGAGGGATAAGATGTTAACAAGATGCAACAAATTAATCAATAAATTCAGTAAGAAGATATAGCTCTGACTATAAAACTTTCATGTCCTCATCAAAACATGGTTATTTGCTGAATACGGAGTTGAGGCTTCAAAACTAGGTAGAAAACCATACCTGCTCTGGGGCAAGGTCAAACACTTTACCACCAATGGTGAATGAAACTCTTGGCATGGAAGAAAGACTGTTACAATCAACCGCAGATTCACCCATTGGACTAGGAATTCGATCGCAAAGCTGAAATTCCAACAACAGGATAAGTTGGAGCAAGGATAAAACCCAACAGAGATGAACAAAATTATTAATTTACCTCATTAACATAATTCAGAATTTGATCTTCTGTCTGATTTCGTGTGAGCTGATTTTGCATCCATACAACTGCCATCTCACATGCACTACACATCGCATCATGTAAACCACCACTTGACTTGCCCTTGGTCTCATCCACCACACTCTCAATACCCATCCTGTTTGAAAAAGCTTAGTTAACAACCAGTTGATAAAATGACATTAACATGGTACCTATTAGCTTTGTGCCAATGCAGATTTTGACTAACCTGACCCCATGGGTCCCATCAAAGGTACAGAAACCAATCTGAGAACATATTTTTTGCGGTTTTGCCTGCATAGATGGCAAAAGCAAGGAGAAATAAAGAGCAACAAGCGAAGAAAAACAAGTCTAAACTCAATACAAACATTAACATGTCCAAATATAACCTAAAATTTGATTATACAAGTACCTCTGTCATAAGCATTTCTAATATAGTCTTTCCGTATTGCCCAACAATTGTCTTGCACTCCTGGCTGACCACTCCAGAAGCTCCAATTGCATGGTTAATTTGGGTTATGACAGTCTGAAAGTCTCAAATATACATCACATTGTCACTTACAAGACTTTTTGTTATTGAAAAAGCAGGAACACAAAGCAACAAGGAAAGAAAGGCCATAAGATGCATTAATTACTCCTGTGGAACCACACCATGTTCAAAGATAACGTCACTAATTGTTATCCTCAAATTTAAAGGCAACATTAAGGTTGATTTGCTCCTGATGGTTGAGCTTATGGGTGAGTCTGACTTATATGATGGTTCCAAGTGGAAGCATTTAAGGTGACAAGACAAAAGACAACCCTGAAATGAAGAACTGTCAACCAGATCCAGCGCAGCACCAAGTAATCAGATATTATATATATAAAAAAACTATTGATTATAATAACCATTGCCCACTGAATGAGAATATCTAAATGTGCCCTGCCTTATCATCACCTTAGTAGTTCACTTTCCACAACGGATTAGCATGGTCCAAGGAGATTTTACGGCAATAGAACAGATGATGAAACCCATTTGCCAGTATCATGTTCAATCAACAAAAGTTAATTTAAGCCATGTATCATTCACAGCTCTTGGAGAATTTCTGCATAATTATCTCATAAAGAAGCTAGTGAATACAGAAATGAAAGATGAGTTCCTAATTGTATTCCTCTCACATTTAGAACTAAACAAGTTTTTCCCTCAGATATAAAAGTTAAAAAGTGAAACCAATAAAACAAGAAATAACAAATGACTACCTATTTCATCCCTTTCAAACACTAAACTAATCAAGTTTATTCACAAATATAAATTCGAATAATGCAGAATATGAGAACAGTCAAATATAGTGAATCTGCCACTCAGGCACATGTACACTGTTCAGCGTGTCAAAGGATTTGTCAATAGAATGAACAATGGCAATTTCTCACTGCTTATGAAACTTACAGTAGGGCCTGCCAACAAGGAGGTCCCAGAATCTGCAATGGCCGAACAACCACTAGCACAAAATCCTAAAAAGAGAGTTTGTAATCACTTAATGCCATAAGGAGGAGGAAAAGAATGATAATTGATCCAGAAATTCATAATAACAATATGCATAAACACTTACCAGTAGTTTCATTCCCAATGAGGACATCGGCCATCTTAAACTGTCAATTGAAAAAAGAACCAATTAAACAGACACTTAAATGCAATGCCCGAAGTATGGACAAAAAACCTATTAGGTCTTGGTAGCCAACCTGCCAGTAGCCTTTCTGAGTCACAGGAACATATGTATGCTCTCCCTTATAGTGACTAGAATCAGCCCCACCAAACACAATTTCACCTCCTTCTTCCCCTTCAGTGTTGCGGTTTAACCAAAATGAAAATACTGGCTCCTTGATAAGCCCTTGATTGACCATATTATACCTGCACATATCCTCTAATTTAGAGATTCAATAAAGGTACAAAGGAAAGGAATAATTTCAAATGATAAGACATTGGTTTGTATATACACTCCTGAAGGTGCTGAAAGGCATCTAACAGTTAGTTGTGGGCATGCACTGACTTACCACACAGGAGTAGCATCACCCACTGAGATCTCTTTAAACCCAAGTCCAAGTATACCATCAAACTTTGCAGCCAAGAATGTGATGCTTGGCTCCCTGGTAGCTTCAATAAATTCCTGAAAGCCAATGCAACTGCCCAGGTAAGTCTGTTGTCTTGTGGACCAACAATTGCATAAATCATAAGTGTTCATACCTGACCCTTAACAACAAGATCACCAACTTTGACATGGTCTTGGCTAAAAAAGCCTGAAATGGCTCCAGTGCCATAATGGATTTCAGCAGACTTCCCTGAATCCAAAGAAGAAGAAAGAATAAAGACATGGTTAATCTCCACAGTCAAAGAGGAGAGTGATATGACCGTAGAATTGTTTATGATCCTTGCTTTATATTGTCAAGTGCGACGTTAGATAATTTCTTTAGGAAGTTTTCAAATCTTAAACTTCACTCAGTATCAAAACAAGATAAAAAAATCTAATCAGAACTTCTAATCAGTATACGGTCTTTGAATGCAAGTAGTGCCCAGGTTTCCACCACAGTCAGTAATGTCCAATCCAGAGATTGGTTATTTAAAATTTCAAATACAATAAAAATAGTGCAGCTGCATGGCAAGATAAAGAATTGCAGGAGGAAGAGATGACAAAAAATGTTGTTACAACACTGTTAGTTAGAACAGGAGCAACTTTCCATACCGTTCTTTTTGTAGGTACTTGAATCACTGGACTTGAACTTTGAGTGAAAATAGCAAGCAACCTGAACCAGAAGGCGAAATCTTTAGTCAATGTCGCAAAAAATTTCATCAGTTGAACCAAATTTAGATGGTACCAATTTGAGACAGAATACTACAAAGACTGACCGAAAGGTAACACTTTGATGAGGGTACCCAAAGATTCGAACTCCCCGTGTCAAAAATCACAGTGAACTTCTGGGAAGGAGTTCCAATTCCAATCTCACCAAAATATTGAGCATCCATATAGTTTTTCAGTGAGACAATGTCAATATCCTCAGAATCTCCAAGATTGTTATGGAGATAGTACTTTCTTAGAGGACCCCTCAGCGTCCCCCCTTCCTTTGAATTACCTTGTTCAGCAACACGGTTCACGTGATCCAACTTTCTCTTTTTCAGTCCAATTCTGACCATTCCATCACTAGAGGAGGAGATGAGCATAGGTGACAAAAGCATGAAAAGGAAGACCGCAGCCACCGCTGCTCTGGATTTGATTGTCATTTTGCCACTGTATAAAGGCTAACTCACCATCAGAATAATTTAAAAACAGGCATTAATAAGGTCTTCCTACATTGACACACAAATGGAAAAAATGGCACAATTCCCCTACAGAATGAAATACAACAGAGGGAAACAAGAATACTCCAAAATCTGAATCACTCTGTAAAGCAATCAATGCTATTGCTGTTAACTTCCCTTCCACAGTGAAAGAGGACTTAGGAGATGCAAACTTTCCCAATTCTTTTCAGGTACGCAATTTAAATTGACATGACAAAATTTAAGAAGGACCAAAAAACCTCGATAATCCGAGCTTCTAGCATCTTCTTCCACTAAAGAAAAATCAATGGAAACACGATTCTCGCCCTAAAAGAAAAGCACATGATCTAACTAAAGCCGCAGAAACAGACGAAGCTAACCGTGCAAAAAAAAAAAAAAAACGAAAATTTGACTCGGCAAACAGCGGTCAAACACTCTCACCCCGAGGTTTCGGCATCAATCGCACTCGAAACCAACCACATTTAACAAAAACCGAACATCAAAAGAAGCAGACACCATAAACGACATCGTCCGCAGTCCTACGAGGAACAACAGCTTTTTTTTTTTTTTTTTTTCGCGAGGAATCGAACGGAGCAGCAATCCGTCGACCTCCGAGCCGCCGAATCGCGAATCGGACGCTCTACTTCTTCCCCCCGACCTACCGAAATCGCGTCGCGGAGGCCCTATTCGTCGTCGCGAACTACGAAATTCGAAGTCAAAAACACACGACGCGAGACGATCGGACGATCGGTCGATCGGTCGATGCTCGCCCGAGCATCGGATCGAGGCCGTAATCCCAAGACGATCGAACGCGAACACCGAGCGGACGAAGCGAGGAGGATTCGGGAGCAAACCTGAGGATCGACGGAAGTCAGCAGGCGAGGAAGAACCCAAAAAACGCGGAAGGGGAACAGAATGAAGGAAGCACCGAGGAAACCAGCATTTACGCAGCCGAAGCAAAGGAGAGTGAAGGGGGCGCTAGAGAACGACGTTCGGCGCGGGTGTTGGGTACGCTCTAGCACGGCCAGCGTCGATCGGGACTGGCTGGATTCATCGCACGGCTGGGAATAGGGAGGGGTCGGGAGCGGACCGCGTGGCGTCGGATGATTGGGTGGACGTGGGAGGCAGACTGTGGGCTCGGCGTAGAGGAGCGTGCGCTTGGCTTGTCGAGCACAGAACTACCAGTCCACGCCAGGGGACGGGGAAGGCAACGGCTTGAATTTTGGAATCGCGGGCGGTCGTCGTGGGCCGTGGGCCGGGTGTAGGCCCACTAAGGGCCCGTTTTGGTCTTTCCCATGTTAGGTGATTTGGGGGGCAACAATCTGGTTTAGCCCGGTTGATAATGTTTTCTCTGACCATCCATTCCCCGTTCCTTCCTAACATTTTCATCCAATTCTTTCGTTAGTTTTTTCTCAAGGAATTTTGGCTTCCGGTATCAAACCTCGTCTTCCAACTCATCCAAGGCAAGCCATCCAAGTCGTAACTAGGAGATTTTGTGAAAAATAACTTACTCGTGACACTATTATAGTATTGATTTCAATTAATTGTAATTAAGTTTTCCTTCCAACTAATCAAATGCGAAGTATGACGGTCCAACATGCCGTGCTACTCTTGTGTGCCCGAGCCCAACCCTAATTGATGACAAGAGGGAGGACCAAGGTGACGGCGAGCAATATGGTGAACTTACTATCCTCCAAGTCTACCTACTAGGACTATACATAGGATTGAAGTGAGTGTTGTAAAAGTTTGAGCTTTAAATCCTAATTTGTGAGGATATAATCTGTGCACGTTTAAGGTTTGTGCCCTAAAGTAATATGGCTTTGGTTGTAGGAATCATGCAAGTTGGTAATAGTCCTTATTAGTACCTTGAAACCCAGGTACTTTTCAATTCATGCTAATAGCTCACATTTGCATTATTTTTTTTTAATAATTTAGAACAAATTTGAAACCCCAAGTATTTTTGGGATATTATTGAAGATAACTAAATGGAATCCCAACACCATCAATATAATTCTTGATGAGCCAGATATGTTTTTTTTTTTTTTTTTGGTCAGTATGAGCCAGATATGTGAGTAATCTCTTTATTTTTCAAGATTTGGTATAATAGATCTGTTGAGAGTATGAATAATGCATTGCTGTCTCATTTGTCTTTTAGGTACATGTCCTCCAAATTAGGGGTGAGCATTGGTTTAAGGTCAACCTTGGACTGACCCTGGATCGACCCAACCTTGTCGGTCCTGGTCCGGTTCCCAAGAAGACTAGATCGGTCTTTGATCCTAGAATTTCTGGACTAGCATTGTGCGAGTCGGTTCTCAGTCCTAAGAGTTTTGGGTCGGTCCAACCCGGACCAACCCTGACGATATATATCTAATATGTTATTTATAATTTTTTTATATAAAGAAAATCTTGAAATAAATAGTGTCAACAACAGTTAATAACTCTTTAGTGAGGAGTTCAAGTAATTTTACATTATTATTTAATAACTTAGATTTTTAATGTCTTTTACAGTATCGATAGTCATAATTTACGAAAGAGGAAAATGTTTTTGTGAGGAGTCCTATCGGCATCCAAAAAGGCATAAATAACTCCTTATGGCATCCTCCTCTAGTATTTGTTCTCTTCTATCTTATTTGTCATCTTAATATTCAATTTGCCAAAATCGAAAGAAACAACTTCTTCGCTCGCCACTTGACACTCGCCTTGCTCGCTTTGGGTCATTCGTGCCGCTCGTTGCTCGATGCTCGCTTGGCTTGTTGCTCTCCGCTCGACATTTGATATTCATTCTGTTTGACGCTCATCCCACTTGATCCTCACCGCTTGCCTTTCTTAGCGGACATCGCTCATCATTAAATCCATTGGGTCGGTACAGTTCTCGGTTGCCCTTTCAAAGAGTATAAAAAATGAAATAAAAAATTATTGGTTGGTCTTGGATTGACCTGAAAATTGGATCGAACCCATTGGGTAATCGTTTTTTTACGGAGTACAAAAAATTAAATAAAAAACTATCGGTTGGTCCCGGGTTGACTTTGGAATCGGACCGAACCCATTAGGTCGGTCTAGTCCTCGGTCCCAAGCTCAATTGGATTGGTCCTCGATCCCAAAAATTGAGGACCGGTACTGTGCAAGTTGGTCCTAGGGTTAGGGGGTGAACTGGCCCAACCCGGACCATGTTCACCCCTACTCCAAATTGTGAAGTGCTATCAATCATGGCGGTTGTGGTCAAAGCACATTTTCAAGTTTAGAATGTGTGAACAATAGCAACCAACAAATTTTTTAGTCAAATTTCCTTGATTTGCGGCTCAATTTTGGGTTGGCCAAGTTATAGATCTTCTAGTACTTTGAAAGATCTTTCATTTGACTATAAGTTCGCTTAAAACAAAGTTTGACAGAAAGAGTGAAACCTTTCATTTAGTCTTTGAAAACTCTACAAAAATATAATTACTTTACCTATTTTATGCAACAAATTAAGTAATATTTGTGAGAAATAATTGGATTTACTTTCATTTACTCAAAATTTTCTTGTTTATGCAATATAACGAGACATTGAGAAAATAATGAAAAATGACAAAAAGACGGAAAGGAAGATGTCACTCATAGAAGTGTTGGAATACTCAAATTATGAATTCTATGATTTATTTCTTAATTTTATGCAAAAGCATTGGAATGTAGATGCCAATTAAGAATTATGTGATTTATTACTTAATTTTATGTAAAAAATAAGCAGTTACCTTATACTAGAAATATGATAATGTTGAGAGCTAGGGAGGACAAGTAGGTTTTTTTTTTTAAAAGATATTTTTTCATTATTCTAGGAGTTTTCAAGTATTTTGAATAAAAGATAAAAGTGATGATAGAATAATTGTCATGTGTGTGTGTGAATAAATAAGATTAATTGCTATATCTCATTGAAGATATTTACATTAATAGTTGGTGATTTTGTTTTTCTATTATAGATGGATTTTTGGGATATTATTGAAGATAATTTAATGGAATCCCAGTGTAATGGATATAATTTTTTATGAATGAGATTTGTGAATATACTCTTTATTTTTCAATGTTTGGTGGAATAGATTTGTTGAGAGCATGAATAATGTATTGTTGCGTCATTTGTCTTTTAGGTCATGTTCTCCAAATTGTAAAGTGCTGCCAAAATATGTACTTAAATCTTTGCGGTTGTGGGCAAAGCACATTTTCCAAGTTTAATGTGCATGATGAATAATAGCAACCAATATATTTTCGGGTCAATTTTTTTTCAATTTTTTTGACAATTTTGAGTCAGTTAAGTTATGGATTATTTTGAAAAATCTTTCTCTTGACTATAAGGTCACTTAAAATGGAGTTTGGCAAAGAGAGTGAAATATTTCATTGATCTTTGATGATTCTCTTGAAATATTTTGATTTCCTTTTATTTATTCAAATTTTCCTTGTCTATGTAGCATAATGATAGTTGGAGAAAATAAGGAAAAAATTCAAAAAGAATGAAAGGAAGACGCTACTTAGGGTGGATGTCAAATTATGAATTCTATGATTTATTCCCTAATTGTATGTATGAGTTAGCCTTGGATGTTATCCTATTAATCTAATAATATTGAGAACTTGAGGGGACAATTAATTTTTATTCTTAAATTGTTTTTCATGGTCGTGGGAGTTTTTTAAGTATTTGAAGAAAAGACAAAAAGTGGAGACATAATTCTTTTTCATTGATTCAAAATGTTGGGTTTAATTTGCCCTAGTTTCTTTTTTTGTTATGTTCTAATTTTCTTTTATTAAGGCTAAGATATAACTTGACCATGATGATAAAAATTTCATACTTTTTACATTTTGTAAGTGATTTCATTCATATGAATTATATATTATTATGTTTAATACTTTTAAGTGACCGACCACCATTTGAATGATTTGATGTGCATGTTTAAGATTGATAAGTGATAATATGCAATTGCTCCTTATAATATATAATAATGAATTAAACGTGGACAATGGTATATTATGTTTGTGTGGCTTTCCTGATGATATGGTCCAAAAGATTTATTATAAACCAAGAATGTTCACAAAATTAAATATATTTATGTTTATTTAAATTCATATAGAGATATGGTGGATCGACAAACTAAGTAAATTTACTAACTTAGAGATATGATAGTAAATAAATTAGGAAATTCTGTTATTACATGAATGATTTCGTTCTTGTATGCGTAATAATTTGAAATTCATATTGAGTGATTATGGTGAAAACATATGCCCTAACGTGTTTATTTGATTGATTAATTGCATTTAGTTCCAAAATTTTACTTCTAAGATTGTCGATTTTAATTTATTATACATTCTAGTTTGATATGTTAGATAAATTTTAAAATTAGTCTATTTTTAGTATTTAATTGGTTTATTAATTATCAATCTCGGTGGGATGGTATCCTTTCTCATCATTATATTACCTGTTTGACTAGTTCATTTGCATTTAGAATTTTATGAATATTATACCATTTTTTTTACATGACTTGAAATCTTTTTATGCTCAGCTTAATGCTTGTAGTTGTTACTTGACATGATTAATTCAGGCACTTAATTTTTCCTAGTTTTTTTTTTTTTTTTAAAGTCTATTACCTCTTTTGGGACTTGGCTTTTGTATGTTGGAATTCGTAGATGCAAATACTTATAAATATGGAAACAAGTGAAATGCCGGTTACTACTAATTAATTCTTAGCAGCTCTCTATAACCAATTATCTCTATTTTCTCTCATTAGCACCATAAAAAGGGGTTATGTTTAGAGCAAGAAATTAGCAAATGCAGGTATTTAGTCCACTTGTAGAACCTCTTAGGTCTTACGTTGTTGAGATTGACTTTTAGCATTTGGCTGAACTTTCATTCTGAACAAAAGATTTTCTTGCCTTAGTTTCTAATGTACAAGATCTTTATGAAAGTGAGTGCAGACTATCAGGATAAGGTTGATCTCACTATTCTAAGATTCCTAGAAATTTGAAGAGAAGAAGAGAGAATTAGTTTTACATGATTTGAGCACACAAACACAATATTTTGTTGATAAAGGTGTCTTGCATTAACATATTACAAACCATGCCTTTTATAGACATAAGGGAAAGAAAAGATAAACAAGATCACATCATTTGTGACACAAGCATATCGATGCCTCATAAAATACTTTGACATCTAGAACCATGACTCATCCTAGAATATTAATTACATCATGACTCATCGGGATAACTCACATTGGAACATTAATTACATCATGCCTCATTATCATAACTCATCCTGAAATATTAGTGACACATGAGTCATCACGTGAAATTTATGACTACATGGGTCATCAACATGATATTTATGACTACACAAGTCATCAACTTAAGTCATCCAAGTACCATTATGACACACTTTCTAATTATCGTCCAAAAACGGACAACCATTTGCACATGTTTAGCTTGCTTTAACCCGGTTTGTAAATCATCCAACTCACCCACTCACCCCACTCCACTTAGCTCGGTCTTTCCTCTCCCCCTCTCTTCTTTTGTTGCTAAAAGAGCCTATCACCAATGCATTACTTTCCTTCTATAATTTAATCACCACATATTTTCTCATCGTAGTGTATCTAACAATGTGATGTGTGTTCTAACCGTCTAAATATTAATTTTAGAAGAATGGTTTCTCGAGAATTCATACCATCTGCTTGTAGAGATGGGTTTTTTCTCCCTCCCCCCTCTCTCTCGCTCTCTCGGTACACTAGATAGTATAAAGATAATATTACTATTACATCATTATCTAAGATTATGTGATCTATTAGTAACCATGTCTAGATAAAAGCTATGTATTTGTGTTATATGGTGACTTCTATTTGCCTCACATCATTTTCAGCAATATGGATTATTTGAATCAAGCAAAGACATAATTAGGGGAGCAAGGATCCAAGTTCATCATCATCATCTTCAAGCTTTCTCTTGTGAATTTCATTGTCATTATTAATACAAGAATTCTTCAAGTCAAGACAAAAGCACACAAAACTACAATTCAACAATTAAACTTTGATTGGAACATGGATGGGCCTAGAGATTATTCCCCATCACACCCATTTAAGATCAGATGAGACAAAGCAACGAGTGATCCCACCTTCTCTTTACTTGACGTGTCATCTACTCAAACCACAAACCCTTGGAAAAAACTAAAATTTATTGAGCAATAAAGAAGGCATTTAAAATAATTGTTTTGAAGGAAAAGAAAAAGGAGAAATTATTTTGTGATTTTAGAAATAATATTATTCGGATTCATAAGCCATTATTAAATTATCAACAGTCTTCTTGTGTTATGATATGGCATTTGAGAACTCTACTTAATATAAGCTGCAAGTCATAAATTAATTGAGTCATTGGTAACTTTTTGTATCATTTTCTTTATTGCAATGATTATAGTTAAGTATGAAGAGTTTACATATGAAAACTAATTATTAAAATAACAAAGAAAATAATGACATTAAGTGGGTTAATATGTTTATTCTTCAATTGTTAAACACATGCTTATCAATAATTCACTCTTGTACTTAAATTTAGTTAGTTACATAATTAAGAAATCTTGTTAAGTTCGCCTACAAGCATTGACACTTTAATTCCATACATATAAATGTATGTATGTATGACTGTACAGTAATACGGAATATTTTAAAAATTATTAAATCAAAATTAAATTCTAAGTGATGACAAAAATTTATGAAGGAAATGTTGAATAATATAAACTATAACTTGATGGGATATATTGAAAGCATGTCTTTATATGGTAGAACTCACGTATTGGAATTAACACAATAAATTATTAAAAAAAAATTAAGTGATAGAAAATGAAAAGAACAAGTTAAAAAAGAATAATTATATCGCGGTAATCTATTAAAAGATAACAAAATCAGTAGATATGGGGACTAGGTAATTTTTTTTTTTTAATCAAGTCCTTGAAGCTTTTGTTCGTTTTACAATCAAGTACCTTAACTTTTTTTTTTTTTTCAATTAAGTACCTCAACTTTCAAGTTTGGTTCAATATGATATATCTATTTAATAAATTGCCATGTTATGTGATCTTGCATAAATAGCTCCGTACTTAGTTCAATTTAAAGTCAATTGTTGATGTGGCTCGCTTTTCATGTCATTTCCATTTAGGTAGTGTATGACGATGAAAGAAAAAAAGAGTATTGATTTGAACTATCCAATATGTCTGGGTTGACATAGCATCATTCAAAAAGCTATGTTGGAGACCAATGGGGAATTAATGGTAATTAATCGGCATTAATGTCCAATTTGACATTTTCCATCCACAATTTTAACTTGGGTCTCACATTTAAAAAGCTAAGATTCTTGGCCGAATAATAAAAAGTTTATAAACTCAATTTTGAAAAGAACAAAAGTGTAGATACTTGCAATGTGATTACACCATTAAGAAATTAAAGCCTACTTGCAATAATTTCTTGCTCTCATGACACTCCCTTCATAATCTTGGAAAAAACCCACCTTTCTTCTTTATTTTAATAATTTTGTATGATTTTTTTTTGGACGATATTCTTGACTCCTCTCTTGACCGCCACTTGATTAAAGTAACTACAAAAGGAACGGATAAACCCAAAACTGCCCTCCTATTCCTATCACTTTTCTTTGTCTTCTACTTTTGCTTTGGCTTCATCTAGAAAGAAAAGTACAAACAACACGATCAATTTGACAATGAGAATATAACAAAAGAGGTACCTTCCATTGATTTCCTTATACATACAAAAACACAATTAAAACAAAGAAGAACAAAACTTTCATTCTTCTGTATTTTGTACTTTTCTCTATCATCTTCTTATTTTTTTTTCTTTTGTTTGGCTTTATATAGTGACATGCACTTGAATTATGATGACCCACAAATTATTTAATAAAGAAAGAATAGTAATGCTATGTTCACTTCCCATTTCCCTTCCACCCCAAGAAAACCCTAAAAGAAGACCATGTATACCTTAGTTTTTTTTTTTTATCCTCTACATCCCCCAAAACAAAAGGCCAATGAAAAGAGTAGTTGTAGTTGCAATAATTGAAAAACAAAGAGAATGAAAGAACTTCCTCTCTAGGAGAGAAGAAATACTGGAGTTTTCTTGACTTCTTTATTTGATTGCTTGGTGGAAGACTTCAACTGCTGATTTTGTTGTCATTGCTACAGTTATTGCTGCTGCTATTGCTTCGGTTATTTGCGCCAGATGGCACGAGGCTCGACATGCCGCTGCTCCCGCTTGGATTCGAGCCGCCCATTATGGAGGAGATCGCTGCAGCTAGGGCAGCGGTGAAATTTGGATTGGTTGCGATGGCGGCAGTGGCCGCACTTAGCGTGTCGGTGGTGAAGATGCTATTCGGCTGGCCTTGACCTGGTGGCTGTGGCAATTGGGGTTGGCCTTCCAATCGGCATGCCTTTGCATCCTGAGACATTTGAAGGCCAGAGAACTTGGACTGATTGTACAGAGCCTGGCCAAAGATCTGAGGTAGCAAAGCAGCCGAATGGTTGGGCAAGCTCGAGCCTGGGTTCGGGAATGGGACCTGGAATTGGCCCGGTGAAGCCTGAGACTGTAATGTGTTGGGGTTTTGAGTTAAGTCCAGTGTAACAGTAGGGAATGGGGCTGAAGCTGATATAGTTGCCATGCTGGAAGAGCATGGAAGGAGTGTTCTGGTGAGAAAATTGGTGTTCATCAGCCCTTCGCCGCTTGGCATTGACCCGGACAGCAACATCCGAGCCGCTGAGGAGGTTGTCGCGGCCATTGCCATGGCGGCGGGAGGTAATGGGTGGTTGTGATTGCCCTCATATGTGGTGATGAGCACGGACCGATCCTCTGCACATCTTTGTACCTAAACGAGAAATCAGAGAGTAAGCACTAAGGACAAATTCGATGGATACCAAACGAAGGGTCATATAAGAAGGGAACTTTAGCAAGAAGTTTGACTGCTAATTGAACTCGTTTGAGAATTTAAGCCTACTATAATCTGCCTACTTCTGAATTACAGTTTCCTTTCGACCAAAAAAAAAAAAAAAAAAAAATTACAGTTTCCTTCTCCAATAACACCTAAACAGGAAGCTTTTAGTAAAAGGAAAATTGCTAATTGAGAGAAATATTTTGAAAAGAGGAAACGATAAAGGCACAACTCGACTCTCGATAAATTTACTGAAGATTTACATCGTAAGGAATTACACATACTTGTTTCCGGACCGGGCAACCGGCAGCCATGGTGCATCGATAGTAGGCTCGTGGGCATGGATTCCCTTTCGCCATCTTCTGCCCGTACTTCCGCCATTGACATCCATCAGTGATCTGCGAAATTTGGAATAACCGTTGACGGATTCAACCAAAATTGATGAAACAGTACTTGTCACAGCTCATTTGATGATTGAGAAAAATCGCTTACCATGGGAGCCTCGGAATGAGCCCTGACCGAGACGCGCGCCTTCCTCATCGTGGCCTCTGTCTGATCAACGCTCTTTGACGGGCTGATTGATCTGGGGACCTTGATGGGAAGAGATTCTTGATCTGGACTCTCTTCTCTCTTGTGCCTCCCACTCGCGGATTCCTTCTTATCTGGATCCAACCCCATGCCGACTTCAGCAGGCTCTCTGTTGTTATTCACCGGCGACCCCGTCCGATCACGAGTCCCTCCTTCTGATGAAGAAGGCGAGTCTGAGTTATTCGCTGTGGCGAGCCCAAGATCCATGAACTGCCTAGGCACCATCAGCATGCTGTTTTCTTTCTTCTCGTCCGATTTCCTGTTTTCATCGGAGGAGTTCTCGGGTTTCTGATCCTGCATCACTGCAAGCAGATGCATCTGTAGAGCACTGTAATTGGTGGTCACTTGGCTTAGCATGTCCTTCAACCGTTGATTTTCATTGCTCATCCGCTCAACCTCGGCTTGAAGAACGGCTAGCTGAATTAAAACCAATGGTACAGTATATTACATTCTACATCAATCCAAGAAAAGAAATCAGATCGCGGGTTTAATTAATAATTTCACTTAATTCTCACCTCATTCTTAGCTCTTTTATCTTCTGAGTTTGGTGATATCCCATCATCCACCATGGATTGATCGCTGCTAGTATTCGTCGTCAGAAGATTCAGACCAGTCTAAGGGAAAAAAAGGAAAAAAAAAACAAAAAAAGCAAGAAAACTCAGCAACTTAATAGTCAAATAACCCGATACATACTGCAAGATGAGAATTTCCATCCGGGTAACTTACGTTTACATTGAAATCAAGATTGGTGGGTCCGTCGGTCATGTCCTTTCGAGCGACACCGTCATCAGACGACGAGATGACGTTCTTGGCAGCGGCTTCGCTGTTGTTCTTGATGGAGAAGAAGTCCATCTCGTCGATGACCGCCCGCCTCTCGTCCGCTGCCGGCGGCGGCGGCGGCGGCGGCGGAGAAGAGTCCCGGCGAGACATGAGGTTGAGAGGGAACTGGATGGTGGCGGGAGGGGCTGCGGACACGTTGACTGTGGCGGCGTGAACATGCTGGTGATGGTGAGGATGATGGTCCATGGAGGAGGATGAAGGAAGCAGCTTGCGCTTGTTGTGGTGGTGGTGGTGGTGGTGTTCGGAGAGGGAGTTGATGACCGTGGGAGGGTGGTGGTGGAGGAAGAAGCCGACTGGATCTGGATCATCAATGGAGAGTCCACCTCCCTTGGCCATAAATCAAGAAGAGCTATAACAGAGAGAGAAGAAGAGAGAAGAGAGGAGAAGAGAGAGAGAGAGAGTGAAGTCTTCGAAACGGTGCAATGGACTCGGCTATATAAAAGGAGAGAGTTTTGATGATAGGACTTTGAAAGAGAAGACCGAACAGTTCTTTCAGCTTGAATGCAACTTTGTTGTTTTCATTGGCTCTTTTTCTTCCTCTCTTTTCTTCTCTCTCTCTCTCTCTCTCTCTCTATTTACAATTTCTCATTTTGAGGATTAATTTATTTGGGTTGAAATGACGAAGTAATGGTCAGATGTGGACGAGCAGATCTCATGGAAAGTGTGAACGCTAGCTTGATGGCTGAGCACAGAATAAATTCACTAGCTGGTGAAGTGTGATGTACTTTTTTATTTAGCTGAAAATGAGAACATGATTGCTCGATATTTGACTAAATAAATAAAATTCAGGACCAGAAAATTGGTATTAACGGGAAATCAGCACGTTACTTTTGATCTAAACATGAGCTGATCTTAATGATCTTCTATTAGACCAGCAGAAGATACGAGATAGCCTCAGCAAAAGAAATCGAAAATGATGGGAAGCGGTGACAAGTGGAGGCGACACCACTGGATGTGGGGCCCCGACGCGAAGGCCGCGGGGCCCACCTTCTTGGCCTTTCGTTCGTTTCCCTCTTTCGGGGGTCAAATCGAGAGCGTGTGAGCGTGAGGGTGGGGAAATTAAATTTACAGGGAAAAGGGTGGGGAGAAAAAGGATGAACAAATGACGCGTTCCCTCAATTCAGCCGCCCCGATTGGCCCGGCACCGTCGGATCGGCCCCAGTCCGAGTCAACGGTTCCGATGTGGTGGTGGTGGGCCCAGGGGTCTTTGGACGGGCTTTGACCGCGCGACACGTAGGACCTAGGCGCGTGGGGGACGTGGGGGAGGGGGATTTTTGGCTCCGTTTCCGACCGAGAGTAGCGGGTTGACTTGACTCCGTCCGCACGGGCTTTCGGAGGGGGCGTTAAAAACCGCCCTCGAACCGAAATTGCTGACCCGACCTCGTGTCCGTCCCCTCTTGTTTTGCTTCGAGAGGTTTTTATTTTTTTGGAAAAGCTTGTTGGAATTATTCTTTTGGCTCCCCATGCGTCTTCGTTAGGGAAAAAAAGAAAATTGAGGAAAAATTATGACCGTAGAATATCCCTTGATCCAATCCCGTGACGCCCCGAAGAAACCGTCTAGGAAAGTGAGAGGAGGATCCCATTGCCGTCTCGTGTCGACTTGATGAGAAAATTCAGGATTTCTTACGCGTTGATTGACCGGGGGCAATTCGGTTAAAACAAAAGTTAGGAATACATGATGATAATCCGTGTAATCATCGGGAGAGATCATTGTCTATAATCTTATATGAAGCTTCTTCTCTATTTATAATCTTATACATACTTGATGTATATTGATATTGGGTCATGAGTTTGAATCCAAATTTGTCTTTTATATTTATCTTGGTTCGGCGGCCTAGAAGATTTACGCAACCCGTGATTCCACATTATCCGCAAATATAGAAGCAACCTCAAGATCTCTAGTTACTATTACTCACTATTCGAATTTCTTCTCTAGGACTAGATTCAATGGTTTATAAATGAACTCTTGAACGTTGAAAATTGACCTTTGCGATAATTAAATTGTCAAATCAATCGGGTATAATATAGTCACTGCATTTTTTTTTTGTTCTTTCGAGAAAATGACATAAATAGTTCCTAAATTTTGGTTCAATGTGTAATTTCAACCTTGAGCTTTGCATGTGTTTAATGTGGTCCTTAAACTTTAGCTTAATATTAGTTTTTGGTAAATGTTAATCTAATCTTTAGACTATATGAAAATGTTTCATGTTGTCCTTGAATTTGAATTAACGGAAGGAAAGCATTGGAAATTTTCATATAGTCTAAAAATTAAGTTAAATATTTATAAAAAATTCAAAGATCACGTTGAACAATAAATAAAAAAAGCCCGTTGTTGGCAAAATTCAAGAACCGTTTGTATAATCATCCATTTTTCTTCCTCCTTCTTTTGGGCGGCTACCATCTCCATCCATTTATGCATCAAGAGATCAGAGGGTTCTCAATACGCCCTCTCCATACACGACCTTGCAGTCCACTAGCGGCAATCATCGCCACATTCGAAGTATCGGCGTTTCCAAAGAAGATAAAGGAAAAAAAATAAAATTTCATAATAGCAAGCGCTAAGATTTAGAAGGACGGAAATGAAAACAACCCGGAAAAAACTTTCCCAATGGAGAGATCACGAGAAAAGATGGAATGAGCTGGATGTTGCCGATCGATCAGGGAGTGGGGTCAAAGCCTAAAAAGCAAGTGGCCAAAGCCAAGCTAGCTGTGGCATGGTGGGCCGCATTGTTTGACGAGTGAGTCAAAAAGAGGGTGTTGGGGTCTTGGACGTGAATCACATGACGTGCGATGCACGCCTTGGCTCGTGCAATAGTCTTCATTTGGGGGAGGCATCATGTTGTCTCTCCAGAGTCTAAACCCCAATGGGGAAGGAACTATAGTTGGTATGCTCATAGTTCAGACTTCAACCAATCTTGTGGTTTTTTTTTCTTCTAGTTGGGTATTACGGTAGCATTTTCCACTTTTGAACAGCACGGCGTATTCAAACTCTTCAACTCAATTGATTTCCTATGAATGCGCGTAATCAGCTCCGTCAACTTACATCGGGTAAGGCTCTAGACATGGCTTCTGAGGTTACTTTCAGAGAAAAATCGGGGTTCAAATGAAGCGTTTGATTATCAAAACGAACTTTTAAGAGATAATACAATAGCTTTTCTTTTTTTTTTTCAGTGAAGAGGTTTATTATTTCGTCAATTACCAACGTTCTCTTATATTTTTAGCATTAGATAACACATAATCTTTATATTTGGAGAAACCTCAGACTTAGTTTAACATTTTTGGAGTCAATACACGTGTTAAGTCAATAAGAGAAATTAAATGACATATATAGTAAACAAAAAAAAAAAAACACCCTTCCCTCTTTATATAGAGCATATGATAAATAAATTGACTAAGAGGTGGGTCAAGCATTTATTCATGATGTGGACATGATCAATTATCTTATCTCGCCACTTCCAATTTAAAAGAGACACAAGATGCCATATAACATCATCTAGAAAACAAAGTCTAGAGCTAATTATTTCGGGATTGGGAGTGTTGTAGCAAAACTTTCTTTAAGCCATGGAGTCGTGCAGCAATTTTAGCCTCTAGAAGTGAAATTTTCATTTATCCGTCATCTATTCTTGTTTCATAGAGACATTTCCATAATTTACCAGGACAAGGGGGAGAGCATGCACACTCCATGGCGAGCATGAAGGGCCCAGGACGAAAGCAGACTGGTGACAAAGATGAGAGAAGACCAAATGGAACTTATAAAGGCTACCGACTAAAAAGTGAAGAAAAATAGCCGAAAAAGTTGGGGTGTGTACACGAAAAGCGGCCAAGAACTAAAACGTGATCTTATTAAACTGTGGATAGGGCATGATCTTCATGTGCTACTTTCCCTAGGTCGACTCGATATGTTGCTCGGAGAAAATTCATGTCCTCTGTCACGTCCCAATCCCCCTTTCCGTCTCCTTGTAAACTGTAAACCCTAATCTCTCTCTCTCTCTCCTTGAACGTTGAATTGTATATTGAATATTCAAGAAGCTTTATCTTTCTTTTCACGAGTGGATTGCTGAAAGTGTGGCTACGTCCATGGACGAACGTGGTTACATGGAGGCCGCTTGTCTGCGACGGCAAGTCAAGATGGGAGAAACGCGGGTTACAGGGGTTTCCAAAAATTGCTGAAATTAGTTGCTACAAGAAATTAAGAGAAGGAGCATACTTTTCGTATTGGTCTAGGCATATGTAACAGCTACACGTCAATGCACGTGCAAACTTGCCGTAAAACAACTGTGCATTGACCATACATACACATTACCATTCGTATTCTAATTTGATTTTTTTTTTTTAATGTAAGAAGCTTCATTAATGGGAAAACTTTTCCAGCAACGAGGCATTTTTTCCTTCTTCAAAATTTAAATTCTCATTAATATTTTTGATTTTGCAAATTAAACTTCGGGTTTCCTTGATGTTCATGAAAGCATTCATAACTTACTGGAGCCAAGTCATGCATAGAAAGTCCTTGGGAAACCCTTAATCTCAGTATAAATGACCAACATGTATATCCGACTGGGACACCATGTAGACTCGTTTTGCTTATTCTTGTAATCAGTTAAACAGTGGTGAATTCCAAGATAATCAACCTACGTGCCTGAAATACAAAATCAAGTTGAGGTGAGAGCTAGATAAAATGCAGTTTAATTCAAAAGTTGATAGTGCTTAGATCATTTTAATTGATTTACACGCGTACATATGGAACACCGCGCTCCAAAGAGTTCATTCTATTTTCACTCGTGAATAATTACCAAAAACGCAGACATTTGTGTTGTTTCTTTTGAGGGTCTTGGATTGTATTCAAGGAGTCATCTATTCATTAAAGGCCCTTGTTCCAGCTACTGATTTTTGTACTTAAAAAATTATAACGGCAAAAGCTGTACTGCAATTAAAAAATTAGGGTTAGCGAACCGACTGAGATTATGGTTACATATGCTCTCCCACGAATCAAATCCACCCAAACATTAAACATATCTTGGAGAGAGTTCAAAGTTTAGAGCATTAAATGGACCGACAAACCTAAAGCCAAACAATATTATCCAATAAAAAAAAAAAAAGAAAAGAAAACCCTAGAGACATCCGCTCAGAAGCACGCCAGACTATTCGTAAGTACACTCGGGGACCGTTGGCCGATGAAGACATTAGGTAAGAATAAGAGGGAAAATATAAAAGTGATAGAACGAAGAAGAAGGAGAAGATACCGTTCACCCAGATTCGACTTTCACGTCGCGAATAAGGGACCGACGCGTGTACCGTGATCTTTAAGCTTAGGCGTCGTTTTCAGCGCATCTGATTAAAGAAATTGAACTTCTCATTGACTTCATTACTGCTCTTCGTGAAGAGAGTCAACAAGCAACAAAACTAAATATACAAGCTTTTTTTTTTTTTTTTTTTTTTGAGCAAGTAAATATACAAGCTTTTAATAAGCTGATTTCGCTCGAGATTCAGAGCCACTCCCGATGGATCAAGATGGAAAAGATCTCTTGTCGGCGTCGATGTTGATGAGATGAAAGGTAAAGTTGCCTTCATCATTCATTGTCGACCAAACATGCACGTAAGCTCCATCCACTGCTAATTCTTTTCTTTCGTATTTTTTGGGTTTTGCCCTTCATTGGAAAGTGTAGTCTAGTCTTCACCTACTCTCTGATCTAAGTACCTTTTTCCCCTGGATTTCAAGCATTGCCCCGCACGCCAAGCTGTGAATCTCACTCCTGTCCAGTCATTATATTAAACCGAGAAACAAAATAAATAAATAAATAAATAGATTATTCAGATATTATGACCGATTTGCAAGAAGCTTCAAGCCTAGTACGTTCTGTAAAGTGCCGTTTGTCATCATAAAACAATTAGATAATTGGTAGCTAGCCCTATCAACCGAAGTATTGCGAAACTGCTTGATGACATTTACCATAGGAAAGATTGTAACGAAGTTAGTCACGCCACCGTATACCATATAACTTTGAACAAGCATGAACACAGACAGCAAATAGTGTCAAGATAAAAAACAAAAAGAGGAAAAAATGCATGCACAGTAGTTTTTAAATTACTGAATTACTAATTCCAGCATACCGTATAATAAAACAATCATGCTGTCTACTAGCGACTTACTATAATTACATGAAGTCATTGGATCCTGAGATGGTCAACCAAGACTCCAAGAGAAGACTTCTCGAAGCTTGTTGAAAATTTTCTGGGAAGAGAACTTAGGTAAGATGCATTTTTGGATTATTTAATAATAAAATTTGCTTTCACACGCCGAAGTCCAATTTTCCAATGAACTACGCGAGGAGGATTTTTGGCGCCAAAAAATTGTTGATATATAGACTTCACGGCTGGAAAAGAAAAGCATATAGAATTATTTCAAAGTTTAAAGCCAGAAAATGAAAGAGAACACCACATCATTGATTAAATTGGGTTCAATCTAACAGTGACAATTCTTGATGTGACACGAGAATACAGTACAAAAGTGATACATATTTTTTTTTTTGAACAGAAGTGATACAGATTTACAGAGAGAGATGCGAGCTTTAACCGGTTCAAAACTGACTGGCATTCAATTTCCACTGAACTTCTCCAATAGAGTCCATTCTTCGACATTTTCACACCTACCTGAACTTAAATTGGCATTCAATCCCTCCGGCTCCTCGTGGTAGCTCCAACAATAAGTCTCAGCCTTCTCCATCAAGAAAAATCTCACCCGAACTTAACGTTGTATTACTCGCGATCAATCCGACTTGACTGAAATTGTTGAAAAAAGAAATGGAGACCGGAAATTTCAGTCCCATAATAAGCAAAACTCTTATGTTCTTAAACATTGACGTTAACTGACCTAAGAGCTGGCTGTGGACTGTTGGTGGCGTCCTCTATTCTCAAGCACGAAACATGCATCGTTCAACTAGATTTATGTTGAATGAGACTTTCAAAAGGGTTATTAAAAAAAAATAAAAGTTTGGAGAACACCAACGTTTGGAGAAAGACGAGGATGGTTGAATATGACGAAGGCGAGCGACTGAAAGAAGACAAGACTTAGCATTCGGTCACCGTTCAGGTATTATATAATCCAAGACATCTAACTCTCCCGACTTCGATGTCAAGGCAAGTGATGTTCTTCAGGAAGTTTCTCGCCCCGGTTCGTCTAAACTACGTTACCCTGCCAAACCCCGGAAGGTTCCGTTCATCTGACGAGAGCTGAATCCACACGAATTCGGTCAATCTCGTGGGACTCCCTGGCGTTTGCATCTATATTTGTACTGTCAATCGCTCGAAAGTACGCTCGTTGAATTAGAGACTTTCTGGAGGTAGTTAAATGAAAAATGACGGAAACGGGAATCCTCAGGAGTTCACACCGAGAATTTCATGGACAGAGAAGATGCCTTTGAGAGCGAAGCCCTCCCCTTTCAAGTTCTTCCAGAGAAAGAGTCGTTTTATTTTGACCGCTGCGTACTTGATGTTCCGCCCGTTTGTTTAGGCGTTGTAGCAGCATCGTGGTGTGAAAATGACATTAGAACCGGTTGACTCCTGTGGGACGAATCGGCGTGATAGATTATGATCAGGGTTAGTTCAGACTTCGGTCTTAACGGGGGAAAATGTCTAATTAGTTCTAGAACCCTAGGTATGAAATTGGGACTACAGCTTAGCAAGAGTTTTCATGAATCATTACATTCCAATATGGCGAAAGAGCACAGAGAACAAATTTTAACCATCAAACTGAGAGGGCGGGGTTACACTTCATATTTCAAACCATCTATGCGATATTGATCCCTTGGTTGATGAAATAGGTTAGAAAACAGACGATGCAGACTCGTATACACAGCCTGCAGTCGATTAAAGATACGAACACCACTTATTTAGACAGCAGCGAGTACTCGCTGTTGACACCATGATGTATCTAAAGCAGCATCGGGGTTATATGAATATACCGCACGCGCAAATACACAGGGAAGATAAATCATCTACGGATGCAGGTAGCGGGACATCCATGACTTGAAGCGAGACTATGCAAGCACGACTGCAGCTTCATCTTCACCCACCATTCCCATATTTTTCCTCCGCATAACTCGGGTCTTCTTGCCAGGATGTGGACAAGTAACGAATTCTTCAAAGTTGAAAGTTGTGCTCCTCATTGTGAGATTTTGTGGACTACTGCCAACTATTCTAAAAGCTTAAACTGATAGATGAAGGCGTAGTTTATTATTTAAATATTCTAACACTTCCCCTCACGCTTAATTTGGTCTTTTTGCCTATTACTAAGTGTGGAAATTTAATTGGGGAGACAAATAGGAGTCTGGAAGATTCGAACTCAGGATATCCTAACTCTGATACCATGTGAGATTTTGTGGAATCACTACCAATTGTTCTAAAAGCTTGAGCTTATAGATGAATGCGTTATTTATTATTTAAATATTCTAACACTGATAATTAAATTGCCAAATCCACTAGGCAGAGTATAGAGACTGCCTTTTTCCTCTTGCTTCTCATAAAAGTACCATCTCCATCAATTTATGTATCAAGATCCTAGAGATGTTCTCAACATATTTCATTAGCTTCCACTGATGGCAATCATATTGCCACGTTCAAAGTATTGGCATCTCGAGAGAAAATATGAAAAAAGGTTTCATGACATTGAGCACTCATCGATTAATTTAGATGGACGAAAACGTCTTGAGAACGCCTGAAAAATATACAACGAATCAATCACTAAAAAAGAGAAAGAGGTGGACATTTATACTTAATTAGACATTTATACTTGATTAGACATTTATACTTAATTAGAGAGTGGGGTCAAAGCTGGAAAGCGAGAGCGAGCAAGGCAAGCCAAGGGGGTGTGGTATGGGATGGACAGGATGGTACGGTGGGCCATTGTTTGATGACTCGGTCAAAAAAGGGGTGTTGGGTTTTTGGACGTGAATCGCATGACCTGTGATGAGCGCTTTGGCTGTGCTTAAGTCTTTACTTGAGGAGGTATCATGTTGTCTCTCTAAAGTCGAAACCCAATAGGGAAGGATGTAGTTGGTATGCTCATAGTTCAAACTCAACAAATTATCTAGTTTAGTTTTTCTTCTTAGTATTACATAGCACTTTTCTTCTTTTATACGATATGGGATATTCAAACTTTTTGATTTGATTAATTCTTAAAAGTGTATGCAAATAGCTATGTTGAGGTGTGTCTAGTAAGACTTAGCTTCGGCTCCTCAAGTTACTTTACTTTGAGGGAAAAATCTTAGTTTGAATACGAACTCTGCTAGATCCAAATTAAAAATTTGATTACTCTATTGGACCCTTGAGAGATAATAAGTAGCTTTTCTTTTTTTTTAATGAGGGAAGAGCTTTTTCATTTCGTTAATTACCATAGCTCTCTTATATATCAAGAATTAGATAATGCATAATCTCTATATAAATTAAAGAACCTCATATTTACTTAGCTTACCATCTTTGAAATCAATACCCATAGTATGAAAGAGGTTCAAATATCAAAGCGACTTTTTGAGTCAGTTAGAGCAGTTAAATGTCATATATAATGAAGAACAAGACCTTTGGTGATTGAGTCCCACGCGCTCTTTATAAAGAATGATATATATTGACTAGGAGGATCAAGCATTTATTCATGATATGGACACAATCAATCATCCCATCTTGTGACTCACGTTTTAAAAGAGACATAAGATGCCATAAAACATCATCTAGAAGATAAAATTTATAGCTAATGATATTAGGATTGGGAGTGTTGCAGCAAACTTTCTTAAGCCATGGAGTTGTGTAGCAATATTATCCCTGCAGAAGTGAAATTTTCATTTACCTGTCATTTTATGTAGCTTCGTGCGAGGCCAACATTGTGGTATGGATTCTATATATCTAGGATTTCATCCACACACTTCAAAAATTTTAATAGGGCAAAAAGGGGAGAGCCTGTGCACTCCATGGCAAGCATGGAGGGCTCAGGAGAAGAAAAAAAGAGGTGGCAAAGAAAACCAAATATAACTTCTTCTTCTTTTGCTAGAAAGAGACCAAATTGAACTCATAAAGGCTCCAACTACAATGTTGGGGTGTGTACATGAAAAGCAACCAAGGACTAAAACTCGATCTTATTTAATGATGGATAGGACACGATCTTTCTTGTGTACTTTCCAAGTACGACTTGACATGTTGCTTAGAGAAAAATTCACGTTCTCTGTCCAGTCCCCACCTCTCTTTCAATGCCTCCACGTGAACTATAAACCCTAACCCTTAACCCTAATCTCTCTCTCTCTCTCTCTAATTGAATGTTTGAATTTCATATTGAAAATTCAAGAAGTTCCTATTTCTTTTCACGAGTATATTGCAAAAGTGGGGCTATGCACCTAGGAGAACATGGTTCGATGGAGGCCGCATATTCTTTGTTTTCCTCTCTTTTATTGAACCCAACGAGATGCAAATAGAAGATGCAAATAGAAGATGCCTGCGACGGCAAGTCAAAATGAGAGAAACGCAGGTTTCTGGGGTTTTGAAAAACAGTTAGAAAATAATCGTTACAGGTAATTAAGAGAAGAAGCATACTTTTCGTATTGATGTAGACATATATAGCTCAATATCCGTCAATGCACATGCATATTGGCCGTTTAAATCTTGTATATTGACCGTATATAATCATTCCCACTTGTACACTCATTGATGTCCACTACTTATTTTATGGTTTTCTAAGTCAACTAATTAGTCGTGATCTTTCGGTAAATATTACTTCTCTCCAATATACCAAATATATATATCACTCGCCACGATGGCTCAGCTGAGTTAGACACTAAACTTCTATCAAGAAGGTCTAGTGTTCGAAACTCTTGCAACGCAAATTCCAAGAAGGCTAGCTTTGAGTCTCTTGGCGACTTACCCGGTGGCTAGCACGTGTCGTTCCCGGTAGTTTACCTCCGGTTGCCCGCTATGCGGGATTCCCTGGGTCACAAAAAAATAATAATAAGATATATACCAGATATATATGGAATTTTGAATAAGTGGTTTTATTTTTAAAAAAATTATGTCACGCTAATATTTGTGATTTTGGAAATTGAATATGGGATTTTCTTGACATTAAGGAAATAATTTATGATCTATTGGAGCCAAATCATGCAAAGAAAGTTCTTGGTAAGTCCTTAATCTTAGCCTAAATGACCAACATGTATACCCGATTAAGGAAGATATATAGACATGTTTTTTTTTTTTTTTTTCGGTATGAATATACAGACTTGTTTTGATTACTCATATAATTAGTTTATAATAAACAGTCCCATCTCCCTAGCTAATCAACACGTGCTTGAAATATAAGGTTGAGTTGAGCTAAGAGCTAGATAAATGCATTAAATGATATGCTAAGATCACCTCAATTGATTTACGTGATTACATAATGGAATGCCCTCCGAAGAATCCTATCTATTTTTACTCGTGATTAACAAAAAGAAAAAAAACATGTTCATTGTTTCTTTTGAGGGCCTTTGGTTATAATCAATGAGTTATGTATTCATCGGAGACACATGTATCAATTACTGATTGTCATACTTAAAATGTATATAACAAGAGAACAACTGAAGTTATAGGGATACCATGCTCTCCCACGAATCAAATCCCCCAAACATTAGACCAACCTTGAGAAAGTTCAAAGGGCTGAGGATTAAATAAATGGACCAACATAAATTAAAGCCGAAAGATATTGTACAAAGAATAAAAAAGAGAGGAAGAAGACCCTGAAGACACTGGGGGACCGTTGGAAGATGAAGACATAAGGTAAGAATAAGAGGGAATATATAGAAATAATAGAAAAGAAAAGAAGAAGATACTTTTTACCCAGATTTGATTTTCATGTTGCAAATGAGGGACCGGCCTGTGTGATTCGATCCTTGAGGTGAGGCCTCGTTTTCATCACATCTGATTAAAGAAATGAACTTTTCAATGGCCTTATTATTGCTCTTCATGAAGGTAGTCAACAAAGGAAACGGATACTGCGCTTTTATGGAGCTGATGTCGCTCAAGATTCGGAGCCACTTCCAATGGATCGATATAGAAAAGATCTGAACTCTTGTTTAGGAGACACCAACACTTCTTTCTCAAACTCATCTTGAGCATTAAGTCCAATCTCATAGTACTTAAAATGCATCATCTTAACAAGCGACGTGGAATACTTCACTTCTCACGCGTAAGTCTAATTCAAAACAGTATGTGGAATTTAATAAATAAGAAACTACATACACAATATACATTGCGATGGAATCGGTTTCTGATAATATCTTTTGAGCTCTCTAATTATGTGTCCATGTTGATAAGATAAAAGGTAAGTAACCTCATCATTCATTGTCTACCGGACATGCATGTGGACTTGAATCACTAATAATTCTTTTTCTTCCTTATTTTCTGGCTTTTGTCCTTCGGTGGAAAGTTTAGTCTAGTCTCTACCTACCATGTGATTGAGTACCCTTTTCCCATGAATTTCAGGCATTGCTCCTCACACCAGGAGGTGAATCTGACTCTTGTCGAATACTCTCGATATCGAGAAATTCCATCATTAGACACACACACACACACCAGACTCCAAGAGAAGACTTCTCAAAGCTTGTTGAACATTTTCCGAGTAAGTTAGTACTTAATACAATCATTTTACCTATAGTCCCAGTCAAAAAAAAGATAAAAAAATAAAACTGACTTCTCCCATGAATAACCTCATTGTCCATCAATTGAATTTTAAGTTCTCTCCAAATTTTAATCTATGATTTGCAGAATTAATAACAATAGCTAAAGAGTTAATTTAATGTTCAAAGGAAATAATTCTCAACATGATATGAGAGTCCAATGATAAATATCACCCATTTCCATTAGAAAAAGATCTTGCCCGAACATTACGACATTGTATTAGTCGTGATCAACCCATCTTGAGTTTCATTCGTTTTCAACAAACGGAATCTAGAAGTCTAATGACCCAGGAGGCAGGAGCCTGCTGTAGACTCTTGGTAATCCTACCAAGCTCTCTCTCTCTCTCTCTCTCTCTAAAGGATGAAACATGGATCGTTCGACTAGATTTACGTTGAATGACCGAGACTATAAAAAAAAATGGTTAGAAAACGACATGCACACCAAAACGGGGAGAAAGACGAGAGTGGTTGAACATGACAAAGGCGACCGAGAGAAGAAGAGGCTAGTGTTGGGTCATCGTTCAGTCATTATACTAATCAAAAAACACAACCCTCTCAAGACTGCCATCCCGTCGAGACTTCCGTATCGATAAGGCCAAGTGATGTTACTCGGGACTTTCTCGCCCCATCCGTCTAAGCTACGTTGTTCTGCCAAACACCCGAACGTTCCACTCATTTGACAAGGGTTGGATCCATGCAGCTGGGTCAATTTCTTAGGATTTCCTGCTACTTGTGTCAAATTTCTACTTCTAATCGTTTGAATTGTCGCTCTCGTTGAACCAAAGATTTGTCTAAGGTAGATTAATCAGCAAGGACGGAGACGGGAACGCTCGTGACTCCAGACCGAGAAGTTCATAGACAGAGAAGAAGATGCTTTTAATGAAGATGCCCTTCCCTTTCAAATTCTTCCAGAGAAAGACTTGTTTTCTTTTGACCAATGCGTACTAGATGGTCCATCCGTTCGTTTAAGACGAATGTATAAAATAGATTATGATGAAGGCTAGTTCATGCTCTGGCCTAAAAGGGGAAGATGTCTAATTAGCTCTTGAACCTCAGGAATGAAAATGAAATTATAGATTTTGAAGCGATCGGATCACAACCAGAGTTTCATTAATCATAATAACATTCCAATGCAGACTCGTACTCAGAGTTTACAGTGGATCAGAAGACACGAACCACTTATTTAGACAGCAGCACGTACTCACTATTGACACCGTGGCGCATCTAGAGCAGCATCTTGGCAATATGAACATACCGCATGCACACACACACAAAAGACAAGTCGTCTACGGATGCAGGTAGCGGGACATCCATGTCTTGAAGCGAGACCATGCGAGCTCGGCTGTGGCTTCATTATCATCCTCCAATCCCATATTCTTCCTCCGCTTGACGCCATCGGGAGACCTGTTCATAAAAGCATGCCCGTTGCCTGGATAAATGTGTACCTCGTAGGGGATGCCAGAAGCTTTCAGCTTCTCCTCTAAAGCCTTGGCAGCCTGAAAGAAGAATAAGCAAAATGAGGTACTTTAACTCTTTCATGTGAATAACTGGCAAATCTATCTGCTGTAAGGGAATGGTATACATTAAGAGGAACAGTCATTTTATCAGTAAGAACTCAGAAAGCAAACACTAACTGCTCATGCTATTTAAATTAATCATCTGTTGAACATTATGGATGAAAACCTTGATGACAAACAGCTGACAAGACTCTCTCCAGAGAAAAAATTGTGCTTGGATGTTACACTTTAATATCGATCTGCTAACTTAATGTTTTACTAGAGACGGGGTTTTAATACTCTGTTAAAGCCAAAAGCAGTTCCACATGAGCATGTAAAACTTTCCAATATCCCTTGCCCATACTTTTCTTCACTACACTTCCTTTCTGTTAGCAATAGTAAGGTCAGAGCATAAGGACAAAATGCCAAATGACTCACATACATGGATCTGAAATAAAATAATCATGCATATCCCAAAAGCAGCAAAGTAGAAGTTGAATGTGCTCCAGCGATTTATTTAGGCAAAAAAAAAAAAAAAAACACAAGATTCTTCAAGTATCATGTTTATGCATGAGGATCTTCATCTAATACAAATGCAAAACTAAAATAGTTATGAATAATTTAGAACAATGTTCAACTAGCTAATGAGCAAAGCATGATTTAGCACCAAGAGCATTGATCACAACAGGCAGATGTTACAGCCAGAATAATACATACCGTCACATCTGAAAAGCCAACAAAATTATCAAGCTCCCCAAAATGAGCCTGCACAGGAGCCTTAGCCTTAGCGGGATCAGCGAGCTCAGGAGAAGGCACACCATAGAAGGCAACCACACTATCAACCTCAGGGACCAGAACAGAACTTGCAATGGAAAGAGCACCTCCCATGCAGAAACCAGTCACACCAACCTAATGCAAAGAGAATCATTTATTCTTCAATTAAGGATTCAATTGGAAAATGATTATTTCTCAAGGAGAAAAAGCTGAAATTTTTTCGATTGATACTATGATGAAACTATATGCTACTCGCAAAATTCATAAGAATAAACACATGCCTGATGGATCATGATAATGAGTTGATATTGTAATGGCATAAATTGATCATATAGTTCCCTCCTCAAATCTTGCTGAAACTTTTTATCACACTTATGTTCAGTTAACTTGACACGAAGAATCATAGATTCAAAATGCATGTGCCATTTGAACTAAAAAGCTAGGAAAAAATTGAATTATTTAGGAACATAGCAAGTCATAAGCGGAAGATTGATTGATCAAAAAGATCAATTTATTCAATTTGAAACTTACAAAAAGAAGGGATTTGTTCTTACCAAAAAAAAAAAAAAAAAAAAAAAGGGATTTGATCACTTACAAAACAAGGTAAAGCCAGATACATTCACCACCACATTGCATCAGACAAAGCGGTAGATATATTCAAATGATAAAGGGGAAATGCAATATTTTTCACACAGACAAACGGTGGACCAACTCAAGTCAAACTTAGCCTTGACCAGAAATTTTTACCAAGCTAAGTGTGGCTGAATCATATACTAATATCGTGAGTAATTCAATGCATACTTTTGATACTGTGACAACAACAACAACAACAACAACAACAACAACAGAAACTGCAGTTACGGACGATCTCAACAATGTAAAATGATTACCATAGCTGCAAAATATTGTGTGTGAGAAATGCCCCTTTACAATCTGTGTTACGACTTATGAAAGGATGTTGGTTGATTGAAGATGAGACAATCATGCTCAGATGGTGTCAAAATCTCAAGGATGGCACGATAGGCATGCAACTGCTTAGATATAATCCCAAAAAAATCTTTATGTTAAGGTCACACGCGCAAGCTTCCTTACGTATTTTTTAAAATCCGAAGAATTAACACAAAAAAATGGGTATAGACAATTAGGCAACAAGATTGAAGGTCAGCCAGAGCTTGTACTGATGGACATCTAAGAAGACCCATGATAATTGCAAGAGGTGAAAATTGCACATGAATAAACAGCAAAACCAATGATACAACTCAGAGAAAGTCCACACCTTAGTAGATCCATTAGCCTTAAGCCAGTTAACTGAGGCACGGATATCCTTTACAGCACCCGCCCAGTCAAGGCCCTCCATTAGATGCTGTGCTTCTGCAACATCAAGACCAACCTTTCCTCGATAAAGACTGCAACAGCAGCAGTATACCCAGAGTTAAACTCCAGCAAATCGACAAATTTTGATCCGCTTTTATTTTATGGCAGAAACTAGAATTCCACAGGCACAAAGATTATTACTCTGGGATGAGAGCCTTAAACCCAGGATCCATTTGAGAAATTTTCAGAGCATGGTTCTTGATCTCAAAATCCACACCCCACCACTCCTGCAACACCACGATCCCGGGGGCATCGTCTTTTCCAACCACATATGCATCAAAGGCCTAATGATCAAAACAAACAAATCAATCACAAAGGTGGTCACTTTTTTTTCTAGCGTGTAGAAAGGTTTGATGGTCAATGATGCAATTTGGTCGCAACTAAAGATGCTAAGTTTCAAAGCCCATAACGCAAGTTAACTCATGTGCCCATCTCAAATCGTCAAGTCGCTTCGGGAACAAACAACGACCAAGTGAAGACGCCTCACTGCACCCTTTCGTTTTACACTTTCAGCTGGAGAGGGGGAAGGGAAAGATACAGAGCTCAAAAACACAAATTTACCACAAATTACATCTGAGAGATGAAAGGGAAAAAAAGGGCTTCAACATTTCAACCCCTGCGGCAACATACGGCTAGCAATACACTTTACTCTGGAAAACTACACTAATTATCCGTTACCGGCCAGCCACTGTCTAGACAGAAAGATCAGTCAAATGATGCATTTGCCATTCAGGAAACCTCCGGCTAGAGCATCCTAAGTTTCTGAATTCGATCGTTCCCACTAGCCCACACTCAAATTCACGCATAACCTCAAAACCCCAGAATCAGAATCCCGACACGACAACCCTCGTCGTCGCATCGCCGCAACACACCAAAGCGAAACCCCAATGCCCATTCCACGGCCGCAACAACACCCGGGCCGAATACAGAGCGAGATGAAGAAGACAACAGAAAGGGGAGAATGCAGATTAAGAGCCGAAGCGACGGCGGGACTCACGGTGTCTTCTCTCTGGATGCGGACTTTGGTGAAAGGAGCCGAACCGGCGGCGGCGGCGGCGGCGGAGGAGGAGTCGGCCATCGAGCGGATCGCGTGGCGGGGAGCGGCGCGCGGGGAGAAGAAGGAGGAGGAGGAGGAAGCGGCGGAGGACTTCGCGATGGTTCTCGAGAAGATTCTGGAGGATGACGACGACAGTGCAGCTGCCAGCATAATTCCTCCCCGCGAGCGAGCGAGCGAGCGACCGTTCAACGGCGGCGAGCGAGGCGTCGGCTTTGTCGATCCAGCGACCGCCGGTGGGCCTTTCTTTGGGATTTCATGGGCCGGATTGAGCCCATAATCGGGAGGTTTCCTAGATATTAGGCCCAATCAAAGATAAGAGAGGCAGGACTCTCAGAGCGAGCTCATAGAGCTCAGCATGCGAGGCCCGAAACTTCTAGAACCATCGGAATAGAGATTTTCTGGGTTTTTGGGCCCGGAACGTAGCCCGGCTCAGATCGAGAAAAGGCGTTGAAGGTTTAGCTGGGGCTTGACTTGGGACTCCAGTACTCCTCATATTGCGACCGCACATAATTTTTTGCTTGTTAAGTTTATTAATAGTGCGCGATAATTAAAGGGCTTCTTCTTTGTTTATTTTTTTTTTTTTTTTTGGAATAAGACATATCAAAGAGGTCGAGAAACTCAATCACTTTCCACTACTATTGAACAATTTAGAGCCGAGCCTTCGTTTTGCATATAAATTGATTTTACATTTCATACACCAAACTCGATTTCGATATATTTGAAAATCGATGCTTTTTCTCAAAGTATGGGCAAATAGAAGTTTTACTCCTGAAGAACACTTCAAGAAGCCAGTCGAATTACCTATCTCTTGGTCTGTCAATGAACTTTAAGTGCATTTGATTATTATAATTAGTTTTTGACTTAAAAGATTGCATTAAGCGCCCCCCAAAAAAAATCCCTTAATTTACTAAGTAAGAACGGAGTCACTCAAGTCATCTAATAGATTTTTTAAGGAGAGACCCTATAATAATTTCTAATTATTTATTTTTTTACCCAAAATAGGTTGTTTATATCCCAGTGAGAAAATTGTCCAAAAAGTCCAAAATCCATTATACTTTAACTAATTTAATCCTAAACTTTTTTTATTGAATTCTAAACTTTTTAATATTTTGTTAATTTAGTCTATCTAATCAATTTTGATAAAAAAATCGCTAACATAAATGCCAATCGTCATATGTGACATGACCCGTGACATGGATAATTTTAAATGATATATTATTATTATTTTTCTTTTTTATTCTCTTTCTCTTCTTTTTTTTTTTTTTTTCCCTTTTTCCCTAGCTAGCCTTGTTGATGGCCAATGAAGGTTGTTGGCCATAGGCGAGGGCCACCTAGGCTTGGGCTAGCAAGGGTGACCCTTGCTCGATCCAGGAGCACAACCCTTGCTTGAGGCTGGCTACTTTTGTTGGCCACCAATGAAGCTAGTAGAGGCTGGCAGAGGAAAAAAGGGAAAAGGAAATAAAAAGGACAAAAGAGAAAAGAGAAAAAATGAAAAAGGAAAATAAAAAATCTAACAAATATTATTTAAAATTATCTATGTGCTCGGCATTCACTTTAAGCGATTTCTAATCAAAATTGATTGGATGGACTTAATTGACAAAATACGAAAATATATATGACTCAATCGGTAAAATTGAAAAGTTTAAGGCCGAATTAACAAAAGTGCAATAAGTTTATGATTTTTTAGATAATTTTCTCTATGATAATAAATTAAGAATAGGTGCATAAGCATATCTTTAGAAAAAAAAAAAAAATTCTAAATAGGAACTAAAATTTTCTTTATTGACTCCCACACAAGTCGTGGTCTCTTTCTTCTCATTTGGACGGGACTGGTAGATACTAGATAGTAATCATCTAACCTTCTTGCTCTCTCGCAAAGTGGTGGCTCTTCGTCTTGTACTTTTCCAACTTGGTGGCGAAGAACGGCAGTTCAGCTTCGAAATCATGGGATGCGTCACGAGTGTTGTTTACAGTGAGTTAAAAAATCGATTTATTTTATGGAGTACAAGTAAATAGTCCATTTTCTTGTGGAATATTAGGGTCATCTTCCGATCTTTGTGGTGTTATTAGAGTAATTAAATTAATAAGACGGAGATCATAAGCATGATTAGGAAGAATCTTTGATCATTACGCAAATGATTCCTCAAGCAACCCCCTCCTCTCACTTTTTCTTCTTCCTCGTTTGTTTTAAGGTTTCTTCCTTTTGGGGTGGGAATTTTTTGTTACCGAGACACCGGGATTACCACATCGAAAGGTTTTGCCTAAGCAAGTAGGAATTCACATGTACTTCAAAAACCAGCCATGTGAAATTTTTTACGACACAAACAGTCTCGAAGTAGCGATATTAATTGTCTGCAGCGACTTTAATATTGTCAAGAACATAACCTCGGTAGACAGAAAAATTAAACAGAGCAGGATTTCGACAAGGTTCGAATGGCATGGGTCCACCAAATGAAGCTCGGGAGATTGTGCTTGTCCTACTCCTTTTCTGTTTGGTCATGCCCCATATTATTAGTTCTCATCAAATGCGGAAAGGCACCATATGTTAAACTCAATTTATCATGATAGATAACATAAATATACACACAATGACAAAAGTACAATAAAGGCTTTGGATTACCATGCTACACAATTCCCAAAATAGGACATACACTCGGTGACAAAAGTCCAACAAAGGCTTTGGACTACCATGCCACGCAATTCCACAAATAGGACATATACGCAATGACAAAGCGCATGGATATGTAAAATACATCCCAGCAGGAAAGGAGGGAAACGGATACTCAATTTGAAGTCTTTTTGCGTATTAAAATCAAAGAATAGAAGAATAAAAGCTAAACAAGCAACCCTTCTGCGAGTAAAAATATTAGGAGGTTTGTTATGACCACTTTGTAGAAATTTAATATTAAGTAAAGCCATAATAGGGGTGGGCATGATTCTAGAGTTGAATCGAGAATTGGACCCGTGGGAACCGGTCCTGTTCCAAGTCCGAGAGGGATTTGGTTCTATTCATGGTCTCATATTTTTGGAAACCTATACTATTCGGTTCAATTCCCGGTAGGAATTGGACTAAATTCCAGGATTCGAGAATCAAACTAGAAACGGACCATCTATATAACCCTAAAATAGAAATTGACATATATTAGCTTGATTTTTTAAAGCAAAATGAGACTATCTTGGCCGCCGCAGAGTAGTTTTGCATTATTTCCTCAGAGTCAATAAAATGAAGAGTGGGTCTTCTGTGTCTCCAAAAGGGGTTGGGAATAAAAGCATACTGATTTTTGACCAAGCATTTCGCATTTTACTTTCTAAAAGCTGCGTATCCAAAGTTTTATATGGTCTTTCGGTGAAATATAGAGACCATAAGTAGTCATGTCAATCTACATCATCGCCAAAAGAAGGATGACCAGTTCCTTCCTCCAAGAAAGAGGAAGACGTGGAACATGATTCCATCTCAAGTGCCTAACTAACAGAGTAATGTTTGATCCTTACTCTGTAATTGGTCAATTCCCAAGAAAATCTTAAAATCAGCCCTAAAACTTATGACATGATAGGTTCGAATTTTAGGATGTACAAATTAAGTTTCAGGTTTCACAATTTGAAGAATCGGTTCTGACAAGCTCCACATGAAATTGCTCACTTCTAATGGTATTTATTATCATTTGAGTGTTGAATATAGTCCATGGATAGAGCATGCCCATGTTATGGTAAAGCATTACAGTAATAACAATCTTTATATAAGTCGCGGCCACCATTTGAGTTACAACCACCTTTAGTGCCCAACTAACCAAACGATGTTCAATCATTATTTTGAAATTGGTCAATTCTCAAGCATATCTTAAAGTCAATCCTAGAACTTATGATATGATAGGTTCTAGGTTCCAGAATATGTAAATTAGGTTTCAAGTTCCAAAAAATAAAAAACTGATTTTGACAAGAACCTGAAACCTAAATCAACTCTGAAACCGCTCACCCCTAATGCTATTTATTATCATTTGAGTGTTGAATCTAGTCCATGGTTATAGCATACCCATGTTATGGTTTAGCATTACACTAATGAAGATAAGTGAACCTATTATGTATGGAACTATAAGCACTTGACAATCTCTATATAAGTCGCCACCACCATTTGAGTTATGGCCACCTTTTGGACTAAAAGAAAGGGGAACACGAGGAACATGATTCCGTCTCAAGTGCCCAACTAACTAAATAATGTTTGATCTTTATTTTGAAATTTGTCAATTTCCAAGCAAACTTTGAATCTAACTCTACAACTTATGACATGATAGGTTTTAGATTTCAAGGTATGTAAATTATGTTTCAAGTTCCACAAATTGAAAAACCGATTCCGACAAGCAGGTTTCAAGTGAAAACTTGAAACCTAAATTGAGTTTGAACCACTCACCCTTAATGCCATTTATTATCATTTGAGTGTTGAAAATACTCCATGGCTAAAGCATACCCACGTTATGGTTTAGCATTTCATTAATGGAGGTAAGTGAACTTGTTGTATATGGAAGCATAAGCACTTGACGACCAGGGTTCAACCTCTCTCTATATAAGTCGCCACCACCATTTGAGTTATGGCCACCTTTGAACGCACAAAACCACCCAAAAAAACTGTAAAAAACAAGAGCTGTTCTGTGCAGAGACATACAAGCCTTCTCCAACGGCCATCCAATACATTCCCACTCCTCTATACGAGAAAATAAGCCTGAAAAACTGGGTGAAGAGGGTGGTCGGGATCTTCATCTTGTTCTTTTTTGTCTCTCTTCTCACGTATCGGCTGGTTCACATTCGTGTGGGTTCTCATCGTCAGCACCAAATAGAGTCCCCTGAGCTACAAAACTTATCCTCAACGTATCTTGCGAAGGTATAACTATAGAAAAGGAGCTAGCTTTTTCGCGTGGCTTGCTTTACTGTGAATCTTCAACGTTTTCAGCATCATCGTGTTGCTTCTGTCGTGAACCCGTGATTCCCAACTACTTAGAACATCGACTAGTACAGCTTGCTTTTTCTTTCTTTCCATCGTCTCGTATATTCGGGATTTTTTTTTTCCTTTTTTTCCCGCGCTTGTGTGAAGGTGTTGTTAGCGTGAATTAATTTTTTGAAACATCAGTCCTCTTTCCTTTCCAACTATAGCGATTTCATAGGACGCAGTAACTCGTACCTAACTTGCTGGACTGAATTTTGGAAAAAAAAAAAAATTCCATTCAGCTCAGTTTTAAAAGATGAGTTCCTCTTGAAGTACCTGTTTCGTATAATATTCACGTAGGTTCTTTGTGGAGTTCGGGTTACCAACGTTCTATAAGTTGGTTGTGTTCAACCGACTTATATTTTTTAGGTTTGGTTCCTTATTGCTGTTTTAATTTTCACATATCATTCATATTGTTTTGGAAAGTGCCAACGGTTGAGAAAGCATGAAGGTGTATTTAAAGGAGACATCTCCAGTCATTCGTAGAGTGCGTGAAAGAAAAATTCAAAAGTCTAAAACTTCTCATTCTCTTGTTATTTCATTTACTAAGCTCAAAGTTGAACTCAAAAGAGAGAAAATTTTAGTGTGACTTTGTGAGAGAGTAGTAGAGACTCTTCACTGTGAAGTTGAGATTACAAGGTTGTAAAATATTTTTTGTTTCATAGTGGAATCCAGCCAAAAGGCTGTCGGTGTGGGAGAGTGGACGCATGTTTGATCTAAGCCAAACCACTATAATTTATGTGTTCTTACTCTTTTCCCTGAACTCCTTTATTTTGTTCGTAATTCTATTTAACTGCTAAAATCTGAACTTGCTCAAAGTTTGTATTCTTCATACTCAGTTTCAACAGTAAAATATTTCTACTAATATTTACGAAAATTTTTCTTCACACCTGTTCACCCCCTTCTAGATGTTGTTATTAGCCCTTTCAAGTTCTGCACTCAATATATGTCCGTTGGCTACGCTCCACCGCCTTGGCATTGATCTTGGGAGAATCCGCACTGGCAAGTCGACTATGTGGGATTTTGATGGGATGAAGAAGGAGGTGATAAGAGAGATCGAACTTGAGCTGTTGATCGGCCCCATGCTCTTTCAAGTCTTGTTCCAAGTGTTAGACATACTGAGCTCCTTCAACTTTATGCTGGGGAGGCCTTGGATCCACATGGTAGGTGCTGTTTCTTTTGGCCTTAATTAGAAGGTGTGATTTGTGGTTGGCAACATGCTTATCATGGTGCATGGAGAATCTGATTTCAAGATCTACCCCAAGACGGCCATCCCTTATGTGGAGCCTGAGTGTACCAATGAATCCAGCTTTCAAACCTTTGAGCTAGTATCCATGATTCATGTGCCCGTGGGTTCTTTCATAAAAACTCCTGAATTATCTAAGCCAGCCATTGCGGCGGGAAAATTCATGTTGGCGAGCGGGTACAACTCTTGAGAGGGTTTTGGATCGCATGGTTAGGGTGTGCAAAAACCCATCGAAGTTCATAAAAGCTTGAAGAGAAGAGGCTTAGGATACGTCGAGAGGCGAGGATGCCATAACGAGCAAGGTGGCCGTGGCAATCAAGGAAGCCATGGAAGGCAAAGAAGTCGAAGTACCTGAGGAGGCCAAAGTGAGTATGGAAATCGAGGTGGACGCATCGCTCGAAGCGAGAACGACGGGGGCAATCAGAAGCCTTTTCCCTCGTTGCTGGAACAGACATTTCCAGGGCCCCCAAAGATGCTGTCTGAGGATGAGGGGGCAATCAATGGTATAACTAAGCTGTTTGAGGAGGACGTCATATGCACCATCCTAGCATGCGAGGAAGCTGAGTCCCCTGAAATTGTAGCTGTTCCTCCAGAGTAGGGCGGTTCTTGTTTAGCTTAGCCTTCTGTTTTGTGTCTTCTTTCTTGTGTGGGATCTCGTAGTTTTTTTCTTTCTTGTTTATGTCGTTTGTAACATGAATTATGATTAGCCCTGATCTTGAGCTGTTGGTCGAGGGTGGTGTGTGTTAAAATACGGCTGTATCTTTCCTCAAAATAGACGTATGCTTTATTAAGGACATGTGGAAGCATATCAAACTAATCCTATGACGGTTGCTGAAGCTTGGGCTTCCACATGCTCCCAAGTTGGACTGTTTTGCAAGGACAAAGAAATCCGAGGAAATGAGGATGAGTTCTTAAAACTTGTTACAAAAAATACTTCATTTTTTTTCAAAAACGACATGCATGATCTTTATTGTTGACATACTCTAACTTATCTCATCGCATTCCAGGCATTTCATTATGCATAATCATGATAAGGACTCACGTGACTCAGATGTGCATGAAGAAAGTCTCTCAGGTTCTGATGACACCGATGATGACTAGAAGGGGATTGAGTGTGAATGGAATTGACATGAAGAATCGAAGCCGTTGATAGAAGAACGAACAATTACCATAAACTTGGGTGATGCAGAGAATATCAGGGAAGTAAAGATCGGGGCATGTCTCTCATAGTCAGATGTGGAAATGATGACCAAACTCCTAAAAGAATATCAAGTTGTGTTTGCTTGGACATATGCCGACATGTTAGGATTGGACCTTGAAATTGTGGAACACACTTTGTCGATAGATCCTAATGTGCCACTTAAGAAGCAAAGACTTAGGAGAACTAAACCAGAGTTGTCCAAGAAGATCGAAGAAGAAGTGATGAAACTGCTGAAAGTAGATTTTATCGAAGTGACACGTTATCCTGATTGGGTAGCAAATATCGTGCCTATAATGAAGAAAGATGGATGATTCAAGGTGTGTATTGACTATCGCGACCTGAATCGAGCAAGTCCCAAGGACAACTTTCCGCTCCTACATATTGATGTCTTGGTTGACAATATGGTGGGATTTGAGTTATTCTCTTTCATGGAGGTTTTTTGTTTTTGTTTTTTGGATATAACCAAATCCGCATGAAGGAGGAAGATAGGAGCAAAATATAATTCATAACTCCTTAGGGAACATTCTGTTATAAAGTGATGCCTTTCGATTTAAAGAATGATGGGGCAACATATCAAAGAGCCATGGTCACGTTGTTTCATGACATGATGCACTAGGAGATCGAAATATATGTGGATGATATGATCGCAAAATCAAGACGTGGTGAGGACCATCTTGAAGCCTTGTGAAAATTGTTTGAACGTCTATGAAAGTTCAAGCTATGCCTCAATCCCGTGAAATGCGTTTTTGGAGCGAGATCTGGGAAGCTGTTAGGGTTCATGGTCAATAGTAAGGGCATAGAGATTGATCCGTCAAAGGTTACGGCCATCTGTGATTTATGACCCCCGACTATCGCCAAAGAAGTCTACAGCCTGATAGGACGGCTTAATTATCTGGCGAGGTTCACCTGTCAATTGTCTGAAATAACGAAACCATTCTTCAAGCTCCTGAAAAAGAATGCAAAGATTGAGTGGGATACCGAGTGCCAATGCACCTTCAACAAGATAAAACACTATCTCACTCACGCACCAGTTTTAGTGCCCCCACTCCTTGAAATTTCCCTGATTTTGTACCTAACCATACACGATGAGTCACTGGGAGCTATGTTAGCCTAGAAAAGGCTAAATGACGGGAGATAATGTGCGATATACTATTTGAGTAAGAAGTTCACTATATCTGAGATGAACTATACATAAGTTGAGAGGACGTGCGTGGCCTTGATTTGGGTTTTGCACAGGCCACGGCAATACACAATCTATCACCAAATCTTGATTTGGGTTTTGCACAGGCCACGGCAATACACAATCTATCACCAAATCTTGTTGGTAATTGAAAATGATCCCATTATGTACCTCCTAGAGAAATTGGCATTGGTTGACAAGTTGGCCAAGTGGCAAATCTTAATTTCGGAGTTTGACGTTCAAAGCCTGGGACAGAAGTTCGTTAAAGGTCGCGCCATAGCAGACATGTTGGCAAAAAATTCCGAGAGGTCCAGAGCATCTGATGAGGATAATGATGCAGATGAGCGAATTTTACTTATATCAAGCGACAAATGGACGATGTACTTCGATAATGCAGTTAACTTAGCCGGGTTGGGTATTGGGTAGTTCTTATTTCCTCAAACGGACAACATTACCCCATCGCCGCTAAATTGACGTTTCCTTGCACGAATAACTTTACTGAGTATGAAGCATGCATTCTCAGCCTCCAAGCTGCCGTCGATATGAAAATCCAGAAGCTGCAAGTTTATGGTGATTCAGCCCTTATCATCTTACAGACCGAAGGCGAATGGTGAATACGAGATTCTAAATTGGTTCCATATCATGAGTTCCCAAGGGAGTTGACGGAGGAATTCCAAGAAATATCATTCGAGTATTTACCAAGGTCTCAAAATTAGTTCGTTAATGCCTTGGCTACATTGTCTTCAATGTTACAAGTAGCTGGAGGCATATACATTGAACCGTTGAGAATTGAGATCCTTAGGCACCTGGCTTATTGCATGACGGTTGTAGAGGAATCAGATGGATAACCTTGGTATCACGACATCTTGAAGTACCTGCAGAAGGGTTAATTCCTCGAAGGAAGTGAAGTAGCAAACATAAAGTATTTGACGAAGTTAGCGTCAAAATTCTATACCAGTGGAGATGTTCTCTACAAAAGGTCATTCGACTCGACATTGCTAAGGTGTTTTGACGCTAAAGAAGCCGACCGTTTAATGAAAGAGATATATGAAGGGGAGTGCGGCCCCCGTATGAATGGACACTTCTTGATGAGAAAGTTCATGCGATTCAGTTATTATTGATTGACCATGGAGTCCGACTGCATTCAGCACGTACGACAGTGTCACTAGTGCCAAATTTATGGAGATAAGATAAATGCCCCTCCAAATGAGCTTCGTCAAATGTGGGGGATTGATGTGATCGGGCCCATTAATCCCAAAGCTTCAAATGGGCATTGATTTATCTTGGTGGCAATAGACTATTTTACCAAGTGGATCGAGGCCAACTCGTATGTTAATGTTACCACCAAGAATGTGGCCATGTTCATTCATCGCGACATTGTTGCCCGTTACGGGGTGCTGGAGGTGATCGTTACTGACAATGGCACTAATTTGAACAACAAAATCGTGGATGGCTTGCTTAGTGAGTTTCGAATTAAGCATTTAAACTCGTCACCGTACCAACCTCAGATGAATGGAGCGGCGAAGGTGGCAAACAAGAACATAAAGAAAATCCTGTCAAAGACTATTGAAAAATATTGTGATTGACACGAGAGGCTTCCTTATGCACTAATGGCATACCAAACTTCTATCCACACCTCTATGGGGGCAACTCATTCTTCACTCGTGTACGGGATGGAGGTAGTCTTGCCTATTGAAGTTGAAGTTCCTTCTCTAAGGGTCCTTTCCTAATCTAAGCTTGATGAGACTGAGTGGATGTAATAGAGGTATGAGCAGCTAAACATGATCAATGAGAAGAGATTGCAAGCTGTGTGTCATGGTCAATGCTATCAGAGACATGTCGCAAAAGCCTTCAATTGAAGATTGATTGATTGATTGATTGATCTCTTCCTAGACACTTCGAAGTCAACGACTTGGTGCTATTCAAAAAAATAAAAAATGACCTGGTGCTGAGGCAAGTGCTTTTGATCATAATAGACCCTTGTGGCAAATTCACCCCGAACTGTGAAGGGCCATATGTTATTAAGAAGATTCTTCTTGGAGGTGCTATGATTTTGGTTGAAATGGATGACACTGAATTGCCTAGACTTGTAAATGCTGATGCTGTCAAGAAGCATTTTCGGGAGAAGTACAGCGCAAGTGCCAAAACTTAGCACAGAGGAACACTTAAGTGCCAAAATTTAGGAAAGTGACACTTGAGTGCCAAAATTGGAACAAAATGGATCACTTAAGTGTCACTCCGGCAAAAATCCGAATAAAATGCCGACGTAGCAATTTTTCGGCGAAATAACTGCAAAACGGTGTCGTTTTGCATGCTAACGTGGCTAGACAATACAAAAATGACGTCATTTTGGTGTTGACGTGGTAAAAAATAATATAGAAATTAATTAAACTAAATTGATTTAAAACATTTAAAAATAAAAATATTTTTTTTAAAAAAAGGGGGAAGGGGCGGCTGAGGCTGAGGGCTCTTTTTTTTTAATTTTTTTTTTTTAATTTTGTATTTGTATTTTTAAATGTTTTAAATAAATTTAGTTTAAAATTAATTTAATTAAATTTTATATTTATATTTTACCACGTCGGCATCAAAACAACGCCATTTTGCACTTATTTCGCTGGAAAATCATTACGTTAGCATTTTGGCCGGATTTTCGTCAGAGTGACACATAAGTAATCTATTTTGCTCCGATTTTGGCACTTAAGTCTCCTTACTAAGTTTTGGCACTCCAGGTGTCCGGTACTCAAGTATTTTCCATGAATGAAATCAAGGCCAAGGAGCCACTTCATGCACAATCTGAGTCGCATAGCATCGTAGATATCATGCATATGTTACATACACGCATATCTATTTGTGTTTCAGGCACCCTACCATTTGATAAAGAAATGGCGGGGAAAAAGTTGATTCAAGGACCCATCTAGTCTCTGCACATACGGCTCAGTATCTCCTCTTCTTAAATGAGAGGTAAACTAGGACGGTGGAAATTTAAAAAAAAACAACAAACAATGAAAAAAACAAAAAATGCATGGCATCATTCGCATGACCTATTTCTGGTGTTACTATGCGTGCTTCATGTATGCAACCCTCGAGAAAAGGGTCTCATAAAAATGACTTTATTTGGGCAAAAAGGCGAAATGTTTACCATGCCAAACAAGAAGTGCTTAGGATGAATAAATGCAAACCATTTCCAAATACATCCTTCAAATATTTTTCAAAATTGAATGAAAGATGACCTTCTCTTAGGACGAATGATTTATTCACACTGAGCGCAAATATCAAAATGATAAAGGTGTTTCTTTCGTCAATCCCAATCACTACATTAATCTCTTGCTAACCCTTTCGGCTGAATAAAGATGATCATTCAAAATAGCCCTATGGAGAACAACCCTACACTGGGGCTATGGGAGGTTTCGGTTGAGATGTAGAGCGAAAGATTAAGAAAGATTCTATTACTTTCACTTGCATCAATCTTCTGGTGGTAGCTTCCGAGAAATTTTCATTAGAGCTTGACTCATCCTAAGGTGAAGAAGAGCATTTCCTTCTCTACTAAAACATTGATACTGTTGCTTAAACCAATTTGGGCTTGATTGTTTATTTCTGAAATGCGAGTGGTGGTCTTCTCCCTTCACTGGGGCAAGGCGTAAGAATTGATCAAATACAATTGACATTTACAAGAAAATGTGAAAAGCATCTAAAAAATCATAAGAGCTCCAAAAGTTCTATGAGCAAAGAGTTTGACAAATTTAGGGGGCATGAAAAGCAGTGTGCTTGGTAAAAGTAAGGCCAATGCTAGTCAAGAAAAAGAGTCAAAAAGGCTCATCTTATGTGAAAGAAAAGTTGTTGAAGTCCAAATGCTTGCATAAAAAATCATCACAAGTGCAAAAGAAATCAGAGAGAGGAGCAAAGCTTTCATGCAGAAATGATTAGTCAAGAGATTTTCGAGATGTGCTATATTTCAAAAGCCAAATGGCTTTGAAAGATTGAGTGACATGGTCTTGATGCCATGATGATCACTAGCTCTTAAAAACTCTCTTGAAAATTTAAAGCCTTTCGAGTCCTTCCCGATCCAACATTACAACCCTCTTCTGAAGTCTCTTCTGATTGAGATGGTTCGAGTGGAAACGGGAATGCCGCAAAGAAGCTACCATTTGAAAGAGTGGAAGTAATTCTATCTTGTCTTATCTTCTGAGTTCTTGACTTGTAAACTTGATGAGGATAGTGACAAATATTCCTTTACTGGTCTCAAAGCAATAATTTCTTTGTGTAAGCCCATGACTAAACCTATATTGAGGTCCTTTCAAAAGACATTTTTGATCGATCAAATTGTGCTCATCGTGAATATTTTTGAAAGCCTTTGACATAGGTTATGTGAGATACCCTCAGCAATCAGTTACTTTCCATGCAAATGGATGGGATCAAGCAGCCATTTTATCGAGAGTATGTGAGAAACCCCTTATGACTAAGAAGCTTTAGTTTGGCATGCTTAATAAGCATTTTTCACGAGTAAAAATCGTTTTAATAAGAGCTTAACTCCTGGAGAATTTGATGATTAATGATACATCCTCAAGCAAGATGACAATTCTGTGCCACATGATGCTAATTGACATGTTTCTCAAGGCAATCAAACTTAGCTTGATTAGCTTGCTCAATTAATACTGTAATATTGCCAATACATCTCTTGATGCCGCCCTAATGACATTTGCTCAAGTTGAGTTTGACAGGATTCCCCAGTAAAGTCATGTAGTTTTCGAGGGATTAGCGAATGCTTCCCTAAAGACTACAAGGTTCATAGTCAGCTTTAAACCATGTCACCTCCAAAAGTTCATGATTAGCCTTAAATCATGTCATTTCTAAAGGTTCATGGTCAACCTTAAACCATGTCATCTACAAAAGTTCATGAGTTTTCCTCAAACCATATATTTTCAACCTAGTTGAAACCAGTTGTTACATGATGAGACTCTATCTCTTTCTTATGACATGGCGTGCTTTTGTAACCCGGGGTCTCTCATTCTTTCTATGACATAGTGTATTTCTGTAGCCCGGGGTCTTTTATTCTTCTTATGACAGGGCATGCTTTTGTAGCCCGAGGTCTTTTCTTTTTTCTTATCACACAATGTTCTTTTGAAGCCCGGAGTATTTCTCTCTTCTTATGATACTGTGTATTTCTGTAGCCCGGGGTCTCTCTCTCTTCTTACGACACAGAGTACTTCTGTAACCTAGGATCTTCCTTTCTTTTTATTCATCACATGTTTCATAACCTGGAGTCTCTTTGGTTGACCTAGCATATGTCTATGTACCCGAGATCTCTCTCATATCAAAATAATTTAGGTGTCTTCTGTCTTTGAATACAACCTCTTCAAGTCTACATTCAAAGAGGGGGAGCTGTTGAGATCTAATTTGTCTTTCCAAATACATATATATTTTTAAAAAAATTAAAATTAAATAATTAAAAAAAGGGCAAGAAAGGCCGAGTCAGCCTCATTCGGCCTTGGCCTGGCCCGCCTCTCTTTCCCCGTCCCCGTGTGGCCTAGCCCAGCTTCCCTCTCTCTTCGGCCTGGCTTGTGCCCCAACCTCCTCCTCCTTTGGGCGTCCTTCGTTCACAAACCTGCAATAAAAGGAAAAGCAACAACAGCAGAGGCGGCAAAGCATCAACATAGAGTAGAAGATTGCGAGGGGCAGGCAAGAGGCGTGATCCTTGGGTCAGAGCAGTCCGGCTGGCTAGCTGGTGTTGTAGGGGTCTTTTCACGCGGAACTACAGAGAAGAGAAAGGATAGAAAGAACAGAAAATGGAGAAGGCAGAATGGAGAATGTAGAGAACGAGAGCAAGAGAGAATGAAACGAGAAGAAGAGAGGGACAAAAAGGACTCATGGAGGTTAGCTAAGGAGCCGAGGAGCCCTCGAAATGCCTAGCCGCCGTTGATGAGCCGCCGATGGCCGCCATCTCCCCGAAACCCAGGTAGGCATTTTGCCAAACACTTGGTAGTGTGGTATAGAGCTGGCCGGAGCTCCCCCGACTGTTTCGAGCAAGCTTCAGCCACACTCGTCCTCCGTTGCGTGTCCTGTGGTCCTGGCATGCCTTAGTAGTTCTCTAAATTGGCGCTCGAATTTTGATCGAGTAAAAAACCTTTAAGTTTATTAGCGTGCCCTACCTGTTTGCCGAAGTGTCCAAGCGAAAGCCAATCGTCATCCCGAACCTTAGCCGGTCTTTTGGTCACTAGAATATAGCCGCGGTTCCGTTGGAAGTCGGGTTGTGCCCATGCCTAGCCGAAATGCGGCCGTCGTGCCCTAGCCGAACGCCTCTCGCACTGTTCGTTGTTGCCGCCGGACAGCCGCTGAACAAGCATGGGCTAGCGGAGCCCTTAACTGGTGCTTTGCCGCTTCCAGCGGAACCCCCTGACTAACATCGGCCATCACCTCCTTTCCTCCCTTGAAAGTCGTCGGTGCTATTCCGTTGCGGCTTCCTTTGGTTGCAACTGTTTGTCGTAGACCAGAGGGTAGGTCCAGTTGGGTTAGATTAGGGATCTAGCCTACTCAGCCCCTTTTTTTTTTCTTTTGCTTGGGCCTACAGATAGCCATTTTGCAAAATGGGCATTGGGCTTGTCAGATGGGCCCAACCCTCATTTGAACGCAGCCCAAACCAGCCTTGGTTTGGGCCCGGCCCTTTCGGGTGGATTGATCGACTCCGCCCCTAAATGGATCAAACCCGGGTGGGTCTAATCGACCCACCCCGACCGGGTCAAGCTCGGATCGGGTCGAGATCGGGCCCGACTTGGCTCGCCAAAAATAAAAAAAATAATTAATTATTTTTTTTAAATTAATTAAAAAATTTGAAAATCTAAAAATGCAGGTTTGTTTAGGAATTGCCATGTCTTGCTTTTTTAGTGTAATTAGGCCTTTATTTGCTTGCACATTGATCATATCGCATGTTTAATTCACATATTTAATTACGTTTGCGAATGTTTAATTGCAAATGCTAAATTTTACTACAATTAGGATCTTGGTAGTTATAATTATTATTTTAATGATTATGCACCCGCATGATCACCTCGCATGTTAGTGGATAGGTGTAAAATCAATCCAAACTACCTGACAAAAGTCTTTTCTTTTAAAATGAATAGGATGAGGTACCGAAAATGCACTAATTGGTTAATTAATGTAATTAAGTCTCCGAACATAAATTCTCTTATTGTGTAGGAGGTGAAGTATACCTTCATGCCTTACTTGGTTTTTAGCCGATCCTAATAGGCTAGTGGCAACTCCTTACTGCGAAATCTTAAGAATACCCCAATGTCGCGCAAGGTATAAGCTTGGGAGAGCCTGTGTCTATTCATGAGCCTTAGGTCCGTCCTTTAGGCAATACCCCTAAACCTATTCCCTTTCCCCAAGGGGTAGGTAGTGACAAGGTGTATGTGGAGTTGGTATTCTAATGAGATCCTTAGTTATGGCAAAGTTCAAGTGAGGCTTGGACTTGGATAAAATCTATAGTGGATGAGCCTATTGGGGGCTATGGGAGAGTACCAACAAAATTTGAATTTTAGCGAAGCGATTGCAACTTGGCTAGAACACAAGTCAAGGTGGAGATTGTTATAATATATCTTGAGTATGAGCCTATTGAATGAACATGACCCAAGTTTATTTGCATATTAACTTGGTAGGTCGAAGTTCAAGTTCGGATCTTGCATGATGCGGAAACCTCATCCGTATTGGTGTTGTGATCAAGAACATAATTTATTTCCTTTTACAAGTTCAACTCGGTGAAGAAAGAAGACAGAAAAAGGAAAGTCAAGTTTGTGGGCTTTGTTGATTGAATTGGATTTCTTTAGGCGGTGGATATATATATATATATATTTCAAACTTGTTATTGCTTGAAAGGTGGCTTAGTTAACCAAATCTTGTTAGGATTATCTTATCCATATTGAAGTCGGTCAACTTCTGTTCTATATATATATATTTGTTCTTTTGCCGCAAGAGAAGCCGCCGTCGTTGATGCATGCAATAGTGAAGTGCCGTTTTCGAGTGCTTGAGTGGTGGGCTATCTTCATGGGTTTGTTCATGAATTACATCCAAGAAGATACAAGTGTTCAAGCCAATAAAATCTTGCGAGTAAGATTTGTAAATTTTTTCGTGAGATTGAGAGATTATTTTGTGAGAAGTTATAAGGCTAAATACTACATAAATTATTAGGTATAAATGGGGTTTGGGAAATACCAAGAGTGTTTGAGTGACTCGAGTATGTAATCTTCATTTTATTACTTGATTTATAATGAAATTTGTCGTTACTCTCCCAATACAACTGAATCACGTAAATCTAATATCCAATTTATTTATTTTTGCTTTTGTTTATATTTTTTTTTGGTTGGTTTTACTTTATTTCTACTTAACTCTTACTCTCAGATTTTTGTCCTATCTCATTACAAGACGTGAGAGTCGAAACTCACACTTGAAACTAAATCTTCCCCACCCTAGCCCCACTGAGAAGGCGGGAATTTGAACCCCCAACGTAAATTTTAGAGTTTTATTATTGTTTGATCGCTTGCTTTTTGCAACGCATACAATTTTCCAAAAAAAATTTAAAAAATAAAACCCTAAAATTCATAATTTGAAGCTCAACACTCATTGAATGAGTGTTCGTCTCGTCTTATTTTCATTTCATATAAGTTATCTTTCTATCTCTCACTCATGGCCTTGACTATTAAGGTTAATGCCCATCGACTCATAATCTCGAATCTCAACTTTCAATATAAGCCCAATTTTTTACTGATCTTACAATTAAGATTAGGGAAATTCGTTGCTTTTGCCTTCACTTTGGCTTGCTTGAAAACGTTACATTGAGTGTATGAAACTTGTTGGAATTGGTTTTATAGACCCATCCAAGAATCAAACCAAATTGGTGGTCTAATTCTCAAGTGGATTAATGAAACCAACGAGTTGAGTCCAAGGCCTACGTGCTCTGCAGCAGATTAAAGGGAAGGCCAGAGGGAGGAAGAAGAAGAAGAAAAAGAAGAAGAAGAAGAAGAAGAAGAAGAAGAGAGGGAAGAGAGAGAGAGAGAGAGAGAGGCGACAGAAGTGAGAGGAGTGTGGGTCAGAGATTCTCATGCGGTGGGACCCGGGAGACACGCGTCGCATTATGAATGGACTCGTAAGTTGACACACTGGAATCCCAGCTGCAGCCAATATTTTCTCCGATGGATCGCGCTTTGTCCTGCCACATTGACTTTCGCCGTTTGTGATCTCGAAAAGGAGATTGCAACTCTTTGCCCTTCTTACCCCTAGAAATTTTGTCGGTCAATCTGACCGATTTTTTGCTCAAAAAAAGAAGGAGAAAAATCTGACCGATTTGCTGCCTCCCGCTCATCGATGCTCATGCTAACAGCAATTTGTGTCGTTTTTCGTCGACGGCTGATCAATGGCCCTCGTCACCGTATGTCCATCTTAGTCTCTGTGGCTATCGACACAACGATAATGTCGTTTATCAGCCACGTGGTCTCATGCTTGTCAATATAGATGGCTTGTTCATTTTCTGGTGTAAACAAAATGTCTTTGAATTCTCGAAGTAACGTCCACGCATGGGATACGTATACAATTTGTTAATGTACACGTGACTCGCCCAGCTGATGATCTCTCCTCAATGGTCACAATGCACAAATTACTCAAACGGTCTTTTTATTAATTGCCCTGGAAGCAATAACGAGTCTCCGTTATATATGGAGATGTTGTTTGCTAGGACATTGTACTGTACAACTTTAATACGCTTAATCATAATTAAAAACATAAACGGTTATGAGATATGATGATTTTTGTTTGACGCTGATTTTGTCATGCATTGGCCTCATGCGATACCTTTACTGGCAACAGAGTGAGAGGCACTTTTTTGAACACAGCTATGCCAGCCCCTTCTTCTATGCTCACATCTCTCTCCGTCATCCCCTCTGGCAATTTCCAGTCAAAGGAGTGCAAGACATTGGCCAGCGTCAGCTCGACCGTTGCCATGGCAAATGACATCTCAGGGCATCTCCTCCGCCCCGCCCCAAATGGTAACAACTCGAAGTAATTCCCCTTATAATCGATTGGACTTTCCTCGAACCTCTCCGGCATGAACTCCTCCGGGCGCTCCCACAGGCCTGGGTCCCGCCCGATGCCCCATACATTCACCAGGACACGACTCTTTGGGTCCACATCGTAGCCATATAGCTTGAAATGGTCCATGGTTTCCCTTGGAAGGAGTAGCACACTTGGAGGGTGTAGCCTCATCACTTCTTTGAGTACTAAGTTGAGATATTTGAGTTTGCTAAGGTCATCTTCTACGACCCATTTCTTGTTTCCGACGCAACTCCGGATCTCTTCTTGAGCTTTTCGCATCGCCCTTGGGTTCCTGACGAGCTCGGCCATTGTCCAGTCCAGCATGATTGCAGCAGTGTCCATACCTCCTAGAAATATATCCTGATAATGACCATGAAGTCGTGATTCACAAAAAAAGACATATGGATCAATTTTTGCCATGATATCATTTATACCCGAGGACTTTGTATTCATTTAAGGAGTTCTTAAATTATATCCTGCAATTTATAGAACCTTCAATTTTGCTTCTCGATTGTGTATATGATCTACATTAGGTAATACGTAGAGATTGTATGATGTACCATCAAGATGGCCTTGATATTTTCTTCCTTCAGCCGGAGCCCCGCGAACTCAGTCTGATCTTTCTCCATCTTCAGCAGCAAATCGATAATGTCCTCCTTTCCCTCGTTGCTCTTATTCGCATTCCGATGCTCTTCGATCACCTTCTGATAGAGATCGTCCAAATTGTGAAAGCTCTTCTCCAACCTCGAATGGAGACCCGTGAACCTGTCCACGATCCAGCCGAATCGAGGGAAATAATCAGATGCCGAGAAGCTTCCCAACATCGCCAGTGCCTCGTGAGTTAAATGCATGAACCTTCCGTCTTCAAACTCCGCCCAGCGAAGTGCCTTCCCAAACGCAACCCTGCATGCAAGGTGTGCAAACAAGTCACAGTTTCTAGTGAGCGATTCATGCTTCGCTCTCAGGCTTGACAAGCTTCGGTTTGGAGCAGTGACTTGAATCAAAGCTGAAGTTGATAATAGCCAAATAATCGGCTAGCTTGTAACACTGATCGAATCTAATTAAACATAGTCAAGTTCGAATGTAGAACTCATCGTCAAGTTGAGCTAGAGTTTAAAGAACGAGGCTCAATATATTATCGAACCCTGAAGAATTCGAGTAGTGATTAAAGATGGCAAAATGGGTTAAAGAGCCACTTTTTTATTCAAATTTAGTGGGTTGAGTTTATATGCGGGTTAGTTAAAAGTTAAAAAACGGTTTGTTATGAATTCAGAGTAATAAAGCCCGACTAGATATGAATTTTACGAATTTACAATATATTCATTTTCAACCAATTTCTAGCACTTAGGCGATTGCTCGGCATCAAACAAGTCGTCCATGCTTTTCGCCATGGCCATATCTCCTACTTCCTTGTGATGAGTGATGAGAGACATAAATATATAAATTGTCGACACATGGCTATCTTTCTACGTTAAAAATTATCAATCCATTTTCTTTCATTAATTGGCTGTTTATATGGTCACGTGATCATTACTTAATACACATGAAAAGTTATTGAGTCGACATATGCCCTACCTAACGATGAATCAATATAATTAAATGGATGACTTAGTCGACTAGACTCCTCAACTACACCACTATGCCTTACCTGCAAGTGAAGTTTGCCGTGAGAGCCACGAACTTCTGGCTCAAATTAATCAGAGTTCCACTCTCTGCTGATTTTGCGATCGACTCGATCATAGATCCCACCTCCTCTTCCCTGATGTATCGGAAGGAGTGGACTCGCTTTGCACTGAACAACTCGAGCACATACAACTTCTTTAGCTCCCTCCAGTAATTGCCATACTCCACGAAGGCCACATCGAGGGAGTCATAGGTGAGGCGTCCTGTGGTGACTAGCCGTGGGCGACTGCAACAATCGAGGTCATGGGTCTTGAGGACCTCCCTAGCGGCTTCAGGGGAGGACGCTACGATGGCAGGGACACCGCCGAGGCGGATGAGCATGACGGGGCCATACCGTCTGGAGAGTTTCCACAGAGACTGATGAGGCAAATGGCCGAGCTGGTGGAGGTTGCCTATGATGGGGAGTGGTGGAGGCCCTGGAGGGAAGTTCTTCTTTTTGTTATTGGAGTTTTTCACTGAGAAGAGGAAAAGGAGGAGAGGAAGGAAAAGAGCAAGCCACGCGAAGAGGATGTGAAGAGCCATTGTCTGGATGGTTATGTGCAGTAAGAATACTTAAAATGTTGAGTTAATTTGACGTGGTTGAGTAGTGTTATATACAAAATGGATGCTGAAGAATCAACTCTTGGACTTGATACAAAGACTTTTCTGGTCCGTTTGTAGTGACAATTTTTCTCTGATTATCCACAAAGCCAAAAATAGCAGACGAATCCATGATAATCACTTCTTGCATAATATGACCGAATCATAACTATTCGCGATATTGGTGAGATTTGCTTTCCTATTCAAGGAAATGACATATTGTGGGCAAATCTTGTATTGATAGTTTTCCTATTTTGAAATTTCCCTTTTTAATTGCGGTAACCTTGTGTAGAAATTGCAGAAGAATGTTATGAAAAAAATAAGAGAGTTGAGAGTTTTGTCCTAAGATGTAGGCACATTGTTGAACCTTGTAATCCTTGTGTTATTTTTTGATTGCCTTACTAAAATTCAACAATAACATGTTGATGTTCAAGATGATATTTGTGACATCATGATTTTCGACCCTGTTTTGATTAAATGAAATGGGCTTTTCATTGATGTGTCTATAGTTTTTTTCTCTGAGTTGATCACTCATGAGATAACTAATCCATTAGGTGAAGCCGTTGAGGAATATAAACGTGACAGACTTGAGAATTCGATTAGAAATCGATGCTCGACTGTGCTAATCTGCAAGGGTCAATACAACACCGTTAAAATCAATCAAAGACTGAACATAGGTCGATTCGACAAAAGCATGTAATTAAGTGTTGGTGATTCCACCTAATTGTAAAATTCGCGTCAAGCGGCACTAAATTGATTTTTTTGTCGATTATGTACCTTGTGCCCATAATTGAAACCTTGATATTTTCATGACAACCAAGAGTCACCTATGTGTCGAAGATACACAATGTGGATTAAAAATAATTGACCATGGGTCAAACGCGCCAACAATTCTTAAAAGCTACATGGTAGGTTAAATCACGCTAAAATTGCATCCGACTGAAATTAACCACGAAATTGAATTTGGTTTCAGGAATCGAAAGTTTCAACGTTACAGTTTATTTTTAAGACGTCGACTCATTCTTTGAAGAATTTTTGGCAAGCCCGGGATTTTAGGCGAAAAATCAAAATTTGGCAAAATTGATTCAAGAATTTTGGAGGGGCCTCTTTCATTGGATTTTTGGGCTACTTAATTGAAGTAAATTGTGGACAAATGGTGGAAATTCGTTTGGGCTGTCCCCTTGGCAATTATGATCACCAAATTGGAGTTAATTAGTGTGAAATTGAGTTGATTTGGTGAGGGAATACATGAAATTCGTAGGGCCATGGGGGCTGCAACATTTGGGCATCCATCTTGCCTTGTTGGAGAAGATTTGGAGGGGAAATGGTTATTGGTAATAGCTGAAGACTTTTGGGGTCTTGCACTCAAGTGTTGGATATGGTTTTATGTGATGGGCTTAAGTTGGCCCGTCCGCCCATGTTGGGCCTAAAAGCCCGGCCCACAAGATTAGGGCCCATGGATGAAGGGGTACGTTTCTTTGTTTTTTGGAGGGACGTATATAAGGGAGGAAAGAGAGGGAGAACGTACCTTTTGACATTACGTACGTTCCTCTCCCTCTCTCCCACCAAAAGAAAAAACAAGAAGAAAAGGCGACGCCCTCTCCCTTCAAGGCCAAATCAACGTCATCAGATCGAACGGGAATGTTATTGGATCTAATGGGAACGTTTTCTCTTCCTCTTATCGGCGTCGGTGTTTAATCTGTGGCTAACAAGGTACGCTCGATTCTGTAGTGTGCTTTAGGATCGGTGATACATGTTTTTCTCGGGCTTGTCTTTCGCATTCGTTTTTAGGGTTCGATTTAGTGTTGAATCCGGTTTTTGGGATTCCGACGAACCCAACATTGATATCAGAGCCCTAGTTCATGTTTTCCCGACCCCTTTCATGTTTATGATTGATTTTTGATTGATTTTTCGTGAAAATAATCGGCCGACACGGATCGGAGAGCAAAATCCCAACACCTGAGCATTGTTCATCCATTTTTTCGAGTTTCCGTAAGTCAAAATCAATTTCTGATGGCATAGGGCGAAAGAGCTCATCGAGACAAGTCCGTCGATGGGTCGACCGCCGCCGGGCGATGCCGCACGCGCCCACACGCGCGGCCAGAAGCGCGTGTGCCACGCGTCGGTCGGCGAATCGGAATGTGCGCGACGTCGCCGGCCGGCGAATCGGCATGTGCCAGTCAGTGAACCGACGCGTGATGACATCACCCAACGGTTAGTAACCGCTGGGATGATGTCATCGCCGGCGACAGTTGGCCGGCCGGCGACTCGACCCGACCGGCGAACTGACCCGACCCGACCCGAGGTTCGACTGGTCCGTCCGGTCCGACCGGTCCAACGACCTGGCGACCCGACCGGTCCAACGACCTGGCGACCCGACCGACGACCGTTGACCGTTGACAAAAAAAAGAGAGAGGAAAATAATGTGTTTCTTTTTCAATTAAGTTTATGTGGATTATATGTAATCCCTTATTTGTTCTGCATTTGTTGTAGGAACAATGCCTCCCCTAAGGTTGCGCACACATATTCGCGTAATTATCGATGAACAAAAGGAAATGCTTTCTAAGTTGATAACTGAGCTGACGGATCATCGATGGGAGAGTGGTGACTTAATTGATCACGTCCTTCAAGTCAACGGGAAAATTCAAAAGGTCATATGGAATGGTCGTCATATGCCACAGTCTGAGATGGTGCGATTTTTCATGAACACCCTTCCACCAGAATGGCAAGGAGTGTTGAATTGCATATGGGATGTCAACAAAGCTGCCTCATAAAGGAAAATTGTGATGGATTTTATAGATGATTATTATTGGATTGTTACAAGGGAAAATATCAAGACATTAAACAAAAAAGGATCTTTCCCAGTTCGTGTACTGACTTAGTGTTAGATGTAGAGGCTGGTCTTTGTTAAGTGTGCTTTATGAACGTCTTATGTAATGTTTACTACTTGATTGTTGTTGAAGTAACAACTGATATGTTAGTTGTATTATGTGAAAGCATTACTATTATTCTATTGGATGTAAAATATCATTTGCTTTCTGTTATTGTTGGTTGCTGTGGGTAGTTAATAGAAGTTTTTTGTAGCTTCATAGAATTTATTTTGCATAAGACAATTATATTAATGATAGTTTTAAGTTAGGATTTTTGGAGGATGATTGGAAACGAAGTGACCTTTTGATTCTGAAACCTTACTTGAAATTGTTCATTAATATGATGGGTCTGTGCAAAATGGATGCATAAATGATATGCATTAATAATTCGTGCATATATGTCTGATGTGTTCAGATCAATGGCTTCAGCCACAAAGAGCATAGTTACTGAGCTGAACAAAGGTGAAAAGCTCAATGGCGATAACTATGAAATATGGCATATGAAAATCCAATATGTGCTGGAAGAGCAAGAGGCACTAGAAGCTCTTAACCCGACCATGGTAGAACCTGAAAAAGGAAACACTGCATAGCACAAGAGAGATAAGGAAGCATTTGCTGCATGGAAAAGAAAGAACTCTCTTGCTCGCATTACGTTGCTGAGTAGCATGGAAAATGACATCATGCGAGAGTTTAGGCGTTTTGAGAATGCCAAGGAAATGTGGGAAGCATTAGCAGCAAGATTTGGTCATACTTCGGTGACCAGACTGAGGCAGCTCACTATTAGGTTTGACTCTTATAAGAAGCCTCATGGTCAGACCATGAAACAACATTTTAGAAAGATGTCAAACATGATAAATGAGCTGAAAGATGCTGGCCATGTCCTGATAGATGAGTAGCAAGTGTAAGCAATGATTCGTTCCTTGCCTCAGAGTTGAGAGCATATGAAGGTACACCTAACCCATAATGAAAATATCAAAACATTTGAGAATGCAATGCGTCATCTTGAGCTGGAAGAGGACCGCCTCTTGGCGGCTAAGCCAGAAGCTGAAATTTATCATGCTGGTTCTAGCTCACATGGAGCTTCGAGCTTCAAGCGCAAATGTCCTAACTGGTTTGATAAAGGGAAAGGCAGGGAAGCAGGTCCTTCAGGGAAGAAGCCTAAGCTTAATTAACATGAGAGAGGAAAGCGTCCTCGAATGAAGAAGCTTGTAAGGGTGAAGTGTTACAACTGTGACAAGAAGGGTCACTATGCTCGCGATTGTCGTGAGTCAAAGAAGGTATACACCCCTTGTACTTTTCAGAACTTTGCTTTTGTGTCGAGTTCTATATTCTTGACTGAGTCTAATCCTTTGTGGACTGTAGATTCAGGAGCGACAAACCATGTAGCGAATGATAGAGAATCCTTTGTGGAATTCCGACGAGTACCAACTGGAACTAAGTGGATCTATGTGGGAAACAACTCTAGAGCTGAAGTGAAAGGAATTGGCACCTGCCAACTGAACATGCGTGGTGGACGCACTTTATTCCTACATGATGTATTGTATGCTCTGGAGATTCGTCGGAATTTAGTGTCTGTTTTAGTGTTGGTTAAATTAGGTTTTAATATGAACTTCCATAATAGAGGTGTGGATTTGTTTTTGCATACAAATTACTATGGTTATGGTTATTTTCTGGATGGTTCCATTGTATTAGATATTGACTATGTTAATGCAAATGTTTGTTATTCCCTTCTCACGTCTCATAATTCATATGATAATGATGTGAATGTGTGACATGCAAGACTTGGTCATATTGGCCAACAACGTATGAATAGATTAGCCAAATATGGCTTGTTGGGCAACATTAAAAAAGTCAATTTGCCCATATGTAAGCATTGCCTAGAAGGGAAAACGACAAGGAAACCATTTGGAAAAGGTAAAAGAGCTGAATTTCCTCTGCATTTAATCCATTATGATGTCTGTGGTCCAATAAATGTGAGAGGAAGGCATGGGGCTGTTTATTTCATCACTTTTATAGATGATTATACTCGATTCGGGTATATTTATTTGATTTCTCATAAATCTGAAGCGTTAAGTTGTTTCAAAAGGTTTATGAACCTGGTAGAAAATCAATTAAACAAGAAAATAAAAGCATTGAGATCCGATCGAGGTCGAGAATATTTATCTGATGAGTTCAGAAAATTATGTGATGAAAAAGGAATAGAGAGACAGTTGTCTATTCCATATACTCCTCAACAAAATGGTGTTGCGGAGAGAAAAAACAGAACCCTACTGGAAATGGTTAGGTCCATGATGGCGCATGCTAACTTACCTATCACTTTTTGGAGTGATGCGTTGTTAACTGCTGCCTATATACTTAACCGGATGGCTTCTAAATTAGTTACTTCCATTCCATATGAGTTATGGACAGGTAGAAAACCGGACTTAAGTTTTCTTAAGCCATGGGGTTGTGTTGCCTATACTCATGAATCCTCTCACAAGTTTGGGAAATTGGGTCCCAGAGGAAAGAAGAGTATTTTCATAAGATACTCAGAACGGGTATGTGTTCATAGGTGAGCAGAAAAGTGGGAATATAACTGAATTTGAATCACGGGATATCACATTCTTAGAGGATGAATTTCCTAAGAAGGGCGAAATAGGGGAAGATTACTCCCTATTTGAAACCTTAGATCAAGATAATGATATTAGTGGAGTTCATCCAAGTGGGAGTAATATGAGAAGTGATGAATTGAATTCAACTCATTCTCAATTACAACCATATAATGAGACGACATCATCATTATCTAATCCAAGTGGGAGCATAATGGGGAATGATGTGCAAAGTGTACAATCTCCCATACAGCGAACAAGTTGCCAAAGTATTCCCCGTCGACGTTTTGACATTGAAGAGGAAACTTTTATGATTGCTCCGCAAGATGAGGATGAGCCAAGAAATATTAATGAGACTCTAAATTGCCCTAGTAAGGAGAAATTGATTCATGTAATGGAAGAGGAAATGGAGTCAATGAAATCAAACCAAGTTTGGGAATTGGTTGATCTTCCAAAAGGACGCAAAGCTATTGGGAACAAGTGGGTTCTCAAAATAAAGCGAAAGGCTGATGGCTCGATAGAAAGGCATGAGGCTCGCCTTGTGGCGAATGGGTATAATCAACAGGAAGGAATTGATTATGAAGATACATTTTCTCCTGTAGTGAGATTTATCTTGATTCACATTATTCTGACAATAGTGGCTAGTATGGATCTTGAGTTACATCAAATGGATGTAAAGACCGCTTTCCTCAATGGAGAAATAGATGAAGAAATATATATGGAACAACCTGTTGGTTTCATAGTGAAAGGCCAAGAAGAAAATGTATGTCGACTTTTGAGATCGATATACGGCCTTAAGCAGTCATCGAGATGATGGTATATACGTTTTCATAATGCCATAATGGCATATGACTTTACAATGATAGATGAGGATCATTGTGTATATATTAAAAGATCCAAGGATCAATTTGTGATCATATCATTATATGTTGATGATATACTAATTGCCGGAAGCAATATGGAGCTTGTCAATACTGTCAAGAGTTGGTTGTCTTCCAACTTTGAGATGAAGGATATGGGTGAGACTGCATACATTCTTGGAGTTAAGATTTCAAGAGATCGTTCGAAGAGATCGTTATTTCTTTCGCAAGAAACATATATAAATAAGGTTCTTGAACGATTTCGTATGCAAGATTGTAAACCCATAGACACTCCTATTGCAAAAGGTGAAGGATTGAGCCATAGACTATGTCCAATGACTCCACAAGAGAATGAACAAATGAAACATGTTCCTTATGCTAGTGCTGTTGGGAGCTTGATGTACGCTATGATGTGTACAAGACCTGACATATGTTTTGCAGTTGGAATGGTGAGTAGATACCAATCAAATCCAGGTCCAGCACATTGGAAGGCTGTTAAGAGAATACTGAGGTATCTAAAGGGAACTACTAATTACAAGTTGAATTACCAAGGAAAGGATCTGCGACTTGAAGGCTATTCAGATGCTGATTGGGGAGAAGATTTAGATGAAAGGAAATCTACCTCGGGATTTTCTTTCTTACTGAACAATGGCGCCATATCATGGAGCAGTAAGAAGCAAACGTGTATAGCCTTGTCCACAATGGAAGCTAAGTTCGTGGCATTATCAGCAGCGGTACAAGAAGGAGTTTGGCTTAAGAGATTTTTGGATCATTTAGGTGTTATTGAGAAAGCTGCAAATCCATTATTGGTTAACTGTGATAGCCAAGCAGCTATAGCGTACACCAAAGATCCAAAATATCATGGCAATGCCAAACATATAGATACAAAGTATAACTTTGTCAAAGATATGGTTGCACGAAAGGATGTGAACTTACAGTACATATCTACGCATAAAATGATAGCAGATCCTATGACAAAGCCAATACCTAGAGATGTGTTTTGTGGTCATGTAAAATCTCTAGGATTGCGTAGAGTCTGATGTACTGGATTGTAATTTCCTTGAGTTGTTCACATTTATGAACTTGTGTTTTTTCATTATTAATGCCTATGAATCTTTATTTGATCTTTATGCATCTTAATGCTTAGTGCATTACTTTAAGTTGAGAAAGTATGTCGGACAGATGAAAGATTAGCCTACTCACACGGGTAATCGCCTCTATTTACTGTGTGATAAATAGAGATGAGACTGTTTTTAAGCTTGTTATCTAGGTGATAATCGAGAGCTCAAGCTTAAAATATATTTGTCGCCTTAATTTGGTGTTAAGATGATGACATAATATTTACTATGTCTGAAAGTAAAATACCCTACATATTTTACTTTATCTGTCTATGATGCTAGATGTGAGTTCTGATGAATTTTGTAAATGAGTAGATACGTGAACTTAAGTTAGACATTGAGTATGTCTGAACTATCATTTGTACGGTATTGAAGGAAAAGACAGTATTGAAGGAAAAGACATACGCTCCATGGGAAATGAGTTAATACCGTAATACGTATTTCATACTACGTATGCATGAGACGACCAATAAGAGTGGCAAAAGTTTGATCTCAACTTTTATGTTGTGTGAGACTCTTAAGGAAAATAGTTCATCAATTTTAGTGCCCTCATGACTTTTACTTATTCTCAAGGTTTCTATTTAGTGTTTGCTATCTTAGGATGTTGCCAATGGTCATGAGTTGATTCGATCTAATGGGACATTTCTAGAAAAGCAAGCTGAATTGAAATTGAGAGTTTGAAGGAAATGGGAAGATCGAATATGGAGAATCACATTCTAAGTTTTGTATTTACTAGTCGACCAATTATGGCTGTCTTTGGGATAATCATAATTGTGAATACAATATATATATATCATTGTTTAAAAGAGATCAAGAGAGATATAAATGTGATCGATCGATCTAGGGTACTCAGAGTGTGATGCCCATTATAAGCTGTTATATATTCCTAACAGATGTATGGCAACGAGCTCTCAAAGTATGCTGGTCGCACGGATTATTCACCGGTATGAATGTTAAAGAGAGGTAAAGAGAATCATGTTCGACCCACCATGTGCGAGTGGGAGATGATGGTTTTATGTGATGGGCCTAAGTTGGCCCGTCCGCCCATGTTGAGCCTAAAAGCCCGGCCCACAAGATTAGGGCCCATGGATGAAGGGGTACATTTCTTCGTTTTTTGGAGGGATGTATATAAGGGAGGAAAGAGAGGGAGAACGTACCTTTTGACATTACGTACATTCCTCTCCCTCTCTCCCTCTAAAAGAAAAAAAACAAGAAGAAAAGGCGACGCCCTCTCCCTTTAAGGCCAAATCAACGTCATCGGATCGAACGGGAACGTTTTCTCTTCCTCTTATCGGCGTCGGTGTTAATCTGTGACTAACAAGGTACGCTCGATTCTGTGGTGTGCTTTAGGATCAGTGATACATGTTTTTCCCGGACTTGTCTTCCACATTCGTTTTTAGGGATTCGATTTAGTGTTGAATCCGGTTTTTTGGATTCTGACGAACCCAACAATTGGGATATTTTAGCTTGACTTATTGGCTTCCTTGTCCCCTCCTTCCCCAGCAGCAGCTTCTTTGATCGCTAATCGCTTGTTCACGGACTATTTGCCCAGTCATAACAAACCCTATTCTTTCATTTGCCAATTTGGTTTTTACAGGAGAATTAACCAAGGAAAAATCACTAAACGGATTTGGAAGTTCAAAACAGTTCACTAATTCTGCTGCTAATGCTCTACGGGGCAATTCAAATCATGCCAAAGATCTTTCAAGCTCTCTTGAAGCAGCACGTCAAGTCACTAGTTTGCACCTATGAATATAACACTGACTGGGGTAAAAAGGTCAGTGTGTGTTTACACTAATTTAATACATTATACGCATTTAGCTATACATATGCCCAGCTGTATTTTTTCCAAGATTAATCCACTAATTGTTCCCATTCTAAAGTTGCACTGCTACAACCACCTTATGTTCACTAGCATTAATCTGAAGATCTGTGATTTTTCCACGAACACGAATTGCTAACCACACCATTCATGGTACCAAGTGCTCTGACTTTAAGCATTTTTATGACAAAGACAAAGACAAAGATGGCAGAAATTGATTTGTCAGCATGACAAAATGTTGTGCATGTGCCTTCTTGCAGATTGTCTTGATGAACGGATCGACGACAGAAGATATCTTTACGGGATTGGCCATCCAACCCAAGGGTTGGAGATCACTCTACTGTTCACCAAATCCACCTGCTTTTCTGGGCTGCGCACCATCCGGAGGGCCTGTTTCAATGACCCAGCAAAAGAGATGGGCCACGGGCCTACTCGAAGTTCTAGTAAGCAAAAAGAATCCAATATATGGCACCCTATTCGAGCAGCTCAATGTGAGGCAATGTTTGGGATACCTATGGATCCTCACTTGGGCACTGAGATCCATACCCGAATTCTTATATGCTCTCCTACCAGCTTATTGTATCATGACCAACTCCCACTTCTTGCCCAAGGTAAGAAGAAACTAAAGCAAATATCACTCCTTTTTTTTTTCCCTCAAAAATATGCCTCATTATCTTCCTAATCGCGGGCACAAGAGCCAGCTATCCTAATTCCAACTGCCATTTTCATCATCTACAACCTATATTGTATATATGAGTACTTCATCATTGGCTTGTCAATACGTGCATGGTGAAATAACCATAGAATGCAACGGATAACATCTACATGTGCTTGGTCATTTGGATTCTAAAGTGTCATACTCAAGCTCTTAGGGTTGTCACAGACAATATTTGAAGTAATCAAGAAAGACCAGTCTACATCTAGTGACGATATCAGTGCGAAAAGTGGGAGGTTCACCTTTGATGAGTCCCCAGTGTTTGTACCGGGCACTACTCTTTTGCTAGTGCACTTGATGGCAGTACTTGCAATGTTGCTAGGGTTGCGCCCACAAACATCCATTAACAACGGCTCCGGCTTAGGAGAGGTGGTATGCACTGTGTGGCTGCTACTATGTTTCTGGCCATTTTTTAGAGGGCTATATGGAAAAGGAAAATATGGAATTCCCTATGCTACTATAATAAAGGGGGCTATCCTAGCAACCGTTTTCACTTACTTATGTATCATGGGTTCATAGGGCTGCTAATTGTTGAATTTCGTACTTACAAAATCGAAAGCGTGGTTGTACAAGTATTCATGCCTTTTCTTTCTCGAACAAGACAAGATGATTCTCATGATTGTATTGCCACGCAAGAAATGGAAGTGATTTTCACAGCGTTCGTACTTTTGTTCTCTTCTTTTTCTCATTGGGACCAAACCAATAATCATCCATCTTTCCTTCCCAAATAATCGAGAGTAATAATAACCAAAGATAAGTACATAAATTCTTGGCTGTATTTATAGGGTAGGTAGGGCAAAGACATATTGAGAATAGATGACCACTTCACACCATCGCCGCTGTAGATGTCTCACCAAGAGTGCCAACCACACTTTCCTCTCATCCTTTTTCTTTTTCTCTCCATATATTCCAGATTGAAGATGGAGAATTTCAAAAGATCCAATTCGGTTTTACTTAATTAAGCAAATTAAACCCTCTCTCTCTCTCTCTCTCTCTCTCTCTCTCTCTCTCTCTCTCTCTCTCTCTAAAAGGAACACTCTTCATCTTGTACTTCTCCAACGTGGCGGCGAAGAATGGCAGTTTAGCTTCAAAATCATGGCATGCGTCATTGCATCACAAGTGCTGTTTATAATGACACATGTGCATGATTGAGAAGATTAGGGTCATGTTTAGATCCTGGTGGTGCTGTAAGGTTAATTAAGTCCATAGAACGGAATTATGAGCATGATTAGGAAGATGGAGACTAATGTCCGGAGTTCGAAACATGCATAATTGGTTATAAATATTTGATCATTACGCTGCCCAAATGATAGCAGCCCCTCTCTCACTTTTTTAATTTCTAATTTCCACATTTGTTAAAAGTTTTTCCTTTTCGGGTAGGAAGTTTATTATTGGTAAGACACCGGCAGTACGATATCAAAGTGTAGATCACAGCAATTCTAGAATGCATTAAACTTATTTTTAATCCTAGATTAACAAGAATATACCCCGAAATGAACGTATAAGAAATGTAGGCACATGAGTTAAAGATTTTAAGGTTTATATTTTCTTGATATTGTATTCCGTACGCGCCAAACGAAGCCATTTCAAACCCCTAATCTCTCTCTCCCAAAAAATCCCTCTCTCAGAAAAACTTCACCTACAGGCCTGCTTTGCTATGCTTTTCTTTTCTGGGCATCGATTTCCCTTTTTTGTCTCTCCCAATCTAATGTTTTGGAATCTTTTCTCACCTCATTTGGCATCTTCTTTTGCTCATTGTTGTTGCCTTTTTTGGCTTGTCGTGAAGAATAAATCTATTTGTAGCTGAAAATTTTGTGAGAATATCTGATTATATGACTTCTTCAAGGTTTAGCAGAAGCTCTCCTCTCCCAATTTATAACTAAACGAATTTGGAAATTTAGAACAGTTCATCATTTTTGTTGTTCATGCTCTACAGGGCAATTTGGATCGTGCTAGAGATCTATCGAGCTCTCTTGAAAACAGTGTGTCAAGGCGCTGGTTGCACTTATAAATAATTAAATACAATACTAATTGGGTTAAAAAGGTCAGTGTGTCTCTGCGCTAATTTCACACATTATGCACATCTACCTATCCATACATTCAACTAGGGGTGTCCAAAGACCCACCCGACCCAACCCAAACACGACCCAAATACGAACCAAACACGAATCAAGCTGAGTATATATTTCGGGTCTTAATATTATTTGATAATGATTACAAAACAAACAGATAAATATGTTTTGGATCGGGTTAGGGTCGAAACATTGTTTGACCTGTGAACACATTATTGACTCCAAATAATTAAACAAACACATTCTCACATGTCAGCCAAACACAAAACACCCCGCACCCAAGCCAACCATATCAGACCTCGACGACTCTGCCTTCTCGCCGTCTCCTCTTGTTGACTCCGCCACCGTCGATGACTGCACCTTCTCCGCTCATTGACTTGGCCGCCATCGCTGTCGACGATTGCACCTTCTCGTCAACTCCGCCACCCTCTTCTTTGCTCCTCACATTCTACGATATCGCTTCGCAGTAAGATCTCCGTCTGTCACTCCTCTTTCGAGCCATCTTCGTCCCCGATTTGCAGCCACGGAATCAAGCTATGGCAGTTCATCGTCTTGCCTTACGATCGTTATTATAGGCACCCCCTCTCTTCCCAGTTTCCTTCTTCTCGGTTTTCGTATTCTTGTCGCCCTTCGTCCTAATTTTCGGGCTTTTGCTAGAAAGCTCGGAGCTTACTCTGTTTTTCTGTCCAATGCTTGTGAAGAGAGAGCGACATTGAATCTTGTGGTACTTTGCTTGGAACTCTGTGTGTTCTTCACGGGTGATCATTCCGTGTTTGTTTTTTTTTTTTACGTGGTTTATGGGAGAATAGCTGTTAGCCCATCTCTCCTTTCCCCTTTTTCTCTTCTCTGTTCACTAATCTTGCTTTTCTTTTCCTTGCTACTTCAATTTTTATACGAGTCTTTCATGATGATTTTTCCTCTGCGAAAAAACCAATCAAAACAGTGGTTTTGATTGGGTTAGAGAAATCGTGCATTCCACAATGCGGGCTTTTGGAATGAGGAGAACTTATGATACTGTCTGAACTTTGTTGAAAGTGCGTGTATCTGCTATCAATGTTGTTGTACCCTTTTAACAAAGTGTGATCCTCATTTTAAACAAATGAGATAGTAAGCCAAATTATGATAGTCATTATTGCGTTTGCCATAGCTGTCTTATTTTCTATTTTCAGCATATTCGAGTTCATTGTATGCCTTATTATGTATTCATATATGTAAGATTGCCTCATTTATTTGCCTCCTTCTATAGCGTTGCGGTGGTGCTAATTCTTGTTCATTTGAAGTTTTCGAGGAGTTTCTGTTTTCCTTTGCTGACATGAGAATCTTTTCCTTTTTGGGTTGTTTAAGGCAATGGGATATCCTTAAAATGGAAGATTAGCATTCTTTCTTCCCAAGTTTTCATCTTTTGGTGTGCCGAAATTGTCCACTTATGTTTGTGATACTGCTAAGCTTAGGGGGGATTGGGAGTTATTAGCAAAGCTGCATTGATTTCATTTATCCGTTTTACATCCTGCTATGAAGTTATGTTTTCTTGTTGTGTATGCAAAGGATGTGTCATCTCCCTCAGGTGTATTTCATTCACTTTTGGTTTTGTCGGATTGCACTTTTATTAAACTAAGTAGAGATAATATACTGCGATGCTTCAAAATTTGGTTGAGCTAATCTCTTAAAACTAGCATAGGAACCCAATGGAACCCAATGGGAAATTCGTTGGGCAATAAACAAGAAGTGAGAATGGGAAAAAGAAAAAGAAAAAGAACTTAAACCCGAAACCTGACCCGGACCAAACCAGACTCAACACAAATTATTGCTTTTGGTATTATGCTTTTTGGGTCGGTTTGAGTTGGGTCGGAACATATTGCCTTATGAATCAGGTCGGATCGAGTAACGTCAAAACCCAACCTGACTTGACCTATTGATATCCCTACATCCAGCTATATTTTCCAAGATCCATCCATTAATTGTTCTCAACCCTAAAGTTGCACTCCTACAACTATCCTAAGTTCACTAGCATTAACCTGAAGATATATGATTTTTCCGTGAACATAAATTGCTAGCCACACAATTCATGGTACTAAGTTCTATGTCTTTAAGCATTTTGATGGCATAGATTAATTTGTTACCATGATAAAATGTAGTACATGTGTCTTGTTGGAGATTGATTGGATGTACGGATCAATAACAGAAAATGTCTTTACGGGATTTGTCATCCATCTCACAAGTTGGAAATCACCCTATTGTTCATCAAGGCTGCGCATGGTAACATTCCCTAGCCCAAGAATTTATATTATTTTCTTCCCCAGAACAAAAAAAGAATAGAAACCCGTTTTATAACGGCAAGTTAGTTTTTTGTTCCTGGGAACAAAAAGTTAGCCCAAGAATGGTTTTGAGATAGAAATGAGAAGTGAAAAAAAGTTACTTCTTATTCCTAGGAATAAGTTTAAGTTACTTCTTATTCCCAAGAATAAGTTCAAGAAATAAGTGATTTTTTTCTTTTATTCATCTCTTGCTGCTGCGCCGACCACCGCCCCCACCGTTGTCGGTCGACACCGACATCGCCGCCACCGGTCGCCGCCATCGCCGCCGCCGGGCGCCGGCAGCGGCGGCGATTGGCCAGCAAAAATAAAAGCAAATAAATATAAAAAAGAAACTGTTTTTTACCAAACAGATTTCTGTTCTTTTCTATTTCTAGAGTAAAAATTTTATGTAGTTATCAAACGAGTTTTTTTACACAGAAATTGTTCCTCAGAATAGAAATAGAAAAGAAACATTTCTGATAAAAAACTCTTCCCCAATTAAGATGCGTTACTATTCGCACCCCAAATGCACTTGCTTTTCCAGGTTGCCCACCGTGTGGTGGGCTTGCCTTGATGACATGGCAAAAAAGATGGGCCACAGATCTGCTCGAAGTTCTAATAAACAAAAAGAGTGTGCCACCCTATTCATGCAGCTCCATTTCAGAGAATGTTTGGCATACCTATGGATCCTAACTTGGGCACTGAGATCGATACCGGAGTTCTTATATGCTCTCCTACCAGCTTGTTGTATCATGACCAACTCCCACTTCTTGCCCAAGGTAAGAAAAAACTAAATCAAATATCACTTCTTTGTTCTCAAGAATTTGCCTCGTTATCTTCCTACCTGGTATAATCGCAAGAACCATAACCAGTTATCCTAATTTTAGCTGTCATTTTCGTCATCTATAACCTATACTATTTATACGAGTACTTCATCACTGGCTTGTCAATATGTGCATAGTGCACATAATGCAACGGATAACATCTACATGTGCCTGGTCATTTGGAATCTCAAGTGTTGTACTTAAGCTCTTATGTTACATTTGATCATCTGAATTTTTAATCAAGAAATGACTGAATAAAATTGAATATGAAATTTAGAGGATTTTACTATATCTTATTTACTATTTGATTATTGCAATGATAAACTAGGATATATTCACTTATATTATTTGGAATAAACGCCTACATAAATCACAAATTTTACAAATGGAGATGATAAAAATCTTTCACGATACTCTTGTCTACTTTTTTATTTTTATTTTTTATTTTATTTTCTTCTTTTTTAATTAATTTACTTTTATGTCTTTATTCCCCTCCCATCGTACTCTAATAAAATTTTATTAAATAGAAAATTATATTAATATACCTAAAATACTAGAACAACTAAAATATGTAATAGTTATATATTTATATATTGAATTGATATTATGAGATAGAATTAAATTCGAATATATAAATAAAAATAAGATTAAATCAAAAAACTAAATTTTCATTATTTCTTATTTTGAATCTCTTATATCATAATTCATATATTATTTATATTGAAATATAATTTCAATTTGTTATTTTAAGGATTTGTTATTTGAGAAAAAAATTTCATATCGTAAAGATTAAAAATCCTATTAGCCTTTACCCCACTTCCCCTATGGGATAATTTTATTCGGCCTATATCATCTTTATATCCAACTTTATCCCATCTTGAGTAGGTACTAAATGCAGGATAGAATAAATTTTATCTTATTCTGAATTTTATTCTGATTACCAAACATAGCCTTAGGGCTATCAAAGAGGATATTTGAAGTACCAAGAAAGACCGGTCTACATCTAGTTATGATATTAGTGCCGAATGTGGGAGATTCACCTTGATGAGTCCCCAGTTTTTATATTGGGCACTGCTCTTCTGCTAGTGCACTTGATAGTAGTACTTATAATGTTGCTAGTGTTGCACCCACGAGCATCCGGTAACAACAGCTCCAGCTTAGGAGAGGTGTTATGTGGTGCTGTGTTTTTGGCCATTTTTAAGAGGGCTATATGGAAAAGGAAAATATGGGATTCCCTTTACTTCTATAGTGAAGGGGGCTATCCTAACAACCATTCTTGCTTACTTATGTAGATTCACATCCACAGGTCTATGAGGGCTGCAAGTTGTTAAATTTTGTATTTGCAAAATCAAAATCATGGGTGTACAATCATGCCTCTCCTTTCTCTAGCGAGACAAGGAAATTCTCATTGTTATTCTGATAGAAGACAGGATATTTGTCGTTGTTTGGACAATAATGCACGCGCAAGAAATGAAGTAATTTCCACATTGTTCGTACGTGTGGTATCTCTTTTTTCTCATTTGGACTGACGATTTATGACCACTTCGCGTCCTCGCTGCCACCATTGATGTTCCTGAAGAACCCCGACAAACACTTTCCTTTCATCTTGAAGATGAAGGATTCCAAAAGCTTCGATGAGTTTTTACTTAGTCAAGCAAATTATTAGCCCCTCTCTCTCTCTCTCTCTCTCTCTCTCTCTAAAAGGCGCTCTTCGGCTTTTACTTCTCCAACTTGGTGGCAAAGAATGGTAATTTAGTTCCGAAATCATGGCATGCGTCATTGCGTCAGTGACTGTTGCTTAAAATAAGTTACACTTGGATGGTTTTTTGGAGATGTTTGTAAACAATGAAAGCATTTTCTTGTGAATGATTGAGGTCATTTTCCATGATTAGGAAGAAGGAGACCAAGTTCGGAGTTTGGACCACTTGTTTTGCATGATTGATCATGAACATCTCATTTTTTACGTTATCTTTCCCCTCATTCTTTTAAGGTTTTCATCTTTGGCAAGACACTGGGAGCACCATGTCAAATTGGAGATCGCAATTCTAGAACCTATAAACTTTTTAATCCTTAATTAACACAGAGCGGAACATGAAATGGACATGAAAAATAAAAGGAAAAAGAACTTAAAAAGTCCTAAACTTATTTTATTTGTGTTACCAATTGTGTCAATTCAGTTGCGAACATTTTTCACATTTGTCAATTGAGTCATTTCGCTAATTTTAAATTTATTGTCTTACGTGACATAACCGGTGCTGATATGAAAAAAAAATTAAATAAATTTCTTTTTCTTTCGTTTTTTTTTTGCCTTTCGTTTTGGCCTATGAGGATGTCGACCATTTGCCGGAGGCTAGCAAGTTCTCGTTAGTCACTGGCAAGGCCACCTCACTCGAGGCCTTTGCGACCCCACCAGATTTGCGTGATGGCTACGATGCTTGCTAGCAGCCAGCAGCAACTTGCCGGCTCTTGCAAGCTAAAACAAAAGGAAAAAAAGAATTTAAAAATTATAAAATCAAAATAATTTAAAAATTATCTACATCAGTCTTGTGTCTTGTAGGATGACTTGTATTTACATTAGAAATTTCGATCAAAATTGGTTGAATGAACTCAATTAACAAAATATGAAAATGTTTAGAATTAAAAGATTTAGATTTTTTTTTTGTCAGATAAAGATTTAGAATTAAGTTGGCATGATTACAGTATGTTTAAGGCTTTATTTCATACTTTTTTCCAAAAAATAATGAGGGTGCGTGATTTAAAAAGCCTAGGATTTATCTCGTTTGGATATTATTTTATTTCGTTTTTTCTCGAGTTTGCACATGCATTGAACAAAGCCGTTTCAAGTCTATTCGATGATTGCGAGTGGGTCTCATTATTATTTGGCTTCTAGTTCAATGTCACCGTTCAATCCACTACCAACCTTTCTTTATCGGGCTTCTGACTATGGTGCGTCGCTCGTGCTTGCGCAAACAAAAGTTAGGAGCAGATTTTGTTTGGGGGTTGGGAATGGAACAGATTGGTTTAGCGTTGATTATGCTGCCACAATGCCCTGGCTATTAAATGTGAAAAGCTCATTTTGCCCCTGAAAGAGCTAACTATCAGATAAGTCACACAAATCCACGTAATTCACGCGAAATTATATCATGAAGCGTTTCATTCCCAAACCTATTATGAAAAAAGTACCAAAAATTATTAAACATATTCCACTTGTGTCGATTCAATTCTGAGCTTTTCAATTTAGCCATTTAAATTCTAATCTTTTTGAAAATTTGGCAATTGACTCATTCCAGCTAATCTTGGCCAAAAATTGCTGACGGAGATGCCAGTTGTCCTAGTGATATGGTCGAGGCTAACGTGAACAATGTTTGTAATTTTTTGAAATTTTATTTTCTTTATGTTTTTCCCTTGTGGTTGGTGAGGTAGGCCTTGCCATTTTGGGGGAGCAAGGGTCATCAATACAATGAAAAAAAAAAAGAAGGAAAAAAAGTTTAAAAAATTACAAAAATTGTTCACGTCAACATTGGCTATACCACACAAGACTATCAGTGTCCATGTCAGCAATTTTGGCTAGGATTGGTTAAAATGACTCAATTGGCAAATTGTCGCGCTAAATTGGTCAAAGATTGAAACGGCACAGGCGCAATAGGATTATGACTTTCTCGATAATTTCTCCAGCCTATTACTAACCTTCGAAAGCAAGAGACTTGAAGTAGACATACCGATATGTTTATAATGGGCATATATTTGCTACAAGTTATTACTACCAGTGGAATTAACTTTTACATCATAAAAATTTACGTTAGGATTAAATACAACGAAACTGTCCACAAGGTCCGAATGATGAGGGTCCAAAATAGGGTTTGAGAGATAGTATTAGTTCAAGTTATAAAATGCAAATGCGCCCAAAGACACCAGGTGCTATTCACCTAATTTATCATGATTAGATAGCATAAGCCATGCAATGCAAGTCATAATAAATAAGGTAAACTCACGTTATGTTAACTACGATAGAGAGAATAATGGCTTGGATATGATCCAAACCATCATTTTTCTCTCTATACTAAACTCATTGTCAAAAAGACATTTTTTTCTTGCGTTGCGACCTTTTATAGAAAGAGTTTTCCTTTTTTTTTTTTTTTTTTTTTTTTTTTTTTTTTTTTTCACTTTTTAGGCCATACGTGCAAAGCATGAGTAGATTAGCAGCCAAATCTCGAATCAGCGCTATTTACCCGAGACAGAATTTCTCAGCGCTCTGGCCTTGACTGGCAAATCAATAAGGCAGTTGTCACGAGTTTGTCCATAAGGCAGGCACTTTCCCTCGATACTATAAGCTCATTTGTCCTAGCTTATATTGAATTCCAGAAAATTCAGAGACAAGCGGTACATTTGCTTCCACAGTTGCCCATGTGGTCAAATCCATCGAAGTCGAATTCAAAATCACCAAAGTCGGGCCTCGTGATTACCTGTTTGTACATTACCAAAATGACAAAATTCGCACATCTATCCAACATAAGATTATGATAATGGCATCGAGTGTGCACAATCTTTCCAAAAAAAAAAAAATCAAAATTATCATACTCCGAGACCTATAGGTACACTGTTATGTGGGACTTTCCATCAAGGCCTAAGCATGATCACTTTCAATTTGAGAACAATAATATCATTCTTTGATGGATGAACATACCAGGATTTCAGGCCTCATGATGAACGCACCATTCATGCTAAAGGTCAACTGTGACATGTATGCCCCCAATACACAAATTGTTCTTCATGCTTCATATCTCCTTCTTGATACAAAACATGAAAGAGAAGCGCATTTGTTGAAAGCATACAAATCTTTTATGATGGAATAAAGCATGACTCGTTTTGAAATCAAATGATGGTTTTATTTGAAGTACGTGCAATTTTTTATTATGAGCCAATTTGCAGCTTATATGCTTCAGTACATATACCTATAACGCTGTTGATTTTAGTATTTGGGACGAGGAATAGTGGGAATTTAGGGACCTCTATATAGTGGAACAATATGCTTTTGTTACAAGTCGATAGTTCCTTAATCGTGGAATAACCCATGCGGCACTTGGCTAGCAAAATTCGCCAGGCTAGCCTTCATCCTATAGTTGTTCTAGATAATAATATAACGAATGGTTTCTTTATATGAGATCGTACAACGCCTAGCTTAGCTCGAGTATCTTGTCCATCAAGCGAGACAATAGACATCTTTAGACTCAACAACTTATTTTGACTTGCCATGGCCTTATCAAGAGAGCACCAATTTGTGCACGGGAGGCCAACCCTGCCTTTAGAGTTCCTAAATAATATAATCTTTTTGTCCTAAAACTCATAATACTAACTATCTTGACGCCACTTCTACAGACCTGTTGTGTTCATCTCCTCAACATCCTTAGTCACGGACCGTGACACTTTGCTTGTCTAAAAGTAACTAGAGAAGGCAACAGATAATATTTGCATGTGCTGGGTCATTTAGAGTCTTAAGTGTCATACTTAAGCTCTTCAGGCTATTCAAGGCAATATTTGAAATAACCACGAAAGACCAATTTGCATCTAGTGATTGTATCGGTCCAAAACTTAGGAGATTGCCTTTGATGATTCTCTGGGTTTTGTATCGGACACTGCTCTTTGATAGTGCATTTGACAACAATACTTTCAAGGGGTGTCAAAATTATCCAAACCAAACCAAAAATATCAGTCACATTTGGTCCGGGAATCAAGTAAAGGAATCTGAGTAGTTTGACGATTCGGTTCGTTTTGAATTTCCTCTTTCGTTTTTTTTTTTTTTTTTTGCACACTTTATCACAGCCTGCGACAAGAAGGTGAGTGGGCCTACAATGGGATCTCAAGTAAGGCATTTCCCATACTTATATAATTCACTCATTCTACGCACACCGTCAAATGCGATTGAACGGCTCTAAAATCACCCCAAAACCACGTCTGCCTCTTCACTCTGTCTTCGGCAACATTTCAATCGATCCTCATCACTGATAAGCTTCACTCACAAGCTTGCACTGTCAGACTTCACAACGAAACAATTGTCACGCCATTGTCGAGAAGGTGTTGTCGAGCACTTTGATGGTATCTCTGAAAGCTTTGCTCATGTCAGTCGGTGCAGTGTTCATCCTCGTCACTTTCACAGCCTTTACTTCTCAGTCGCCTCTTAAACTGGACTCACCTCTCTTGTGGTTTAGGCCTCCGTACCTCTTCGTCGTCGTCAACAACATCATCATCCCCATCACCACCACCTCCAGGTGCTTCCATCATCTAATTGTTGCAGAAGAAGAAGACGAAAGAAAAAAAAAAAAAAAACAAAAATCTGTACCCTGAACCGAACCAAATCGAACCATATTTTCAGTTTAGGTCATATTCGGTTCAGTTTGGGTATCATGGAAATCCAAAGCCAACCGAACCTAACAGTGGATACCCTTAGTAATTAGAATGTTGTTAGGACTGCGTGCATAGGCATCTAAAAAGAACGGCTCTTACTTAAAAGAGGTGGTCTATAATGTGTGAGTAGTGTTGTGTTGCTGGCCCTTTTTTAGGGGGCCACTTGAGAAAGGGAAATATGGGATTCCCTATAATCAAGGGAACTATCCGGGCATCTATTGTCGCTTTTGGATTTACATCCACAAGTTGGTAAGTGCTGCAAATTGTTGAATTTTTATTTGCAAATCAAAAGCATAGTTGTATGATTAATCATCTTTTTCTTTTGAATAGGATACTAGATATTCTCATTGTTTTTTTATGAATCTCACACCAAGCAGCAAATTTTCACATTCCATGCGTTGAACTATGCTAGGAAAAATTTTCTTCTGTAGTTAGTGGGTAATTGAAATAAAGACATAAGGCTATGTTTGGTGGTTCGAAGTTGAGTCCGAATAGAATAATTTGTTATCTTATATGGTGTTTAACAACGATCTCATGACTGGGTAATGCTGAATATGTCCAGATAAAATGCTGGATAATAAAACAAGACTGGGTAATGATGATGTATTCATCAAAAATCAAAATGCATGGAAAATTCACGTGAAGGAAATTATATTTTGAAGCGTCTTAGCATAATTTTTTTAATAGAAAAGCGAATGCCTAAGCGAGTAAAAGGTTTAAATTTTTCAACGCTGTCCATGTAAAAGCTTTATGACACAGACGGTCTTGAAGTAGGAAAATCTTGATCTGTTTATAACGTGCATACATTTGCTATGAGTTTATTATTGCTCGTGGATTAACTTTCACATCATCAAAAACATAAACTCTATAGATATTAAGTTTTAATCAAGCGGAATGTCAATGAGGTCCAAATAGGGAGGTCCAAATAGGGTCGAGAGATTGTACTTGCCCTATTCCTTTTTCTGTTAGGCCATGCACTAGATTGTCGATTTATCACCAAAATGGGGCCAAATACACAATAAGTTAAGCCTAATTTATCATGAAAGTTATAATCAAGGAGGTGCAATCATGTTTTGTTGACATTATCAATCACAACGGAAAGAAAATGATGATGTGGATGTATCGTGTAGGTTACGTATGCTTCAGCATCCATTAGTGTGATAGTTTCGTGCCTCTGGATTCTATCAAGCCCAACTTGCTTCTGCAATTTCAGCATTCACAACCTCCTCCCAAATCACATTTTCTTTGCATTTTGAACTTGTCACCGATGAAGAATTTCCCCTTGCGTTGCGACTTTCCAAAGAAGGGGTTTTTCTTCTTTCCGGGCCATGCGTGCATGGCAAATGTTGATGGCAGCTGGATCTATACGAGCATGCAAAACGGAACTTCTCGCCGAGGATCAACATGATCATCATCTAACGGTACATGTGCGAGCTCGCACGTGTACGTCTCTTTCAATTAGTGTACGATTGCTTAAGCCTCGACTGGCAAGATCTCCCAAATCTTTAACCGACTATCCGTCAATCTCGGGGATTAAAAAGCCTCGTGCGACGGACAATGAACAAAGATAATGCCAGAACATGATAATATGCACATGGATACGAAGTGACGTCGAGAATCCTCGGTTTCGGAGCACGAGGCTAAACAACAACCCGTTACCACACATTCCTCCAAATGGGACACACACACGTTGACAAAAAGCCCGACTAGGCTTTGGACTGCCGACCTCTCTTTGCATATTGAAAACAAAACAAATAAAAAAGAAAAAAAGGACGAAAGAAGCAACCCTTTACCACTAGGTTTATAATTACCGCTTATAAAACTAGGGGATTAGGTAATACGACATATTATTATTGAGAAGTGAAAATAGTCCATGTTAGCATACCGATGTTGTGGACCTTGGCATTACTCTGATGGAGGCAAGTAAACTTGTCGCACACATATGCACCAAACGTTCTTATCCTTCCCTTACTAGTCGATCCGCACATTAGGCGGATATGGTAAATATGAGTACTCTCATATAGGCAAAAATTCGTTTCTTGAGTCACCGCGCCAACTTGACGACCAGGGTTCCGCCCCTCTGTATATAAGTCGCCACTTTTGTACCCACAAGACCACCCAATAGAAACGGCAAGAACAAGGGCAGGTGTGTGCAGAGACACCCAAACCTTCTCCAATGGCCATTCAATCCACTTCCACCCCACTATATGAGAAGATAAGCCTGAAAAACGATGGGAAGAGGGCAGTCGAGATCTTCATCTTGTTTCTTCTCGTCTCCCTTCTCACGTATCGGCTTGTTCACCTCGAGGACCACGGACTTGAATGGCAGGTCGCGCTCGCGTGCGAGTCGTGGTTCACGTTCGTGTGGATTCTCGTCATCAGCACCAAATGGAGCCCCGTGAGCTACAAAACTTACCCTCACCGTATCTTGCAAAGGTATATCAATAGAACAAGAGCTATCTTTTTCACATGGCTTACTTTACTCTGAATCTTCAACTTGTCATGAACTCTCGATCCCAAACTCCTCAGCGCTACAGCTACTGATTCAGCTCAATTTTTCTTTCTAACCGTCATCATGAATACTCAGGAAGCTTTTCTTTCCAAGTTTCTAGTGCCAGTACAATCATCGCGAGGAACTTATTTTCTGATGACACTGGTCATCTTTCCTTTCATTTCCAACTTTTGCACTTTCATAGGACATAATAATTCTACCAAACTAGCTCATGTGAATTTTGAGAAGTAACAATTCCGTTCAGTTCAATTTCAGACATCTTTCCACTGAAGTACCTGTATCGTACAATATTCAAGCATGCTATTCGCGGATTTCGGGTTATGAACGTTTTATAAGTTGGTTCTGTCCCACTGAGTTATATTTTTAAGGTTTAGCTCCTTATTGCTGTTCTTGTTTTTCACAATTCCTTCATATAGGGTAAGCGAGCTTCCTCCCGTGGACGTGTTTGTCACAACGGCAGATCCGCAGCTAGAGCCTCCGATCATCATCGTGAACACAGTCCTCTCTTTAATGGCGGTAGACTATCCAGCTCATAAGCTGGCGTGCTATGTCTCTGACGATGGCTGTTCGCTATTGACCTTCTACTCTCTAATGGAAGCTGCAAAGTTCGCAAAGCTCTGGGTTCCGTTTTGTAAGAAGTACAATATTCAATTGCGAGCCCCATTCCGGTACTTCGCCGGCGACTCAACCATATTGTCTGGTGAAGACTGCTCATTGGAATTCCAACAAGCACGGGACACAATGAAGGTGATCCTCAATCTTTGGAGTCTAGTGTTCATGTGTTGGAGATGATCACGGTCATCGGTGATTCTTTGTGTAGTGGTATGAGAGAGAGAGAGAGAGAGAGAGAGATTGTTTATGGACAAGATATGGATGGATGCGGCCTTATCTAAAGCTTATCTTATTCTTTGACAGGATGAGTACGACAAGCTGAGCGGGAAGATAGAAGATGCGTCCCAAGGATCGGTCCCATCTAATTTTACTGGGGAGTTCGCCGCTTTCTCTAACACAGAACGTAAGAATCACCCCACCATTATCAAGGTATAGTAGAATTACTGGAAGGATATCTTTGCCTAGTTTTGGATTAAATGGTTCTATGGTTGAATTGAAAATTGAGGATCCAAATACTTTGTGATATAATAATTACCATTCTTGATTTTATTTTATTTTATCAATCCTACTCTATTCCTATTCTAATACCATTCTCAATTGAATTGCAATTAAATTCCCATTAATCTATTACTATCTCCAAATATAAATGAATTGAAAGATTTGATTGTGCACATAGAAATTTAAAATCCTATTTTTTTGCTAAAAAGGTTTGGATTCTTGAATAAGTAGGCCTTATAACAATTTACAATTATTTCTTATTTAATTTTTTATAAACCAAAATATATTGTTATTCACACAATCATTTCTCTTTTTTATATGATCGCGATGATGGTACCGTTATGCTGAATATCTAATAGTTGCATATTGACCACAACTTTCAATTTGTGAAAGGTGGGCAATCAGATTGGAGAGTTGTGGGAGGCAGGGTTTTGGTGTTTTTATTTTATTTAAGGAATAATGTCACAATTTATTCCTCTATATTTCTAGCTTTGTCCAGCCAAATGTTTTATAGTTCTATTTAATGGATTAAAAATGTTTTCCCTTGTAATACTTCCAACCAAATTTCCAAAATAATAATAATAATAATAATAATAATAATAATAATAATAATAATAATAATAATAATAAGCATGAATTATGTACATGAAAAACATATTCTCACTTTTAAATGATCCAAAAATTCATGAATTACTTAAGGGATAAAATAACCTACCGATAAGTTTTCTATCCCTACAAATTGATAAAATTCGTTGAAAATCAACAATTTAAAACGCTAACTTTTGGTTTGGGAGAGAAAAAACTTAATTCACATGCCTAGATCTTTCAATTTGGTCTACAATTTTTTTTTTTTTTTTTTTTACTTTCTTGTTAAAACAAGCAAGTTATTGATTAAAAAAACTATAAGTGTGATAAATGTTTCGTATAGGTGTTGGTGGTAATAGTATTTCTACATTTATTTTTTCTTGAAATTTAAATTGTTTTTTCTTTTTGTACTTAATGAAAAAAAAAAAAAATAACACCAATGGTGTTAATAAGTTTCCTTTTTACTCCTTATTTTTATTTTGGATGATTTTTTTAATATAAGAATTCCCACTTGGTGGGCTAGCAAACCCACCCAGTGGAATTTGAAGAAATTCCTCACAATGAGATTTCCCAATTTTTGTTCACCCCCAAAAAAAAAAAACCGTTAAACAAGTCAACAGGTTTCTTTGAGAAAATTTGAGGTTGAAAAGCCATCGTCTGTTATTGAAGATTAAGAGTACTGTTAGCTTATCATCTTCCTTTTGTATATTCCTCAAAATTAGAAAGTCTGAATTGGAGATTGCACCGTAGATGGCATGTCTCTGTCATTTTTTACGCCGGTGACCATGCTTCCCCTCTAAAGGCTCATATCTGTCCGATAGCTCTTTCGTCTCAGCACCATTTGAATTCCAAAGAACTCGGAGTCAAGCAGTACATTTGCTCCCACAATTGGCCATGTGGTCAACTCCACTGCATTACCAAAATGACAATCCGCAGATTTAACATTAAATTCTTCTATTGACATCGAGTGTATGTGATCCTCCAAAAACTCAAAATCATCATACTTCGAAATCTACAAGCTCACTGTTTTTTGCTGTGATTTTAACAAAGATCATACTGGAAAACAAAGGAGGTCATGCAGATGAATTGCCACATCTGATCTACATATCACGAGAAAAGCGGCCAAAGCACCCACATCATTACAAGGCGGGAGCCATGAATGTCCTGGTGAGTAAGACTTTTCCATCAAGGCCTAAATGTGGTCGCATTTTGACATCAAAACAATCTTATAATTCTTTTCCTCTCATGTCTCATTGATGGATGAACAGACCAGAATTTCAGGACTCATGACGAATGCACCATTGATGCTGAATGTCGACTGCGACATGTACGCCAACAATCCGCAGATTGTTCTTCATGCTTTGTGTCTCCTTCTTGGCACAAAGTATGAGAGATATTGTGCATTTGTTCAATGCCCACAGTACTTCTATGATGGAGCAAAGGACGACCCATTTGGAAATCAACTAGTGGTCCTACAAGAAGTATGTGCAATTTTACTCCAAAATAAGTCCTATTTTGAGCCAAATTGCAGCTTATCTACTGATCAGTACCTATACCTATAACACTGTTGATTTTAGTATTTGGTACGAGGAATAGTAGGAATTCAAGGACCCGTCTATGGAGGAACAGGATGCTTTCATCGCCGGAAAGTAATCTACGGGTCATGGCCAGAGGACATGAAGACCGAAAAGAAAATTCTTACCTCTAATGGTACGTGTGATTGTTTGGTCGCCAATTGCCTATTCATGGGACTATGTGGCTAGTGATAATAAACCATATTTTCCCCATTTGCAAATTTGATATTTACAGGAGAATTAACCAAGGAAAAATCACTAAATGGTTTTGGAAGTTCAAAACAATTCATTGACTCCGCTGCTCATGCTCTACAAGGCAATCCAGATCATCCCAAAGATCTTTCAAGCTCTCTTGAAGTAGCATGTCAAGTTGCTAGTTGCACCTATGAATACAATACTGATTGGGGTAAAAAGGTCGGTGTGTATCTACACTTAATTCACACATTATATAGATCTAAATGTCCATACATCCTGTTGTATGTCATGATTAACTCTAAACTCTAAAGTAGCTCTGCCACAATCACCCTTGAATTTCATTGTCCTTGGCCTGAAGATCTATAATCTTTTCATGAACACAAATAACTTGACACATGATTTATGGTACTTGCTTTTCTGTTTTTAAGCATTTTTGTGACAATGAGAATGATGATATAAATTTGATTTTCGAAATGAGAAATGTTGAGCATGTGTCTTCTTGCAGGTTGGTTGGATGTACGGATCGACGGCGGAAGATATCCTCACGGGAGTGGCCATCCATACCAAGGGTTGGAGATCACTCTACTGCTCACCAAACCCACCGGCTTTTCTTGGTTGCGCACCATCTGGTGGGCCTGCCTCGATGACCCAGCAAAAGAGATGGGCCACGGGCCTGCTCGAAGTTCTATTGAGCAAAAGGAGTCCAATATATGGCACCCTATTCATGCATCTCCATTTCAGGCAGTGTTTGGCGTACTTGTGGGTCCTAATTTGGGCACTGAGGTCCATACCTGAGTTCTTGTATGCTCTCCTGCCAGCTTATTGTATCATGACCAACTCCCACTTCTTGCCCAAGGTAAGAAGAAAGTAAAACAAGTATCACTCCTCTATCCTCGAGATTTTGTCTCATTATCTTCCTTTCTTGTGTAAATGCAGGGACAAGAACCAGCTATCATAATTTCAGCTGCCATTTTCATCATCTACAACCTATATTGTTTATACGAGTACTTCGCCATTGGCTTGTCAATACATGCGTGGTGGAATAACCAAAGAATACAGCGAATAACATCTACATGTGCTTGGTCATTTGGAGTCTTGAGTGTTGTACTCAAGCTCTTAGGACTATCGGAGACAGTATTTGAAGTAACCAAGAAAGACCAATCTACATCTAGTGATAGCACCAACGCCGAACTTGGGAGGTTCACCTTTGATGAGTCCCCAATTTTTGTACCAGGCACTGCTCTTCTACTGGTGCACCTGATAGCAACATTTACAATGTTGTTAGGGTTGCGCCCCCAAGCATCCAGAAGTAGCGGCTCTGGCATGGGAGAGGTGATCTGTACTATGTGGGTGGTTCTGTGTTTCTGGCCATTTTTTAGGGGTTTGTTTGGGAAAGGAAAATATGGGATTCCCTCGACTACGATAATGAAGGGAGCTATCGTAGCAACCATTATTGCTTACTTATTTAGATTCACACCCACAGGTTGGTAAGGGCTGCAGATTGTTGATGTTTGAACATGCAAATTCAAAAGCATGGTAGTACAATTAGTCATGCCTTTTCTTTCTGAATTCTCGTTGTGTTTAGTGAAACTCTCATGAAGCAACAAATTTCCACATTCACTGTGTCGAAGTATTTTTATGAATATTAGCCAATAGTTAGTGGGCGGTCATGACTAAAGATTTGAGGCATTTGTGAGTGTCTATTATGCTCTGTAAAAATTTACCTTTCCAAAACGCATTCACGACATTTCTAGTCTTTTGGCCAACTGAGATCGATTATATCGTAGCGGAAAAAGAACTAAGATTGATAATGAAAGAGTCAGAAATCTTTACATGCAGTTGTCCTAGACTTAATATAGGAAAGATGAGCGAGTGACTTGTACAGGATTTTCAGCTTTTCTACTGGTATATCTTTCAAATGCTTTAATATATACAGGCGTGCTAATATTTCTTAAAATCTTATACCTCAAAAGATTGACTGAATTGTGGTAATTTGTTCTTTCACATTCTCGGTTCTTACCAATTTCTAGTTACAATAATCTGAAGAATGAAGAGATCTTTCGAAGGCATATTCTGCCGTAATTTTTCACATATCTCTATGCATTTCTGAAGCAGTTGTTTTATAATCTCAATTTTTGCAATTTAACATAGAATTGATTTTTTTTTTATGCCTGTAATAAGAGACAATTGAAGCATTCTTCAATTTTTTCTCACCTCGTTTGGCATCTTCTTTTGATCATTTTTGTTGCTTTTTTTTCTTCTCATTGTGGTGGATAAATCTATTTATAGCTGACAATTTTGTGAGAATATCGTCACCAGTCTAGCCATAGGATGCTCGGATTCAGCAGAAGCTCTCCTCTACCAATTTAGAACTAAACAAATTTGGAATTTCAAAACAGTTCATCAATTATGTTGCTCATGCTTTACGGGGCAATTCGGATCATGCCAGAGATCTTTCAAGCTCTCTTGAAGCAGCTCATTAAGTTGCTAGTTGCACCTATGAATACACTACTAACTAGGTAAAGAGATCAGTATGGGTCTACTTTGATTTCACACATTATGCATGTCTACATGTACATACATCTAGCTCTATTTTCCAAGATCAATCCATTAATTGTTCTCAACTCTAAAGTTGCACTGCCACAACTACCGTAAGTTCACTAGCATTAACCTGAAGGTCTATGATTTTTCCGCAAACACAAATTGCTAGCCACACGATTCATGGTACTAAGTGATCTATCTTTAAGCATTTTGAAGACAATGAGAAATATGGCATAGATTAATTTGTCACTATGATAAAATGTTGTGCATGTGTCTTGCTGCAGATTGGTTTGAGGTACGGATCGATAACAGAAGATATCTTTACGAGATTCGCCATCCATATCAATGGTTGGAAATCACTCTATTGTTCACCAAATCCACCTGCTTTTCTAGGCTGCGCACCATCCGGTGGACCTGCCTTGATGACCCCGCAAAAAAGACGGGCCACAGGTCTGCTCGAAGTTCTAGTAAGCAAAAAGAGTCCAATATATGGCACCCTATTTATGTAGCTCCATTTCAGGCAATGTTTGCATACCTATGGATCCTAACTTGGGCACTGGGATCGATACCGGAGTTCTTATATGCTCTCCTACCAGCTTATTGTGTAATGACCAACTCCAACTTCTTGCCCAAGGTAAGAAAAAACTAAAACAAACGTCACTCCTTTGTTAATTCTCATTATCTTCTTACATAACCTTGTGTAATGGCAGGGACAAGAACCTCAGCTATCCTAATTCCAACTGTCATTTTCGTCATCTATAACCTACACTGTTATACGAGTACTTCATCACTAGCTTGTCATACGTGCGTGGTGGAATAACCATAGAATGCAACGGATAACGTCTACATGCGCCTAATCATATGGAGTCTTAAGAATTGTGGTCAAGCTCTTAAGGCTATCAGAGAGGATATTTGAAGTAACCAAGAAAGATTAATTTGCATCTATTTATGATGTCAGTGCCGAATACGGGAGATTCACCTTAGATGAGTCCCCAGTTTTTGTATCAGGCACTGCTCTTATGCAGATGCACTTGACAGCAGTACTTATGATGTTGCTAGGGTCGCACCCACAAGCATCCGATAATGCACTGTGTGGGTGCTGCTGTGTTTTTGGCCATTTTTAAGAGGGTAACATGGAAAACTGAAATATGGGATTCCTTCTACTACTATAATGAAGGGGGTTATCCTAACAACCATTCTCGCTTATGTAGATTCACATCCGCATCTCCATAAAGGGTGCAAGTTGTTAAATTTTGCATTTGCAAAATCAAAATCATGGGTGTACAATTAATCATGCCTCTTCTTTCTCTTGCGAGACAAAATAATTCTCATTGTTATTCTGATAGAAGACAGGATATCTCTCGTTGTTTGGACAATTAAACGCACGGGCAAGAAATGAAAGTAGTTTCCAGAGTGTTCGTACGTGTGGTGTCTCTTGATTCTCATTTGGACTGATGATGTCCGACCACTTCACGTCATCGCCGCCGCCAAAGAAAGTCATGAAGAACCCCCGACGATCACTTTCCTTTCATCTTGAAGATGAAGGATTCCAAATGCTCCAATGAGTTTTTACTTAGTCAAGCAAATTATTAGCCTCTCTCTCTCTCTCTCTCCTCTAAAAGGCGGCTCTTCCTCATCTACTTCTCCAATCTGGTGGCAAAGAATGGTAGTTTAGTTTCGAAATCATGGCATGCGTCATTGCGTCGGTTTTTCGGAGATATTTGTGAACAATGAAAGCATTTTCTTGTGAATGATTGAGGCCATTTTACATAATTAGGAAGAAGGAGACCAATGTCCGGAGTTTGGACCACTTTTTTGCATGATTGATCATGCACATCTCATTTTTCCAGATTATCTTTCCCCTCATTTGTTTAAGGTATTCATCATTGGCAGGACACCGGAAGCACCATGTCAAATTGGAGATCACAATTCGAGAACCTATAAACTTTTTAATCCTTAATTAACATTTAATTAACATAGAGTGAAACACGAAATAGACGTGAAAAAATAATAGGAAAAAGTACTTAAAAAATCATAAATTTATTGCATTTGTGCTACCTCTCAATTGTGTGAATTCCGTTGCAAACCTTTTTCACAATTTATCAATTGAGTCATTTAAGCTAACTTTAGCCGAAAATAGCTGATATAGACACTAGTTGTCCTACGTGGTATAATTGATGCTGATATGGAAAAAAAAAATTAAAAAATTCGTATTTTTATTATTTGTTGTTTGTTTTATTTTTTTATTTTTTATTTTTTATTTTATTTTTCCTTTTGTTTTGGCCTATGAGGGTGTCGACCATTGGGTGAGGGCTAGCAAGCACCCGTCAATCGCTGGCAAGGCCACCTCAGTCAAGGCCTTTGTGACCCCACCAGATTTGGGTGAGGGCTGCAACGTTGGCTAGTGGCTAGTAATGGCTTGTTGGCTCTTACCAACCAAAACAAAAGGAAATTGAAAAGGAAAGAAAAAATCAAAAAATTATTAAAAAATCAAAAGGTGTCACATAAGGTGATTTGCATTCATGTCAACGATCTTTTTTAATTAAAATTAGTTGGATAAACTCAATTGATAAAATGTAAATAAATTTAAGATTAAATTGACACATTGAAAGATTTAAGATTGAGTTGACATAATAACAATAGGCTTAGGACTTTTTTTTTATACTTTTCCCAAAAATAGTGAGGGTGCATGATTTAAAAAGCTTAGGATTTATCTCATTTGAAAATTATTCTATTTAATTTTTCTCAAGTTCGCACATGCATTGAACAAAGCCATTTCAAGTCTATTCGATGATTGCCAATGCGTCTCATTATTATTTGGCTTCTAGTTCAATATCACCGTTCAATCCACTGCCAACCATTCTTTATCGGGCTTTTGAATTTGGTACGTCGCTCGTGCTTGTGCAAGCAAAAATTATGAGCAGATTTTGTTTTGGGGGTTGGAATGGAAAATGTTGATTTAACGTTGATTATGATGCGATAATGCCTGGTTATTAAATGTGAAAAGCTCATTTTTCCCTAGGAAGAGCTAACTATCAGAAAATTCATAGAATCCACATAATTCACGCGAAATTATGTCACGAAGCGTTTCCATCCCAAACCAATCATGGGAAAAGTACCAATATTTTTTTTAACCTATTACATTTGTGTCGATTTAATCCTAAACTTCTGTTAAAAAAAAATCATAAACTTTTCAATTTGGCTATTTAAGTCCTAAACCTTTTGAAAATTTGGCAATTGACTTATTTTGGCCAAAAGTTACTGACATAGATGCCAGCTGTCCTAATATAATGGTTGGGGCTAACGTCGACAATGTTTGTAAAATTCTGAATTTTTATTTTCTTTGCTTTTTTTTTTCCCGGTGGTTAGCATGGTAGGCCTTGCCTAGTTTGGGGGTTGTTCAACCAAGCAATCCATCCCACAATCTAACTCCCTATTCTAAATAGTTTTTTACTATTGATGATGTCCCCAACTCCAAATGGCCAGAAAGATTTGATGAATTCCATACTTGGCTAAACGACCAAGTTCTCACTAATCAAGACAAGCATGATGTCTTTTTTTTGGTTTGTTACAAGGTTTACAAGTAGCCTCAAACATTGATGGTAATCGATTGCAGAACAAGACTAAGTCCAATCCTTGCTTTCACCTGACTTTGACTAAGCCATTGGCCTCCTCTATCATTGTGTCATTGGTAAACCTTCTAACCTTCATGAACTCAAGAGAAGAGAATTTTTTAAGAAAAAGGTCGCTTTCTCCATAAAAGGCACCTCAATAAGCACTATCGAAAAATGCTTAAGCTCTTTTGTGGTATTGGAGTTAATCTAAACCTAAAATAGGATTTTCTAACCTCCATTCTCAAAGAGTTTCTTAGCAAGTTGGCAGATCCTTTCTCAACGGATAGAGGAGAATTGTGGATATCCCTTTGGAAGAAATATAATAAGAGATCCATTTGTGCCTTGGTGATATGTGCTTAAAGCGCCAAATGGTGAAAACCTACCTAATGAACAATAGAGAACTTGATGGAGCATGTTCTCGCCAAAAGCTGAAGATCAAATGTTCCAAAAGATACTATGATGATTCTTACGGAAAGTCTTCTAGTAAAAAGAAGCACTTTAAGAAATTCTTGGTAAAAAAATCTAGGCATGGATCTAAGCACTCTCGGAGAAAGAAGAAATGACGATTCCTACGCAAAAGAAAAGATCGCTCAAGCCACAAGCAATCAACTCAATGTTTCATCTGCAACCAAAAGGTCATTTCGCCAAAAATTGCCCCCAAGCGAGAAAATGTCATAACCATTTGATACATCACATAAATATTGAAACTGGTGTTTGTTGACATCTAAATTTCACCTAAATCATTTGATTTAAAATAGCATTAAAGGTTAGGAATTAGTCGCAATTTTTTTTTATTATTTAAAAAAAAATGATGAAGATGGTCAGGTCAGGCTGGATTCAACCTTGACCCGATTTGGCCTTTCCTTCTTCCCCTCGCGCTAGGCCTAGCCCAGACTCCTTTCTCCTTCAGCGGCCCAGCCCTTCCTTCTTCCCTTTTGCTGGTCCTCGCTTGAAAACTTGCAGAACCTACAGAGAACAGAGAGGATGAGCAGTAGCAAAGAGCAGGGGGATCGGTGGTAGGCGAGCGGCATGATCTGCGGGTTGGGGGACAATCTGGCTAGCAAGCTAGCAGCTGTAGAGGCTATGCACACTTGCTGGCCAAGCATAAAACTGGAGGAGAAGACAAAGAACGGAGGTGGGGCACCCAAAAAAAAAAAAAAACAAGCCGAGAGTGAGCGAGAGAGAACACACCAAGCATAGAGAGAAACATGGAGGGAAGGAGAGGAGGAGAAGACCCCCTTGGGTCATCGATCATTGCGGTCGATCTCCGCCGAAGGTGCCGACTGCCTCCAACCCCATCGGAACCTCAGGAGGCAAAACAAACATAACAAGGGAGGACCGGAGACAGTTTGAGGCGGGGAGAGAGTTCGAAGGGGAGAGACCAAACTAGAGGAAGGAAGCTCGAGGTAGTAGCTAGCCGTCACCAGAGGCCCGTTCGCCCGTTGTTGTTTGTTATAGCCCTTCCCCAGACAAGGTAGGTCTCTTGAACCTCGTGGCCCCGTTTTTGGCAAACGCCGGGCTGGAGCTCGCGGTCAATCTGTTCGCGTGAGCTCCAGGCCACATCGCCTTTGCGCTTTGCTCCCATGTTCCTCTTACGTCATGTTCCAAGACCCCTAAAGTGTGTTCGACACTCAGTTGAGTTGGAATCCTTCGAATTTGGTAGTGCAGACCATGTGTTCGACAAAATGCTCAAAAGAAAACCGAAGAGTAGCTTGCGTTTTAATGCCAGACCCACTCATTTCTGCCTCAGTGCTTGCTGAATAATTCTTGCCTTGCCTGTATTTATTGTGTTTTCGAGCGGTTCACGTGAGATATTGGCATGTATTTGAATCGACAACTTGTTCCTCTGGAAATAGGTTAGTGGTTGCCGGAATAGGTAGTCGGTGAGGGCTGGCACCGGTCAAGGGGGATGACCGATGGGTGGCAATGGTCCGATGACTTTCCTTAGGGCGGTTAGCACTCACGGCATAGGCGGCGTCGGTTTGGTGGAGGAGTTGTGAGAGCTTCGGCATGCTACGGCTGCGGGAGAAGAAGGCCTGAAGAAGACGCCACAAAAAAAAGGGGGCAGAAGAAAAAAACACACACACACACACACAAAATGGCTTAAAATAGAAAATGAGAAATAGGCTTCGCTTTGGGCTGGTTTTTGTTTCGTGGGCTGAATAAGTTGGTCTTAAAATAGCAATCGAAAGATAGACCTTCAGACAGGCTGAAGCAAAAATCGAAGATGGGCCTTAAGCCGAGAATTATACCTATTTCTTATTTTTTTTAAATTAATGTGGCTTTTTTTTTAGTGGGCTGAAACTAGGGTGTGCAACCGGTCCGGGTCAACCCGGTTCCTGGATCGGCCCACCCGGAAAACAGGGTCGGGAACCAGTTCTGGTTGAAATCGGTTCGGGAACCAGTTCCCAAATATCAGACCCTGTTTGAACCGGTCTGGGAACCGATTCCGAGGGATTACCCACCCGGGAACCGGATCGACCAGACCGGTTTGGGAACTGGTTGGAGAACCGGTTTGAAGCCCCCAAAACGCACGAGCAAAACCTAATTTGTGTCTTTCTCCTTTCCTTTCTATCTTTACCTGCCGAAATCGCGAAGCACCCAAGCACCGACGCCGCCTCTGTTGCTCTTGTCACACCCCTCGCACTCGCACCGCCGCCGCCATTCCGTCGGTCATTTGAAGCTCCGCTGAGCCGCTGACCTCCGCCGAGCTCCACTGGTTTTGCCCGCAAAGCCGCTGACCCCCGCCGAGCTTGCACCGATGCTGCCTCCGTTCGATTGCCTCATTCCACCTGTTGCCGTTGCCTCGCCGACGCCCCTGACCCGCAAATCTCCCCTGCTGCCGATCTACCGTCGCCCGAATGACGCCCCCTCGGTGCTCGCTCGCCGACACCAGGCCTGAAGCTGCGTCGATCCTTGCCGCCCTCACCAGCCGCGATATCGCAGCCCTGCTGAAGCCACTTCTTTGTCTTGGGATCTGCGTCGACCCGACATCGCCACGTCCCACTGAGCCCCCTACTGCAGCGCCTCGCCTGTGCTGCCCTCCCCTGCAAAGCCATTGCTACCCTTGCTGCTGGGTCCTCCTCTGCTCGACGCTCGACAGATCTGCTCCGAGGTTTACCTCTCTCTTTGCCTGAAATGAAGCTTCTCTATAGCTGTTTCTGTTATTTGGATGACATCTTCTTTCTGCAATTAAAAAGTGCTGGAGAGTTTTGAAAGCTCTTGTTGTTTCTTTGGTTGTTTAGATGTTTATTCCCCTGCATTGTTAGATTCTTTGAAGCATGAGCAAGCTAAAGATAATACCAATTTGTCTCTCATCTTGTCACATTTGGATCAATACATTAGCTATATTTAGAATATCGATTTTCTGGTTAACTCTATAACCCTAGTATAACAACAGCTTATTGTTTTAAATAATGAGTTTTATCTCTATACTTTTAGAATATCGATGTTCTATTGAAGCTACAAAAATTCTCAGTTTTAGCCTTTGTTTTGTCTTGGTTTCTTTTAAATAACAATTGTTGTGATTGTGATACCATTTGACAAAGATGGAGATGTACAAGATAGCATAAGATGTTCGCCCAAAAGAAGCCAAAAAGAACCCAAGTCTATGCTTTCAACAACCTAGAATAAGATTACATAACGAACTGTTCTATAGAATATTTGTACTAGGGTTATTGATCTAATCTCATCCCTTGACAGGACATTAAATTCATTTTAGATTTGCCATTGACTTCATTGGGAGTGGCATGCCTTGTGTTACCACTTATTAAAACTAATATTATCACACAGACTACCTAAATAGATTACAAAATCAATAACTCTGTCATGGGAAAACCTCCTGCATCAATTTGTATTCCATTAGCCATGGCTTTGGAACTGAGCCCAATGGTGGTAGTAGCAACTCGCTTGATGTCTGGTGACTACACTCATTTGTAGTGATATCTAGCTTGTACTTAAAATCTTACAAAATGACACGTTTCACAATAATCACTTAGCTGGTGTTTCTACTTACTGCATGATTTACTTGAGAATGTTTTTATTTTGACTAAGTTAAATATAATTTGACGGATGAGTTAATTATATTGCAGAGCACCTCTTTTTGAAATCCAAACTGATAAGTGGGAGTGCTTCTGTTCTGTTTTCTGGGATCCAAGGCATTCTGATTATGCTGTCCATCAGGTAACATTAGTCATTTTTTATTCTTTTTTCACACTAGTATTATTTATGTCCTTAAATCTTCATCCAGCATGAGATATCTTTGTCAATGCTTTAGTTAGAATGCATTATGCTGTAATTGGCTACTCATCATTTTCATACGCCACGAGTCATTTCCACTTCAATACCACCTTTTTATTCCATATAATTCCAACTTCTCATTTAATTCACATGACACCTCAAGCTTAGTCTTTTCTTGGACATCATTCCTCAACTTGAATTCAGTCTCTTTCAACTTCAACTTTGTTTTATCTAGATCTTTCCTCATACTCTCCCTTTCTTTCGCCAAGGTGGATGAGGATAAGCATGAAATTTCCTTTTGAAGATTCTATATTTGGGATAAAAGTTCCATCTTTTCCAATTCAGTTTGCTCCCTGAGTTCCTATGTAAAGACCGACGTCTAAGATAATGTTTAGCAATGTACCAAAGCCAAAGCATTACACTAAGAGTCCAAACTTACCACTAAGGCCCTTTCAAAACTTTTAGCATCAGTTTTCAATTCTTGTATTTGCCTCTAGAGACCATCAGAGAAATCTTGCAAAAGAATTTGCATTTCATATTCAGTTGCACAGAAAATAATTTAGAATAACCAAATAGTGACTACCATATTTTCCTAGTGAAGAAGTACAGCACCTTCTCACTCTCAAATTTATGAACTTTCTCCTTGATGAAATCATGCAACCTCCCATGGTGAATGGTAACTAATTTATGCTGCTGAGATGTCTGAGTTGAAAGGGTCTTAATATCCTGCGTTCAATGCAACACTTATATATACCGGCCACTATAGCACAAAAGGGCTTTAATTCTTAGTTAAATCGGATAGGATATATCAATAGAATGCCTAATCCAGAGATAGAAAAGCAGCAACAACATGCATTATTTGACACCAAAGATGCATTGTAAGCATGTCTTTCTTGAGCATTCCTCATACTTCAACTTTGTGGAATCCTAATGTTATATATATATATATATATTTTCAGTTTTCAGTCAATGGATCAAGATAAAAACATATCAATGGAAGTAGAGTGACATGATGAAATGAGTCCACTGATGGAATTGCCATTCCATGGAGCTGATGAAGTGGAATCTGCAACCATGGGCACGACAAACAAGGTGAGGGTACCTAATTCTCATACTGCTTCGGGTAAAAAGCGAGCTAATCAATCAGATTGTTGGGATCATTTTTCGAGAATTATAGATGAGAAAACACAGAAAATAGTTAAGGTGAAGTGCATTCATTGCGGGATGGATTATGTGTATAATGTTGATCATGGAACCTCTACTATGTGGAAGCATTTGAGAAAGTGCAAAAAGTATTCTCGCACAGATAAAAAGCAAATGTTGTTTGCATCACGTGACAAAAGTGTAGTTGGTGAGGTTGGGGAAAACACTACTAGTGATAGTGTCTTAACGACATGGAAGTTTCATCAAGAACGTTGTAGGCATATGCTTACTTGAATGATTATTATTGATGAGCAGCCATTTTCCATGGTTGAGCGTGTTGGTTTTCGGGATTTTGCTACTGAATTGCAACCTCTTTTCCATCATCTTTCACGATTTACAATGGCAAGAGATTGTATGAAGTTATATTTGAGTGAAATGACTTGTTTGAAAGCTTACTTTGGTAAGCTTAAATCTAGGATTGCACTCACAATGGATATGTGGAGTTCCATTCAAAACTTGAACTATTTGTGTCTTACTGCACATTATATTGATGAAAATTGGCATTTGCAAAAAAGAATAATCAATTTTGTGATGATGCATAGTCACGAGAGTAAGGAGATTGGTAAAATGGTGGGGAAATGCATTTATGATTGGGGAATAGAAAGGAAGGTGTCCACAATAACAGTGGATAATGCAAGTTCAAATGATGTGGCTGTTAGTTATTTGAAAGAAAAATTTTCAGAAGAAGGATTTTTTATTTTGAATGGTGATGCTTTATATATGAGATGCACTGCTCATATACTTAACTTGATAGTAAGAGACGGATTGAATGAGGTGCGCGATTCTATTGCACGCATCCGAAACATGGTTAGGTATGTAAGGAGTTCTCCGACTAGAGCTAAGACATTCAAAGGTTGCATTGAGAGTGAGAGGATTGCATACAATTGTTCGGTCTGTCTTGATGTTGCCACTAGATGGAACTCCACTTATATGATGCTAGACACCGCCATAAAGTTCAAGAAAGCTTTTAAAAGAATGGAAGAAGAAGATTTATATTTCTTAAGGGAAATTGACAATGATCCTCCTGAAGATGAAGATTGGGAAAATGCCATCATTATTTCTAAATTTCTAAGACGGTTTTATGATGCAACCAAAAGGATGTTGGGTAGTTCATATGTTACTTCAAATCATTATTTTGAGGAGATAGCTAAGTTGTACAAGTATTTGAATAATGCGGCAAATTCTTTAGACCCAAAGCTTCAAGCTATGGGTTTAAAAATGAAAGAGAAGTTTGACAAGTATTATGGGAGTTTGGATAAAGTTAATACAATGGCATTGATTGCGGTTGCATTGGATCCTACAAAGAAGTTGAACTATGTAAAGTTCTGTTTTGAACAAATCTATGATGATGAAGCAAAAATTGATGAGATGCATGATAAGGTGAAGGTCGCCTTAGAGAATTTCTATAAATCTTATGAGCGATCTTTTGTTGGCTCTTCTAGTAAAGGAAAATTTGGTGATTCAAGTGTGAGTAACAGTAGTAGTGCTTCTAATGTTGATATTGATGACAATGATTGTGAATTCGATGCTTGGGACAAAAGCTTTCTCCATGTGAAGAAAAAAGTATTGGATGAAAACAAATTTGAGCTTGATCGGTATCTTGAAGCCGAAAGTGAAGATATCCTTAATATTGATCTTTTGATGTGGTGGAAGACTACTGGGTCAAAGTATGAAATCGTATCTTTGATGGCTCGAGATGTTTTGTCTATTCCCGTGACTACCGTTGCTTCAGAGTCGGCTTTTAGTACATCGGGACGTGTACCTGATGGCTTTCGAAGTTCTTTGACTCCTAGAGTGGTGGAAGGTTTAATTTGTACTCAAGATTGGTTGAAAGATGTTCGCGTGCCAATTAATGTTGAAGAGTGCATCGAGAATGCGGAACAATTTGAGGCGGGTAAGTTATATATATTTCTTTGTATTTTGTAATTCATTCACATAACTATCTATTAAGTGCATGCCTTATTTAATCTCTCTTTTTTTTTCTTTTTTCTTTTTTATAGATTTGGATTGTCTTACCAAGGACATTATCATTGGAAAATAAACTTCATTTGTCAAAACTCCAATTTTGTGGTAAGTAAATAGACTTTATTAAATCCTAGAGTATGGATTCTTGTTGATTTTTCTTTATATATGAATTTTAGGTTTTTGTCAGAGATTTTGTACCACGTGGAATGCAAGGCCGAAGAAGGAGAAGAAGATCGAGCACATGAAGGACAAGGTTGATATGTGATCAGCCAAAAATTGTATTACAACTAGTTAATTGGCTAAATTGCTAGCTTGTATATTATTGAAATATGAGAAACTCGATGTATCTTGTGGGATATGGGGATGCGAGATGGTTGAATTATATATTTGGTTGTTTTCTTCAAGGGGAGTCCAAATTTTATACATGTTCCCAATGAGTTTGGTCGAAGGATGTGCTTGGTCCGGCCTTTTTGTTTCAACAGATAAACATCTAGACTTGCTTTTCTAACCCTATTCCCGGACTGGAAAAAACAGGGTGGGCCCTATTCCCTCCAATGAAAACAGGGGTGGGGAACGGGGTCGAAAAAGGAGAACCGGTTATAACGGGGTAGGGAACGGGGTCTAGGTCTAGACCCTACCCACCCCTGGACCCGCTCACCCCTAGCTGAAACCGGGTCCAGCCCCAAAAAATAATAATTTTTTTTTAAAAGATATTTTTCTGAAAAAATTAAAATTTTAAAATTTTAAATTTTAAAATAAAAAAATTAATTAAATTTTTTTTAAGAATTTCGAATATCCAAAAATGGTAGGGTTTGGTTAAAAATTGCTATGTATTGCCATTTTAGTGTAATTAGGCATTTATTTTCTTGGATGTTGATTATATCGCATGTTTAATTCGCGTATGTTATTATGTTTAATTGCACGTGTTTAGTTTTAAAGCAATTAGGATCTTGGTAGCTATAATTATTATGTTAATGATTGCGCACCCGCATGATCATCTCACATGTTAGTGGTTAAGTATAAAATTAATTCAAATTGCATGCCAAAAATTATTTTGTTAAAATAAACAAGATTATGTACCAAAATGGCACTAATTGGTCAATTAATATAATCAAGTCCCAAACCCTAGACTCTCTGGTTGCGTAGGAAATGAGGTATACTCCCATACCTCACTTGGTTTCTAGCTGACCCCAATAGGCTGGTGGCGACTCATTTTGTACAAAATTCCTATAAAATATCCCAATGTCACACATGGTATGGGCTTGGAAAAGCCTACGCCTAATCCTGGGCCTTAGGCCCGTTCTTTAGGTAATACCCCTAAACCAATTCCCTCCCCCGGATAGGTCGCGACAGCTTGGCGACTCCACAGAGGACTGGTTTTAGACCTTAGAGGACTTAGGCCGAAATTAATCTTATTAAAAAATATTTTTGTTTGATAGTGAGAATCTAAAGTACATCCCTAACCGGTCGATTATTTAATGTTCATGCTTAATGGGAGGAATGAGGGGGGAATGATTGCTAACCCTTGTTTTGCAGGAGAGATGTAGGAATGAATGGTTTATTTATACATGAAGTGCCGATTATTTATCAATTGTCATGCATGTATCCCTTACATTGCACTACATTATAGCACACACAACATGCCGCCGAACCTGGTCGCATAGGATCACCTAAGATGGTGTTGAGGTGGATACCACTCCGACTACAACCATGTAGTACGAGTCGCCCACCTTAATCCCGAAACTTCTTTCTTCATGTCAAAGGTACCCACCCCAGTTTGCAATCGTGCGACATGGGTCGGTTCTTTGATAAAGCCGAGTCATGGGTAATTCGACCTAGCCGTGACCTTGCTGGTTCAGTCTGGTGATCCCATGGCTCCATTTTGAGCCTTTTAGAGTAGAAATTGAACCACCGTCCATGCGTATGTCTACGTCATTAGCTTTGCTATTCAATGAGTAGGGTAAGATTTTTTGAATTCTTTTCTTCGCAATTTACTTATTCGCTTTCTTTTTTGATCAGTTCATGGCAAATTAAGTTGATCGTAACTGTGAGTAATATACGATGGGGATACCTAAGCTTCACATCATTGCTGCCCCGAAAGCCGAGCTTCACACATGGTGGGATAGACTAGACCCGACTGGCCATGATTGGGTGCAATCCTCTATCAGACGATTACTTCCCCTCTTAGAAATAGAAACTCATTATGGTGTTGTAAGAGCGTTGGCGCATGTCTGGTGTCCCGAGACTTGCATGTTCATGTTTGGTGACCACGAGCTCACTCCCACCTTGGAAGAATATGACATAGCCATTGGGAAGCCCTTAATGTCGGAGTTAGTTAGTCCGCTTGTAGGAATTGAGCACACTTTGACCTTATATGAGTTCCTTAGAGTTAAAGGAGATGATGTGAGAAAATTTTGAAAGCCAAGTGCAAATCCTGCCCGTTTTTATTCCTAAACGAGCTTTTTCAAAACGCTACATCTTTCCAAAAGAATAGGATCATCCTGCTAGCTTTATACGGGTTCGTGATATTCCCACATCGTAGGAATGCTATTAATCCCTCCATGGCATGGATAGTTCATGAGGTGTGTATGGGAAGAGGTTTTGTTAATGCCGTCTTGTCTAAAACCTTTCTTTCCCTTACCTGCTAAAGAAAACAAAGAAAAGGTTTTTCATGCCCCCCTGAACTTTTGCAAATTTGGTTCTTTTCTTACGTTAAGGGGTTTAGTAGCTTAATGACCGTGAACGACATCTTTGACTCTAGTCACCCTATCCTGAAGTTTAAAGAAAGGAAGGCGTTTGCCCCTGATTATCATTATTCTAAGTGGTTAGTTTTCATGACCAACCTTAGACCCGAAGATTTCCAATGGCATGCCAAATGGCTCCGAGTTCGAGAAGCGTGGTTCGTGTGTGGGCTTACTGGACCTGTTCCTTTTGTTGGGAATTACTAAAGTCATTGAGTATTATTCGACCTGGGTCGCCTGCCGATTTCAAGAGGTTCAACAACTTCCATTGACAATTCAAGAAGACCCATTCAGGATAGATTTCCCTGATGGATGCTAAGATCACGAAGACTCTGTCGCGTTAGTCAAGTCGATGTGGGATATGTGCCATCCTTGGATGCTAATATGGCCTGAAGAGGAGTTGGAAGGACAAGAGAAGGCCTACTATGCTTCAATGGAGTACATCCTTAGGCACAAGATCCCAAAGAGCCTACGCCCGAAAATTCCTGACGTGCCATGAAAGACCACCCACCGAGCCGAGATCAAACGCCTCAAAAGGAAGCTCGAAGAAGCTGAGGAGCGTGCCTTAAAGTTGACCTGAGTTAGTGGGGCTGCCACAAGTGGAAGCTGTCCTCGCTAGTTAGATTGAGTCAAGTGCGATATGTAGTAGGCTCATGCCCACATATGTTACAATGTTAAAGAGTTTGTCTCGTGTCGTAATATTGGGAGATAAGAGTCATGAATAGCTCCATTGTTTAAGGATTCTCCCTCATGTCTTTTCTTGCGTTATGTAGCAACCTTGCTTTTGATGAAATGGAAAATTTGGGACGATTAGATATCTGTTATGGACCGACTGCCTAATCATTACTCAATGTTTATATATGCTTATCTATCCTTGTTCAAGTACTAACAGGTTGTTTACTTTCGTCCGACTGTCAACACGGCTAAGAGGAGATCTCCAATTCGTACTCGCACAAAGGCCAGGATGGAGAACGAGGATGTCAGCACACGCGTGGCCAACATAGAGAACCAGCTAGCTCAACTCAATGCCTTGATGGCCGAGATAAGTCGAAAAATCAGCGAACCTCCGGCCACGGTCATAGCCGGAACCTCTACTCCCATTTTGTCGGGACACACTCCACCCTTAGCTGGAGAGTCACATGTCACCAATCCTGCTGAAAAAGGTGCTTCTGAGGAAGCCCCTTCTGTTACGCCTGTGATCGTCAATCTAGATACTCCTCCAAAGGAAGGATCTGCCATCCGCTTCAACAAAGAAAATGCAAGACACTTGGCCAACATGGAGGAGCAACTCTATGTCCTCCAAGGATATGAGATGAAAGGAGTGAACAAGCTAACCCCATATGCTAAGGTGAAAGTACCCGAGACCTTCAAGGAGCAAGAATTCACGAGAAAATATGATGGCATCGGCTGCCCTATAACCCACATCAAATACTACTTGAGGAAGATGGCTCATTACTCCAACAATATCCCGCTCCTCATACATATATTTCAAGATAGCTTAGACGGCCCTGCCTTGTCGTGGTTTATTGCACTGGATGTCAAAGAGCTCGTTGGATGGGAGGACCTCGCTGACGAGTTTTTGCTGCAATATAAATTCAACTCTGAGATTGTCCCTACAACAGAGGAGTTGGTTCGGATGAAAAAGAAGAGGAATGAATCGTTAAAGCGTTCACCTAGAGGTGGAGAACGATGGCATCACAAGTGAAGCCTCTACTGAGTGAGAAAGAAATGAGGCGGTTTTTCCTTAAAACTTTGCCATTCGATTATTTTCAGGGATTAGTGCACTTTGGGTGCCAAACATTTTCACAACTAGTGGAGGTTGGTGAAGGGGTTGAATGGGCGATGGTTGATGGAAGAATATCCACAAGGAATGGCAAAAAGTTCTTAACAAGGAAAGACAAGGAGACGACAATCGAAGTGGTGTTTATCTAAAAGTCATCTGCACCTAAATTAGTGTTGACGTCTTCGCTAAAGCCTAAAGTCATGCAAGGAAACGTGTCACAGGGATTTGACAGAAGCAAGAAATTCCCCTGAAAGGAATTCACACCTCTACCCCTACCTCTATTGAAATTGTTACCTATCCTCCTCGAAAAGAGATTGGTAACCAAGGAGGTGCCTAGAGACAATCACTCAAGATTCCCAAGGTTCGATGTGATCAAGGCATGTGAATACCACATGGGGGAAAGGGAGCACAACATCGATAATTGCCTCGCACTAAAATGGAAAGTTTAGAATCTATTGGATAAAGGAAAGTTGACCTTCAAAGAAGCTATGCCCAATGTGCAGCAAAACCCTTTGACTGATCATGCTGAAGAAGTGAATATGATTCATGGGGAAGTGCAAGCGAATGAGCGACCCCTTGTGGTGGATGTCCCTAAAATGTATGAGGCCCTCGAACTAGCTAGGCACTATGAAAGGGGGGAAGACATAACCATGGAGGAAAAGTTAGATCATATTTGCAAAATGATAGGCATTGGAGTAATTCGTAATATCAATGGAGAATAAGGGCCACTACCCATGATGGCACCGCCTGTGATTAGCTCATCATTTTACAATTCTGCTTGCGATCATGAAGTGGAGAAAACTAAGCCTCTTTTCCCAGAGAAGGATAAACAAGTGGAAATAGAAAATGCCTCGAGAACAGATTCTAAGAGAAACTTTTGGAGTCGTGATCCTAGAGAATATGTGTGATGAAAGTAAAGTGTTCGATACGTTGGGTTAACCAAGTGGAAAGTATGACTATTATGTGAAGCATTCACCTGTCTCGAGTTTCTTTGATGATCCTAAGGACATTGTCCCTGACGGATGGGGGGGGGGCATGGATGACCCGACGCCACGAGAAGAGGGGACAGTCACTATGATTACCCCGGTGGTGATAGAATTGCCTGATGAGGATCACGCTTGTGATGTTGAGATGGAAACTACTAAGCCAATGGTGATTGACCTTATAGTCAAAGAATTATCAACAATCGAAATCCTAAAGAAAAGCTTGTCACCAGTCGTGATCGAATTGCCACCTCAATAAAAGGACGAGGTGATCATGCTAGGACCTCCCTTAGAATTCAACACTAAAGCGGTACCCTAGGATTACGAGACAAAGGAAGTAGATGCCATCACTCAATCAGGTCATTGCTATGCGCCTACTAGAGGAATCGAAAAGAAAGCCGTGACAAAGGAGGACACGAGGCAATTCCTAGCCGTGGTGAAAATGATCGAATTCAACGTAGTAAATCAACTGCAGAAAATGCTAGCCCAAATCTCCATCATGGAGCTAATTCAATCCTCTGAGAAGCACAAAAACACTTTGTTGAATATCCTTAATGAGGTACATGTCCGAGAAATAATCGATGACATCCAACTACGGGAGTTCTTGGGGACCATCCTACTAAAGGATTAGATCGCCTTCACTGATGAAGACCTCCCTACTGACGGAGGTGATCACACAAAGGCGTTGCACATTTCGGTGAAGCACAATAGCACCGTTGTCTCTAGAGTGTTAATTGACAATGGCTCTGTGCTAAATATATGTCCATTAGTTACAATCCACTACTTAGGTGTTGAGATGGAAAGGATACGTCTAACTAAGTTCACTGTGCGTGCGTTTGATGGGATGAGGAAAGAGGTGTTAGGAGAAATCAAGTTAGAACTACTTATCAGTCATGTGCTTTTCTTGGTACCTTTCCAAGTCTTAGATATACCAATTGCCTTCAACTTTCTGTTGGGGAGACCATGGATCCACACGGCAGGTGCTATTTCTTCTAGCCTCCGCCAAAAGGTACGATTTGTAGTTGGTAATAGACTCGTCACTATGCACGGGGAAACAGACTTCAAAGTGTACCAGGAAATGGCCATCCCATACGTGGAGCCCGAGTGCAAAGAAGAATCAAGCTTTCAAACTCTCGAGTTGCTATCTATGATCCATGTTCCTGTGGGCTCTTGCATGGGCATTCTTGAATTATCCAAGCCAGCCCTGGCAGTAGGGAAGATTATGCTAGTGAATGGGTATAACCCCGAAGGTGGCCTAGGGTTGCATGGACAAGGGATTCGAAAGCCTATTAAGGCTCAAAGAGTTCTAAGGAGAAAAAGCTTAGGGTTTGTCGAAGTGCATGGAAGCCGTGGCAATAGAGGAGGCCACAATGAATATGGAGGTTGAGGCGCCCGAGGAGGTCAAGGTGAACGTGGAGGCCGAGGTGACCATGGAGGTCGAATTATGAGAGATAGAAGTTGCCAGAGTGTTTTCCCTCCTCCACTGAAAGAAACATTTCCAGGACCCCTGAAAATGTTGATGGAAGAAGAGGAAGCTATTGACGGTATAGTCGAGATGTTTGAAGACAATATTGTATGCACCCTCCTAGCTTGCGAAGAGGCAGAATCTTCTAGGAGAATCACCAACCCTTCAGAGTAGGACGGTTCTAGCTTAGCGTAACTTTTTACTTTATGTTTTCTTCCCCTGCATGGGAACTTGTTGTTATTTCAATTTGCTTGTTTGAGTCGCTTATGATGTAAACTCTGTTAAGCCCTTGATCTTGAGCCGTTGGTTTGGGGGTGGTGTGTGTTGTAATACGGCCTTATCATTTCTCTTTCAATGAAAAAGATGCATGTTTTATTAAGGACATGTAGAAGCACACCAAACTAGTTCTATGATGGTCACTGAGGATTGGGCTTCTACATGCTCCCTAATTTCATGATTTTGCAAGAGCAAGGAAATCTGAGGATATGAGGATGAGCTCTTGAAACAGTTTTCTGAAAATTATTTGAAAATCATTTGCAAATGACACGCGTTTTGTTTGTATTAATGTGTTCTAACTCATCTCATCACATCTCAAGCATTACATTATGCATAATCATGACAAAGATTCATGTGACTCGGATTCATGTGAGGGAGATATTTTAGAATCCGATGCCGATGATGATCTGAAAGGGGTCGAGCATGATTGGAATCAACATGAGGGATCAAAACTACCAACAAAGGAGCAAATCACATCTCAGGCATTACATTATGCATAATCATGACAAAGATTCATGTGACTCGGATTCACATGAGGGAGATCTTTTAGAATCCGATGCCGATGATGATCTGAAAGGGGTTGAGCATGATTGGAATCGACATGAGGGATCAAAACTACCAACAAAGGAGCAAACAGTTACCATAAAATTAGGCGATACATAGAATGTCAAGGAAATAAAGATCGGGGCATGCCTCTCAAAGTCAGAAGAGGAACGAATGATTAATCTCCTAAAGGAATATCAGGATATATTTTCTTGGACTTATGCTAACATGCCGAGGTTAGATCCTTATATTGTAGAGCATGCCCTCCCGACCGATCCTAATGTGCCACTTAAAAAGCAGAGGCTTGAAAGAATGAAACTAGAGTTGTCCAAGAAAATCGAGGAAGAAATCATGAAGTTGTTAAAAGTGGATTTCATTGAAGTGTTACACTACTCTGATTGGATAGAAAACATTGTACCTTTCATGAAAAAGGATGGGTGGGTCAAGATGTGCGTAGATTATCATGACCTGAACCGAGCTAGCCCGAAAGACGACTTCGCACTCCACATATTGATGTCTTAGTTGACAGTACGGTGGGATTTGAGTTATTCCCTTTCATGGATGGTTTTTTCGGATATAACCAAATCCATATGAAGGAGGAAGATAGGAGCAAGACATCGTTCATAATTCCTTAAGGAACTTTCTGCTTCAAAGTGATGCCTTTCGGTCTAAAGAACGCCGGGGCAACGTATCAAAGGGCCATGGTTACTTTGTTTCATGACATGATGCATAAGGAGATCGAAGTATATGTGGATGATATGATTGCAAAATCAAAACGAGGCGAGGACCATGTTGAGGTCTTGCAAAAACACTTCGAACATCTTCGGAAATTTAAGCTGTGCCTCAATCCAGCAAAATGCATTTTTGGAGTGAGATCTGAGAAGTTATTAGGATTCATGGTTAGTAGTAAGGGCATAGAGATTGATCCGTCAAAGGTTAAGGCTATCTGTGATTTGCGACCCCCGACTACCACAAGGTGAATTTTGCAACCTGATGGGACGACTCAATTATGTGGCGAGATTCATCTATCAATTGTCTGAAACAACAAAGCCATTCTTCAAGCTCCTGAAAAAGAATGCAAAGATTGAGTGGGATGCTTAGTGCCGGTGCACCTTCGAGAAGATAAAACACTATCTCACTCAAGCATCGATCCTAGTGCCCCCTCTCCCTAAAATTCCCCTGGTTTTGTACTTAACCATACATGACGAATCGTTAGGAGCCATGTTGGCATAGAAAAGACCGAATGACGGGAGAGAATGTGCGATATACTACTTGAGTAAGAAGTTCACCATTTCTGAGAGGAACTACACGGAAGTTGAGAGAACTTGCGTGGCTTTGATTTAGGTCTTGCACAAGCTGCGGCAATACATGCTTCATCACCGAATCTTACTAGTGATCGAAAATGATCCCATTAGGTATCTCTTAGAGAAGCCGGCATTGGTTGGCAAGTTGGGTAAGTGGCAAATCTTAATTTCAGAGTTCGACGTTTAGAGCCTGGGATAGAAGTCCGTTAAAGGTCGCGCCATAGTAGATATGTTAGCATAAAGTTCCAAGGGATCCAAAGCATTTGATGAGGATAGTGATGCGGAAGAGCAAATTTTGCTTGTATCAAGCGACGAATGGGCAATGTACTTTGATGGTGCAGTTAACTTAACCGGGTCTAATACCGGGGCAGTTCTTATCTCCCCAGATGGACAACACTACCCTGTCACCGCTAAATTGACATTCCCTTATACGAATAACATCGGTGACTATGAAGCATGCATTCTTGGCCTCCAGGCTGCCATCGATATGAAGATCCAGAAACTGCAGGTTTATGGTGATTCTGCCCTTATCATCTTACAGACCGAAGGTGAATGGAAAACACAAGATTCTAAATTGATTATGTATCATGAGTTCCTAAGGGAGTTGATAGAGAAATTCCAAGAAATATCTTTTGAATACTTACCAAGGAGGTCCCAAAATCAGTTCCTTGATGCCCTAGTTACCTTGTCTTCAATGTTGCGAGTAGCTGGAGGCATAGACATTGAAACATTGATATTCTTAGATACCTAGCTTATTGTATGATAATTGAAGAAGAGCCTGATAGAGAGCTGTGGTATCGTGACATCTTAGATTATCTTCAAAATGGTGAGTTTCCCAAAGAGAGCGAGTCGGATAGAAAATATCTGACAAAGTTGGCATCGAAATTTTTCATCAATGGAGGTGCGCTTTACAAAAGATCATTTGATTCAACGTTACTGAGATGTGTCGATGCCAAGGAAGCCAATTGCTTGATGAAGGAAAGACACAAAAGGGAATGTGGCCCCCACATGAATGGTCACCTCTTGGCGAGAAAGATCATGCGACTCGGCTACTACTGGCTGACCATGGAATCTGACTACATCCAACACATGTGATGTTGTCACCAATGCCAAATTTATGGGGATAAGATAAATGCTCCACCAAATGAGCTTCACCAAATGTCTCAATCTTGGCCCTTCTCTATGTGGGGGATCCATGTGATCGGGCCCATCGATCCCAAGGCATCAAATGGACATCGATTCATCTTGGTGGCAATCAACTACTTTACGAAGTGGATTGAAGCCAACTCTTTCGCCAATGTCACTACCAAGAATGTGGCCAAGTTCATTCGTCATGATATTATTGCCCGTTATGGTGTGCTGGAGGCAATCATCACTAACAATGGATCCAACTTAAACAACAAGGTCGTAGATGACTTGCTTGATGAGTTTCAAGTCCGACATTTGAACTCATCACCATACCGTCCTTAAATGAATGGGGCAGTTGAAGCAGCAAACAAGAACATAAAGAAGATCCTGGCAAAGACAGTTGAAAATTATCGTGATTGGCATGAAAGACTTCCTTACGCACTGATGGCATACTAAACATCTATTCGCACCTCCACAGGGGCAACTCATTTTTCGTTAGTATATGGAATGGAGGATGTCTTGCTTGTAGAGGTTGAAATTCCCTCGTTAAGGGTCCTTTCTCAGTCGAAGCTCGATGAAGCTGAATGGATACAACAAAGGCATGAGTAGTTAAACATGATTGATGGGAAGAGGTTGAAAGCTATATGTCATGGTTAATGTTATTAGAAGTAGGTCACGAAGGCCTTAAATCGAAAGGTTCATCCTAGGCACTTTGAGGTCAATGATTTGGTGCTAAGGAAAGTGCTGCCAATCATCCCCGATCCTCGTGGCAAGTTCACCCTGAACTATGAAAGACCTTATGTCGTTAAGAAGATCTTCCCAGGTGGTGCTATGGTTTTAGTTGAAATGGACGGCCGTGAGCAGTCTAAGCTTGTAAATGCTGATGTTGTCAAGCAATATTTCCCTTGAATGAAACCAAGGCCGTAAAGCCATTTCGTGCATAATCTGAGTCACATAGCATCATGCATATCATTCACGCATTGCATACGTGTATACTTATTTGTATTTCAGGTATCCAATCAACTCGATGAAGTTACAACAGGATGGAAGGCATTGATTTTTACCCCTGAAAAGTCGATTCAAATGGCTACCCAACCTCTGCAAAGGTAACTGGGTATTCCTTTTCCCGTTATATAAAAAAAATCGAAAATGATGAAAGAGATGAATGAATGAAAAGCAAAGCACTTGGTGTCTTGCATGTTGTCGATTCAGTTATTGTTAATTGTGCCTCCATGAGGGGAATTTCATATGAGTGATTTTGACTAAACTGAAAGTGAATGTTAATCATGCCAAACAAGAAGTGCTTAGAACGAAGAAAGGTAAGCCATTTCCAAACACATCCTTCAAACACTTTTGAGAGTTGAGTGAAAAACGACCTTCTCTTAGGACGAAGGATTTATTCGCATTGAGCGCAAAGATCGAAATGACAAAGGCATTGATTTCATCAATCTCAAGCATCATAATAATTTCTTGCTAGCCCTTTGGGCCAAATACAGACAATCCTTCAAAGTACCACTGTTGAGAACGACCCTACATTGGGGCAGTAGGAGAGTTTACAGTCGTGCTATAGAGCGAAAGATTAAGAAAGATCCTATTACTTTCACTTGCATCAATCTTCTAGTGATAGCTTCAGAGGAATTCTCATTAGAGCTTGACTTATCCCAAGGTGAAGAAAAGTATTTCATTCTCTATCCAAACACTGATACCCATTGCTTTGACCAATTTGGGCCTGATTATTCATTTCTGACCCCTGAGCGGAATCATCTCCCTTCACTGGGGCAAGGCATAAGGATTGACCAAATACAATTCACGGTTATGAGAAAATGTGAAAAGCATCTCGAAAGTCATTAGAACTACAAAAATTCAAAGAGCAAAAAAATCAACAAAACTAGGGGCATGAAAAAACAGTGTGCCTAGTAAAAGCAAGGCCAATGCCCGTAAAAAAAGAGAGTCAAAATGCTGCATCTTATGTGAAAGAAAAATTATCAAAGTCCAAGTACGTGCGTAAAAAAAAAATATCATCGCAAGTGCAAAGGAAATTAGAAAAATGAGCAAAGCTTCAATGCAGAAATGATTAGTCAAGGGACTTTCGAGATGCGCTGGGTTCAAAAGCCAAATGATTTCGAAAGATCGAGTGAGCTGGTCATAATGCCATGATGATCACCGACTCTTAAAAACCCTCTTGAAAACTTTAAGCCTTTCGAGCCTCTCCCAAGCCAACATTATAACCTTTTTTCGAAGTCTCTTTTAATTGGGATGGTTTGAGTAAAAATGAGAATGCCACAAAGAAGCTACTGCTTGAAGGAGTAGAGGTAATTCTATCTTATCTTATCTTCCAAGTTCTCGACTTGTAAACCCGATGAAGATAGTGACAAATGTTTCTTTATTGGTCTCAAAGCAATAATCCCTTGGTGTAAGCCCATGACCAAACCTATATTGCGGTCCTTTCAAAAGACATTTTTGATCGATCAGATTGTGCTCATCACAAATTTTTCTAAAAGCCTTGGACATGGGCTATGTGAGATACCCTCAGCAATCAGTTACTTCCCACACAAATAGATGGGATCAAGCAGCCATTTTATCAAGAGTGTGTGAGAAACCCTTTCTAACTAAGAAGCTCTAGTTTGGCATCCTTAAGGAGCCTTTTTCATGAGTCATAATCATTCTGATGAGAACTTGTCTCCCGGAAAATTTGATGATTAATGATATATCCCCGAGCAAGATGACAGTTTTGCACCGCATAATGCTAATTGACATTGAATGTTTTTTTAAAGTAGTCCGACTTAGCTTGATTAGCTTGTTTAATTAATGCTGCAATATCACCAATACGTCTCTCGATGACATATTTAATGACACTTTCTCGAGTTAAGTTTGATAGGATTTCGCAGTGAAGCCATGCAGTTTTCAAGGGGTTAATGGGTGCTTCCCTAAAAACCGAAGGGTCATGGTTAGTCTTAAATCATACCATTTTCGAAGGTTCATGGTTAGCCTTAAACCATGCCATTTACAAGGTTGGTGGGTCTATCTTTAAAACCACGGGGTTAGTGGCTTTTCCTAAACCACACGGCTTGTGAGTTCATCCGTAAACCACACTTGTCCGCATTCGGTCAAAAACCGTTCGTACACGGTGAGACTATCATCCAGTCGAAACCTGTTTGTACATGGTGAGATCTCTCTTCCAGTCCAAACCCGTTCGTACACGATGAGACCTTCCTCCCAGTCAAAACCCATTTTTACACAGTGAGACTATCATACTCAGTCGAAACCCGTTCGTACACGGTGAGACTATCATACTCGGTCGAAACCCATTGGTACACATTGAGACCTTCCTCCCAGTCGAACCCCGTCTGTACACAATGAGATTATCATACTCAATCAAAACTCTTTCGTACACGATGAGACCTTCCTTCCAGTCGAAACCCGTTCATACATGATGAGACTACCATACTTGGTTGAAACCCATTCGTACACGATGAGACCTTCCTCCTAGTCGAAATCCGTTCGTACATGGTGAGATTATCACACTCGGTCGAAACCCGTTCTTACACGGTGAGACCCATTTTTAGTTGAAACTCGTTGTCATACAATAAGATTCTCCCATCTCGGTTGAGGGACATTTTTTACAAAGTAAGGTCATCCCTTCATGTCATTCTCCCGTTCGCAACCCCGATTGTCATCGTCTAGGGGCAAAATTTAGGCGTCTCTTGTCTTTGAAGGGAACCTCTTCAAGCTTCCATTCAAAGAGGGGCAGCTGTTGACACCTAAATTTCACATAAATTAATTGATTTAAAGTAGCATTAAATGTTAGGAATTAGTTGCAAAAAAATTATTAATCAAATAAATTAATTAAAAAATTATTATTATTTAAAAAAAACGACAAAAATGGTCGGGTCGGGCCGGATTCGACCTTGGCCCAACCCGCCCATCCTTCTTCCCCTCGCACTAGCTTAGCCCAAACTCCTTTCTCCTTTGGTGGCCCGACCCTTTCTTCTTCCCTTCTACTAGTCTCTGCTCGAAGACTTGCAAAACCTGCAGAGAACAGAGAGGATGAGCGGCAACAAAGAGCAGGGGGATCGGTGGTAGGCGAGCGGCGTAATCCGCGAGTCGGGGGACAGTCAGGAAGGCAAGCTAGCAGTTGCAGAGGCCATGCACGTTTGCTGGCCGATCATAAAATCGGAGGAGAGGATAGAGAACGGAGGGGGGCACCAAAAAAAAAACACAAGCCGAGAGCGAGCGAGAGAGAACACACCAAGCACAGAGAGAAACACGAAGGGAAGGAAAGGAGGAGAAGACCCCTTTGGGCCGTCGATCGCTGCAATCGATCGCCACCGAAGGTGCCGACTGCCTCCAACCCCACCGGAACCTTAGGAGGCAAAACAAATAGAACAGAGGAGGACTAGAGACAATTTGAGGCGGGGAGAGAGTTCGAAAGGGAGAGACCGAACCAAAGGAAGGAAGCTCGAGGTAGTAGCTAGCCGTTGCTAGAGGCCCGTCCGCCTGCCGTTGTCCAACGTAGCCCTTCCCCGAACAAGGTAGGTCCCCTAAACCCCGTGGTCCCGTTTTTGGCAAACATCGGGCCGGAGCTCCCGGTCGACCTATTCGCATGAGCACCAGCCCATGTCGCCTTTGCGCTTTGCTCCCATGTTCCTCTTACGTTATGTTCCAAGACCCCTAAAGTGTGTTCGATGCTCGGTTGAGCCAAAATCCTTCAAATTTGGTAGTGCAGACCATGTGTTTGACAAAATGCTCAAAAGAAAACCGAAGAGTAGCTTGCATTTTAACGCCGGACCCACTCATTTATGCTTCTATGCTTGTTGAATCCTTGTTGCATTGCCTGTATTTATTGTGTTTTCGAGCGATTCGCGCAAGATATTGGCATGTATTTGAATCGACAACTCGTTCCTCTGGAAATAGGTTAGTGGTTGTTGAAATAGGTAGCTGGCGAGGGCCGGTGCCGGTCGAGGGGGATGATTGGTGGGCAACAATGATCCAACGACTTTCCTTAGGGCGGTCAGTACTCACGACATAGGCGGTGTCGGGCCGGCGGAGGAGCTGCGGGAGCTTTGGCGTGCTACGGCTATGGGAGAAGAAGGCTGCGAGAAGATGCCACAAAAAAAAGGGCAGTAGAAAATAAAAATAAAAAGAAAAAGAAAACACAAAATGGGCTGAAAAATAGAAAATGAGAAATGGGCTTCGCTTTGGGCTGATTTTTGTTTCGTGGGCTAAATAAGTTGGGCTGAAAATAGCAATCGAAAGATAGACCTTGAAACGGGCTGAAGTAAAAATCAAAGATGGGCCTTGGGCCAAGAATGATCCCTATTTCTTTTTTAAAAAATTTGTGTGGTTTTTTTTTTTTTTTTTAGTGGGCCGAAATTGGGTCCAGTCTCGGTCCAGCCCCAAAAAATAATAATTATTTTAAAAGATATTTTTCCGAAAAAAATAAAAATTTTAAAAATTAATTTTAATTTTAATTTTTTTTTTTTAAACTGAAAATCCAAAAATGGTAGGGCTTGGTTAAAAATTGCTATGTATTGCCATTTTAGTGTAATTAGGCCTTTATTTGCTTGTATGTTGATTATATCGCATGTTTAATTTGCATAAGTTATTATGTTTAATTGCATGTGTTTAGTTTTAGGGCAATTAAGATATTGGTAGTTATAATTATTATGTTAATAATTGCGCACCCGCATGATCATCTCACATGCTAGTGGTTAAGTATAAAATCAATTCAAACTGTCTGCCAAAAATAATTTTGTTAAAATGAACAAGATTAGGTACCGAATGGGCACTAATCGGTCAATTAGTGTAATCAAGTCCCCAACCCTAGACTCTTTGGTTGCGTATGAAGTGAGGTACACTCTCATGCCTCACTTGGTTTCTAGCCAACCTCAATAGGCTAGTGGCAACTCATTTTGTGCAAAATTTCTAAAAAATATCCCAATGTCACTCGGGGTATAGGCTTGGGAGAGCATGCGCTTAATCTTGGGCCTTCAGCTCGTCCTTTAGGTAATACCCCTAAACCTATTCCCTCCCCCAGGTAGGTCACAATAGTGTCTCACTCGAAAATGATGACATTGAATCATTATTTTCTATGGATGAAAAACCATCCGAACAAACTCTTTGTGTCATTCATTGTTATCAAGCTCCTAGCGAAACCGATTCTAACTTAGATTTTAAAGATATTTTCCATATATCTCTCACTTCTTCAAAACAAGACCCTAGTATATTTTCAAGCCAAATCCATTGTCCTCATTTTTCTGTAAAAATCTTTACCTCAAAGTTTGCCAAACTCATCACAGCCATTGCTGTCATAGATATTGGTGCAAGTTCTTCAATTCTATATACTAAATTTCTTCCTAAAGAATATTGGTTGTATTCAATATTTCAATTCTACCTCTAGAGACACTTTTTCTATGAATGTAAGAACTACCCAAGTAACTGTTCAATTTTTCCCTCAAGGTTCCATAACCACAAAAATTTCTAAATCCAATCTCCCTAACAAAAATTTGATCATTGGCTAGGACATCATTACTCAAATTTCTCAACTCTATATCATTCCTAGAAAAGACCTTAAGTATAAGAACTAATTCTCTGAATTCGTGAATATTTAAAGACGTTTTTTTCCATTCATATGAGTTTATTAGATCCAATCATGCAAAAGCTTCTGTTCGGAATCCCATTTTGAATTTTCCCATAAATGTTCTCATCCTTTGTGGAAGAATTTAGAATTCTTTCTTTGCCTCTCTTTAAAAAAAAATGAAGATATAAATCTAACAAAGGCGAGTCATATGGGAATGAAGCCAAAACACCTTGCTTCAGCTCAAAAAGAATGCTTAGAATTGTTGCAACAAGGTCTTATTAAAATTTCAAATTCTCAATGGCCTACAAAGCTTTTTATGTCAACAAGCATGCTAAGCAAAACAAAGGAAAAATGCAGCTCGTAATAAACTATCAACCTCTTAAGCTTTTTCTGCAAGATGACAAATTCCCTCTACATTTAGGAAATTCCCTTTTTGCTAGATTATCCAAAGCCCACATCTATTCCAAATTTGATCTTAAAGTCGGATTTTGGCAATTGAGCATTCATCATGAAGACAAATTCAAGACATGGTTTTGTATTCCAAATCAGCATTTTCAATGGAAAGTTTTTCCTTTTGACGTAAAGGTGGCCCCATCCTTATTCCAAAAGGTCATGCATCAAATTTTTCATTCAATCTTGTCAAGTGCAGTAGTATACATTGATGACATCTTGCTCTCCAGTCTTGACAAGGAATCTCACTGCCAACTTCTTGGGCAGTTTGCAGACATCATAAAGGAATATGAGATTATACTTTCCCAGAAAAAGATTAATATTGCCCAAACAGAAATTGAATATTTTGGTATGCACCTTAACAAAGGTACATATTATCGAGGGCCACACATCGCTTAGGAATTGCTAAATTTTCCAAAAGAGAACTTCACGACAAAGTAAGTTCAGCAATTTCTTGGGATAATTAATTATCTCAAAGACTTTGTTCCCAATATTTCAAAACCGATGATTCTACTGCAATCAATGCTGAAGAAGAATCCTCCACCTTGGGGAAAATCCCAGACTAAAACAGTCGTCAAACTTAAGGAGACCATGCCAACTCATTCTCCGCTAAAAATTCCATTGACGAGAAAGAGAATCCTCCAAAATGATGCCAGCGATGAATACTGGGCAATCATCCTATTCGAAGAAACTGATGGTAAGCGACACCTGTGTGCTTACAAAAGTGAAAAAAAATTTCCCAAACTAAAATGTATTATCATTTCACTTTCAAAAAAATCTTAATAGTAAAAAATGAAATAAAAAAGTTTGAATTCCATCTTATTGGCCATCACTTCATGATGAAACTAGACATGACATATTTTCCCCAAATGACCAAGTTCGAATAGAAGCAGATTCCACATTCTTAATTGCTACGATGGGCCGAATGGTTTTCAAAATTTTTATTTGAGACCAAATACAATGCTGAAAAAAAAAAGTGCTTGCTGACTTCCTATCTAAACCAAAGGCACCCGTAGAGATCAACATGTACATCATGAGGCATGCTTTCCATACTTTTCATCACGACGAAAAGTATAAGATCGAGAGGATACAAGACCGGCTAAGCTTGGAATACCCCTAGGAGATTATTGAACAAATCCAGAATGACAATCTCATTGAAAATTTGGAAAATTTTATGTGGCAATGCCACATAGATCTCTTTAGACTTCATGGAGGCTCCATCCTTTACCTCTTTGGATTAAACCCCATCTATCCATTCATACATCCTTTGATCTGGAAGAAAAATGATTTCCCTAATAAACTCTGATGGTTGTTATGGTACTTAACTAATAAGTACAATATAGCTATTGAGATTCCAACCAAAGGGTTTATTGCCAACTTAACAAGGATATTTGGGCTTGACAAAAACATTGAAAAAGAAAGCGATAGAAAGCCCTTGGCTATTCTCAACTAGCTCTGTCCTCCCACTTATTGGAAGCACCTCTTACAAATAAAGCAGAGAACTGTTCGACTAGACTTAGGAATCCACATTGTTGTGTTTCTTTGACGTCCATGGGCTTTTGTACAAAATAACAGCACCATTGCCAATGTACCACAAAGTATAGGAACCACATCCTATAAACCTCAACCACATCTTACGGAGACCCGTATTTACAAGTTCTTTCATGATTGTGTTGATTGTTGTGAGCATCAATATCGAGAACTTCAGAGAGTCTTATGCCAGAAAAACAAGACCATCCCTGAAGACGTATGAAATTACATTATACCCACTACATGAGATCATTACAGTCTTGCACCAAAAGCCAAAGAAGCACTCAAAGATTTCAAGCAAGCAAAGACACCTCCATCACATGAGCAAGAAGTGGCAGACACATATGATCCTACACAGTCATCTCAAGACCCTTTTGCCCAATGGGTTGCCCTCTCTCTCAAGACTCCTATGATCAAGGACCTTTGTCCTTATCCCTCGAACTAGACACATCTTTCTATGCTCAACCATCAAATTGATGTCAACCAAGCTTGCCTGCCTACACTCTAGGACCCTCCAAGACTCATGAAGAACCTTCCTCATCAAATGACGTGAACATGTGGAATGCCTTGACAGCACAAGTCACCCAAAGCCCTTCTGATATCAAACTTGCAGAACTTGAATAGAAATATGAAGAACATCTTCTTGCAAAGACACATAATTCTGATGATTTGGACTATGACTACAATGCCCGTGATGGAAGAGATTATTGACTCTCATGAGTCAAAAGACAATGCCCATGACAAGAGATAGGCTTTATAGCTAGGGCACTGTAGCAAGTCACTGTACCAATAGGCTAGGGAAATCCTTGTTCACTATCTTCGTTCATATCACCTAGAATAATCCCCGAATAGATTTTCCGAAGCCTCTTTCTATTTTGGGACTCGTAAGCTTAGTTCTTTTTTGCTTGTGACCTCTTAGTGCCTATAAAAGGCAAGGAAGATGTAATGTATTGGGTAGAGTCCCCCTAAAGTAAAGTGAGTGTTTTGTGAATCTCAATGTCTCCCTAAAGTACATCTTCTTCTCTAGTTTAGTAGGAACTTATGAGAAATGCAACTTGAATAGTTAAAGATGTTACCATCCCAGCACCCTTGAGTGTCTCTATGCTCTGAAGTAAAATTTTGAGTAGTTTGCTGCTAACAAGCTATCCCTAAAGGGCTTGAACAAGAAGTTCGCCTATTATGGGAAGACATATCTGCAGAAAACTGACTTCGTTTTCCCCTATTCTAAGCATAAATCCATTCAATGGTATATACAATGAAAAAAAAAGGAAAAAAAAGGTTTAAAAAATGCAAAAATTTTACAAAAAATTACAAAATTATTTCACATCAATAACGGCCATGCCACATAGGACTATCAACTCCCATGTCAACAATTCTCGGTAAAATTAGTTTAAATGACTCAATTGACAAATTTTCAAAAGGTCTATCGTAAATTGGTCAAATTAAAAGGTTTAAGATTGAAATAGTACAAGTGTAGTAGATTTATGACTTTTTTGATAATTTCCCCAACCTATTACTTACCTTCGAAAAAAGAGACTTAAAGTAGACACACCGGTATATTTATAATGAGTATATATTTGTTGTAAGTTATCACCACCTGTGGAATTAACTTTTACATCATCAAAAACATACGTCAGGATTAAATACAATAAACTGTCCACAAGGTCCGAATGATGGTCTAAGAGATAGTACTCTCTCAAACTATCCAATGCAAATGGGGCCCAAGACACCAAGTGTTGTTAACCTAGTTTATCATGATTCTTTTTTGGTCAAAAGTTTATCATGATTAGATAGCATAAGCTATGCAATACAAGTCACAAAAAATAAGGTAAACTCACGTTTTGTCAACTACGATAGAGAGAAAATAATGGCTTGGACATGTCGTCCAAACCATCATTTTTCTTTCTATACTAAGCTCGTTGTCATGAAGAGATATTTTTTTCTTCCATTGTGACCTTTTATGGAAAGAGTTTTCCTTTCTTCTCTTTTTAGGCCATACGTGCAAAGCATGAGTAGATCATCAACCAAATCTCAAATCGGCACTATTTACATGAGACATAATTTTTTGATCGATGATACTATTGCTTTTGTTACGGAAGGCGTGCGATTGAACAATAATATAGACAGAAGAATAAAATAAATTGGACACCAAATTTACGTGGTTCAATCGTAGAGACCTACATTCACAGAAAGAGTAACAACGAATTCACTATAAATCAAGTGATACAATGGAAATTACATACTCGAGTCACTTAAACACTCTCTCAGTGTTTTCAAAGCCCCAATTACACCCAAAGACGCACGCAGTGTTTAGCCCCAAAATTACTCACCAAATAATCTCTTAATCTCACGAAGGAATTACACGCAAATCTTACCACGATATTTAATTGGCTACAAACATCAATCTTTCTTGGATGTAAATCACGAATAAGCTTTGCCGCACGAGAAACACAATGACCCACTATCAAGCACCCAACGCCTATGGACGTCTCTCACAAACAGAGAAACCACGGCACTAAAAGTAAAAACGGCACTTCGATCAACAATGATACTTCAAGATTCTTCCAAAATTCCCACAATCTCATGTATATATTCGCCACATGTATTAGAGAGGTAATAGAATCCAACTAGTACTCAGTCGGCCCAAGTTCAATTTTGGACTTTCCCGTTTCGTCCTGGCCAACTCCATCAAGAAGCAAATGTGCCTCGATCAACTACTTCCAAGATTTGTTGACCAACTTTAGCTTTAAGAATATGACGTCAACCAGAAGACTAATTTGTGTACCCCTCTCCCTTTATTTCAATTTAATTTATTTTCAAATTTCAGCTTTTCGCTTCGAGCTTAAACTCGAGACATATTTTAACAATCTCCACATTGACTTGACGTTTGAGCCAAGTAGCAATCACTTCGCAAAAATTCAAACTCTGCCGCTACTCTCCCATTTCTTCTTATGGGCTCAACTGCCACAGATTTTATCCAAGTCCAAGCCTCGCTTGAACTTTGCCATAACCGAGGATCTCATCAGAATACCAACTCCATATGCATCTTTAACTGCTACACAAGGATTTTCTAACGCAACCTCCTTAACCATAAATAAAGCAAAACCATTATTGCATTCATATCTGTCAAGAAATCGAATACATTTCTTGTTAATTTCAGCAGTTATAGCAACTATTAGCTCTATAGGCTCCACCTCGCTACAAGTACCATCCGTGTCGATTGCTAGTACTTGTACTCACTACCTCAAGAGTTTATGGTCGCAACTCCACCTCAAGCTAAACACTGTTCAGATCTATTTGAATACTACTATAATCACTCCTAGCCAGAAGTACTGGAGACTCGTCAAAAATAACTTCTTTGCTAATAATAAGTGAATTTAACTCTAGGCACCACAATTGATAACTCCACTCATCTCAAGCATAGTCTAGGAATATGCACTTTCTTACCCTTCCATCGAGTTTATCATAACTCGCTTGAATATAACATGGAAAACCAAATATTCTAAGAATTGAATAATCAGCAACGTTACCTGACCACACTTCTTTGGGAGTTTGATATCCAAGCAGTCGATAGGGATCTATTTATCAGGTAGCTCACCATACTAAGTGCATTCGCCAAGAATCTCCTAGCCATACTAGCATTAGAGAGCATTTTATGGACCGTCTCTAGTAACATTTCGCTTATCAATTCCACAACATATTGTGGTTCATCAACATTAGTGCAGTGCTTCACTATACCTTCCTTCATCCAGAATTCGTTTAACAGCTTCGAGCAAAACTCCATGCTACTATCAATCTGCACATACTTGATCATCTTACCAGTCTCCTTTTCAATCAAAGCTATCAACTGCTTGATCCTGACAACAACATTAAACTTGTGCCTAAGCACAAATACCCACGTTTTCATCAAGTAGCCATCAACAACTGTTAATATATATTTAGCACTCTTTCTCGAAGGAAATCGCAACAACTTGCGAACATTCAAGTAAATTAACTCTGCAATTTCCATGGTTTCTTTGACAGTCGTACTAAACTACACTTTTTGCCGTTGATATAAATCACAACATCTGCAGACATTCAATTCATTAGGAACATAATCATATAGTAGATTTCTTTCACTTAAAACCTTCAGACTTCTCTCGCCAGTGTGCCCTAAACACATATGCCACAATTTAGACTCTTGAACAGATGCATCTGACGTCTTCGCAGCAAAATTTGTCACTATCTCACCTTGAAGCTCATACAAACCATTGTGCTTTATTCCTTTCATTATTATCAAAGCACCTTGAACAATTTTCTAAATTCCTCATTCTGAAATATATCGATACCCAGCTGAATCCAAGGCGCTCAAGGAAATTAAGTTCTTTTTGAACTCTGGAACATGCCGTACTCTAGTCAATGTCCTCACGATACCATCATTCATTCCGATTCTAACATTGCCAACACCGACGGCTTTGCATTCAACATTTTTCCCCACTTGCACTTTACTATTATCCATGCATTGATAAGTAGTAAATCAGTTTCTATTTGGTGTAGCATGAAAAAAACAACCGGAATCCATAATCCATCAATCAAATGATGAATAATCAGTGACAAACAAGACATAATCGGCATTATCTGCTACAGCTGCAACATAATCTACAGAATCAACTATAAGTCACTTACAATTCTCATTCTTTAGCTTAAGGCAGTTTATTCTAAGATGCTCCCTTTTGCCACAACTCCAATAGACAACATCACCAGTCTTAGACTAACTACGCCTATTCATGTTAGTACCACTTTTACCCACACGTGTTCTAGACCTTCCTCTATTTTCACCTACTAAAGCAGCAAATATAGGTTCGCTAGATTCTCTTCTACGGATATTCTCGCTTAGAATCAAATCTCAAACCCTATCAAATGTCAAACTTGTTGACCAAAGGAATTACTAACAGTAGTAACGGTAGTATTCCAATTAATAGGCAATCGGGATAATACAATCAAAGCACATACCTCATCTTCAAAGTCAATCTCAACTGAACTCAATTGACTAACAATCACATTGAATTCATTGATATGATTTGCAAATGACGCACTTTCGCTCATCTTCAAATTAAACAAACGTCGCATCAAATAGACTTTGTTGATCGCAGATGGCTTCTCATACATATCCAATAAGGCTTGCATCAAATCAACAGTGGTCTTCTCCTTCACAACATTAAACGCGACATTACGAGCCAACGTAAACCAAATAACACCCATAGCTCATCTATCCAACAAATCCTAATCAGCTTGTTTCATTGACTCTAGTTTCTCCCCAGTTAAGGGCAAGAGCAGTTTCATCAGGTAAAGATAATCTTCAATCTACATTTTCCAAAAACTAAAATCCTTCCCATCAAGTATGTCGATTCTCACTTTTACTTCTTCTATCGCCATTGAGTCGTTTCAACTTAGCCAAGTCCAGCTCTGATACCAATTATTGCGAAAGGCAAGTGATTGAACAATAATATAGACAGAAGAAGAAAATAAATCAGACACTAGATTTACGTGGTTCAATCATAGAAACCTACGTCCATGGGGAGAGTAGTGACGAATTCACTATAGATCAAGCGATACAATAGAGATTACACACTCGAGTCACTTAAACACTCTCTCGGTATTTTCCAAGCTCTAATTACACCCAAAGACGTCTCTCAATTTCATGAAGGCATTACACGCAAATCTTACCACAAGATTTAATCGGCTATAAACACCAATCTTTCTTGGATGTAAATCACGAATAAGCTTTGCCACACGAGAAACATGATGACCCACTATCAAGCACCTAGCGCCTATAGACGTCTCTCACAAACAGAGAAACCATGGCACTAAAAGTAAAAACGGCACTTCGATCAACAACGATGCTTCAAGATTCTTCCAAAATTCCCACGATCTCATGTATATATACGCCACCTGTATTAGAGAGGTAATAGAATCCAACTAGGATTCGGTTGGCCCAAGTTCAATTTTGGACTTTCCTGTTTCGTCCTGGCCAACTTCATCAATAAGCAGATGTGCCTTAGTCAACCACTTCCAAGATTTGTTGACCAACTTTAGCTTTAAGAATATGACGTCAACCAGAAGACTAATTTGTGTAGCCCTCTCCCTTCATTTCAATTTAATTTATTTTCCAAATTCAGCTTTTCGCTTTGGGTTTAAACTCGAGACATATTTTAACAACTTTAACCTTGACTAGCAAATCAAAAAGGTAGTTGTCACGAGTTTGTCCATAAGGCAGGTGCCTATTTTTGATACTATTTTTTTCTTTATTTTGGTTTGATATCCTCGATATTATAAGCTCCTTTGTCCTAGCTTCTATTGAATTCCGAAGGAATCAGAGTCGAGCAGTACAATTGCTCCCACAGTTGCTCATGTGGTCAAATCCATCGAAGTCAAATTCAAAATCAGCAAAGTCAAGCCTTGTGATTATCTGCTTGTTCGTTCCCAAAATGACAAGATTCGTACATCTGTCCAACATAAAATTCTGATAATGGCATCGAGTGTACACGATCCTTAGGAAAAAAAATCATACTGAAGCTCGGTCTTACCTCTAATTGTCATCTACAGCCTATACATCTACAGCCTATGCTCGTTTATGGTAGAATAACCAGATAATGCGGCGGATAACATTTGCATGTGCTCGGTCATTTAGAGTCTTAAGCATCATACTGAAGCTCTTTAGGCTATCCGAGGTAGTGTTTGAAGTAACCACGAAAGACTGATCTATATCTAGTAATGGTACCAGTCCAAAACGTAGGAGGTTGCCTTTGATGATTCTCCAGCTTTTGTATTAGGCACTACTCTTTTGATGGTGCATTTGACAACAGTAGTTTCTAGGGGTGTAAAATATATCCAAACCAAATCAAAAAATTTGAGTCTCATTCGATTCAAGTATTAAGTAAAGGGAGTTGGGTAATTTAACGATTCGGTTCGTTTCAAGTTTCCCTATTCTTCCTTTCCTTTTTTTCTTCTTTTTGCACACTTTGTCACAGCCTGTGACAAGAAGGTAAGTGGGCCTACAGTGGGATCCTCAAGTAAGGCATTATGTTGGAGAAATCTTCGTGAAGTGTTTTGAAGTTGACAAAACGTTTCCATCGGTCTAGTCGAAGGTCAGCAAACTCTGTTGGTTAAAGTCTGAAGACTTCCGGACAGCCAGACTCAAGACTCAAAGTCTATCCTCATTGACAGTCTTTAATCCGTTGAAGAAAGGTTATCCAGAATTAGATGTTTTGTTCAGGATTTAATCTTATCATCTGGAGAAGATCTCGTGGTTGGAGAAGACATATAAGAATCCTTTGATTGATCAAGATTGATTCAATGACTGAAGATTCGATGATTGTCTAAATATTATTGGAATGTTCTACTTATGGAAACCGAGATCCTGATTGTATGGGCGAACAGGATTGATGGGCTATCAACACGTTCCTTTAATAGCTCGAACAATCTTCCTAATTGATTCCGTCCAACGGGTAGATTGGAGGAATTCCTTTGGTAAGTGCCAACGGGTATGATGGCATAAAGGAGTATATAAGGAAGACGTTCTTAGTTGTTCAAGGTGTGCGCGATAGAAGAATTCTAAAGTCTGAAGCTCCTATTTGTTTAGATAAATCTTTTGAGCGAATACTTGTATACAAAAGAGAGTCTATATTTGTGAGAGACCTTGAGGAGGTGTGGTAAAACATCTACACTTTGTGGAATCAAGGCAAAGCTGTGCTGTAACTTCTCTTTTGATCATAGTGAAATCCAGCCGGTGGGCTGTCAGTGCGGAAGAGTGGACGTAGGCTTGGAATAAGCCGAACCACTATAAATCCCGTGTTCAATTTTCTCTTCCTCACTCTCTCTATCTCAATCGTATTTCATTTTGTTAATTAAGAGAGAATTTACTTTCTATCATATGTTAAGAATCGCTTCCGTATATCGATAAATTGTTTAGGCACCTATTCACCCCCTCTAGGTACTCATACTAGCAATATCAATTGGTATCAGAGCCCGTGTACTCACTTTGTTTGAAGTGTTTTACTTCAGAGTTAAAGATCCATGACTAGTATGCTAGCACCGGGGCTGATGGAAGGGCAAAGTAATACCAGACCACCCTACTTTGATGGAAAGGATTACAACATCTGGAAGAACAAGATGAAAGCTTTCCTACGATCAAAGGATCCTCTGGAATGGGATGTTGTAGAAAAAGGAATTACTCCTACCACTGCATCAGTCTCTGAAAGAGGAAAAGAAACTGAAGAAACCAGCGGAATGTCTCAGGAAGAAATAATCAAGAGACAAACACTCGATGCAAAAGCAATTTACTCCTTATATTGTGCTTTATCACTAACTGAATATAATAGAATATCTTCTTGTGGTACAGCAAAAGAAGTTTGGGACAGATTGCATATCACCTATGAAGGAACAGTCAGTGAAGGAAACAGAATCAACATTCTTCTCGGTCAATACGAAGCCTTCGTAATGAAACCGGGAGAATCAATATCGACATGTTTAGTCGTTTTTACGAGATATTGTGAATGGTCTTGAAAATCAAGGTCAACCAACTTATGATCCCATGAAGGTAAACAAGCTACTTGCGTGGACTCTCCAGGATTGGAATCACATAAAGACTTCGATAAGAGAGACGCAGAGAATCATGCCACCATCTCGTCGATGAGCTGATTAGAACTCTTCGATCCTATGAAGTGGAAAGGATCAATGAAGATGAAGATCCAAAAGGTAAGAAATCCATTGCATTAAAATCAAATGATGATTCCGATGATACAGATTCAAGATGATATGGACGATGAGGAGTTTGCTCTCATGATAAGAAGATTCAAAAACTAAATAGAAAAGGAAGAAGGTTCAACTCAAAGAAACAAAGCTTTCAAAGACAGCAGACCAAGTCCTGTGATGATGAGGAACCAAATAAAGATGTAGTCTGCTTTGAATGCAAGAAAAAGGGACACATCGGACCAACCTTGTCCTCTTCGAAGAAGAAGAGAGGAAAAGCTGAAAAATTTCGAAAAGCTCTCAAAGCCGAAACTCCAAGTGATACCGAGTGTGAAGAAAGTGATAATGAATATGCCAATCTATGTCGATGGTAATCGACTCGACTGGATCAAGCTCAGATCGACTCGACAAGTGAATTTGAGGCAAGTGATTTTAAAATTCCTGTCAAAGTTTCTAAATATATTGATGAACTATGCTTTAGTCTTAAGACTTCTCTCAAAAGAATTTCTGAACTGAAAAAAGAAAACTCGGCTCTAAAACAAAATGAAAATGTTTTAGCGAAAAGAGTTAAAAGTCTAGACTTGTCTGTTTCCAATATTAAAGAAAATGAAGATAATCTTTTAAAAGAAAATGCTTTTTAAAAACAGATTTATCAAATATATCAAAGAAATTTTCTATAGGGTCTGAAAAACTCGAGAAAATTCTTTCAAGACAAAACCTTACTTCAATAAGTCTGGTCTAGGTATGACGAAGAAACAATCCCCTTGATTGATTTTCCTATAGTAAAAGAAAGAATTAAGAAAAGACTCTCGAGTGAGGTTTACAAAAATCACTTCAAGAAAGTTTTTGCAAAACCCGTAGGCGAAATGCTCTCGGATGTTCTAAGTGCAACAGTCCGGATCACTTTGAAAAAGAGTGTCCTATGGTATGGAAACCTGTTAAGATAGTATTGGCTAATCTTTTTATCTTACTAACACCAAAGGACCCAAGAAAATTTGGGTACCAAAGAAAGCGAGACTTTATTTTAAATGCAGGTCTCCGTCAAGAAACAGTAAAGTGGTATCTTGACAGCGAATGCTCAAGACACATGACAGAGACTCAAATTGCTTTATAAAGATTGCTCAAGTAAATGGTGGAAAAGTTTCATTTGGAGGAAACAACAAAGGAAGTATTGTGGGATTTGGAACTGTGAAAATTGGAACTCTCACAATAAGTAATGTTTCCTTAGTGGAAGGACTCAATTACAATCTTCTCAGCATTAGTCAATTGTGTGATACTAGTTTCAAGATCTTCATTCAAGAATGAACATGTTACGGAATCAGAAAGACTCTACTCGATCTTTCATGGGTCGAAGACATGGAAATATCTATCTTCGGATGTGAAACCAAATGAATCGCAACGCCTTATCTCAATTCAAGACGAAGCAAGCTTATGGCACAAAAAGCTTGGTCATGTCAACATGAAGCAATTAGCCAAAATTTCTTCAAAACAGCTTGTTCGAGGACTACCCATTGCCATACCAAAAGACTGATTCATGCACTCCATGTATTCTGGGAAAGCAGGTAAGAAATTCTTTTAAGCCAATTAATTATGTCTCTACTAATCATGTACTACGGTTGCTGCATATGGATCTCTTCGGACCAACCAGAACTCAAAGTATTGGGGGTAAGAAGTATTGCCTAGTAATTGTTGATGATTACTCCCGTTTACTTGGGTATATTTCCTTGCAAGTAAGTCTGAAACCTTTTCGTATTTTGAAAAATTTGCTAAAATGGTTCAAAATGAAAAAGGATGTGTTATATCTAGTATAAGAACGTATCATAGAGGTGAATTTGAAAATCAAGATTTTACAAAATTCTCGTGATGAATCTGGCTGTAAGCATGTGTTTTCCTCTCCATATACTCCTCGGCAAAAAATGGAGTTGTGGAAAGAAAGAGCAGATCTCTTCAAGAAATGGCTAGAACTCTTTTAATTGAAAGTAAAATTTCTTTTCGATTTTGGGCTGAAGTCAAGTTTCAACAAAGCATGCTATATCATCAATAGAGTCTTCTTAAGATCCATTCTTCAAAAAACCCCTTATGAGTTATTCAAAGATAAGAAGCCTATTGTTTCATACTTTCATGTATTCGGGTGCAAATGTTTCATATTGAAAATGCAAAAGATCGAGTTGGTAAGTTTGAAGAAAGATCGATGAAGGTATCTTCCTTGGATATTCTACTTCAAGCAAAGCCTACGAGTCTATAACAAGAAGAGCCAGACTGTGGAGGAGTCAATGAATGTCAAATTTCAAGACTCAACGCAAGATGAATCAAGTCAGACTCATCAAGAAGAGTCTGAACCTTCTGAACCCTCCAAAGTCTACAACTCAAGAAGCATCTCGGACTGAAAACCAGCTTCAAGATGTTCGTGAAGATCTAAACAAAGAAAGAGATCATCAACCAGACAAATCAACGAGTAACTGGAAGCATAAGTCTAGTCATCCCAAAGATCTTATAATCGGCGAAATTAATGAAGGAATTCGCACCAGATCCAAAAGGCGAGAAGAGTCTAGTCTTTGTGGCACTCGTTTCTGAAATTGAACCAAAGAGCATAGAAGAAGCTTTATCGATGAAAGCTGGATTGAAGCTATGCAAGAAGAGCTCGACAGTTCAGCATAAATGATGTCTGAAATTGACATCCAAACCAAAAGGTAAAACTGTTATTGGAGCTAAATGGGTTTTCGAAACAAGATGAACGAGAAAGGAAAAGTCGTACGAAATAAAGCAAGACTCGTGGCCAAGGGATATACGCAAGAAGAAGGAATAGACTATGATGAGACTTACGCTCCAGTGGCAAGGTTAGAAGCTATTCGACTATTACTTGCGTTTACTTGTTATAAGAATTTCAGGTTATTCCAAATAGACGTCAAAAGCGCCTTCCTAAATGGATTTATCCATGAGGAAGTTTATGTGGAACAACCACCAGGGTTTGAAGACCCAAAGAAGCCGGACTCGTCTTCGGGCGAAAAGGCTTTGTATGGTTTGAAGCAAGCACCTCGGGCTTGGTACGACAGATTGAGTAAGTTTTTAATTCAAAATGGTTTTGTCAAAGGTAAAGTAGATACGACCTTATTTATCAAGAAGGAAAACAAAAGTTTCTTACTTGTTCAAATATATGTGGATGACATTATTTTCGGATCCTCTAATGAAAATCTGTGCAAGAAATTTTCTAAGTCTATGCATGATGAATTTGAAATGAGTATGATGGGAGAATTAACATTTTTTCTTGGTCTTCAAGTAAAACAATTGGAGGAAGGAACTTTTATTTATCAAGAAAAATATGCTAATGATCTTGTCAAAAGGTTTGGACTGGAAAAGTGCAAAAAGGTCGACATTCCAATGTCAAGTTCTTTAAAGATAGACAAAGATGAAGAAGGGAAGAAAGTTGATCAAAAGCTGTATAGGAGCATTATTGGATCACTTCTTTATCTTACGCCTCTAGACCTGATATTTTGTTGAGTGTTTGCATCGTGCTAGGTTTCAATCGATCCTAGAGAATCTCATCTCGGTGCTGCGAAACGCATCATTAAATACGTCGCTTCATCATCAAGCATCGGTCTTTGGTATCCTAAGAAGGGAGACTTTAATCTTCCTGGATATTCGAGACGCGATCTGGCCGGTTGCGAGTTGATAGAAAGAGCACTTCAGAACTTGCCGGTTGCTTGGAAGCGGACAGTGTCTTGGTTTTCAAGGAAACAAAGCACTGTGTCTCTTTCAACAACGAAGCGAGTATGTAACTCTTGGAAGCTGCATTCGCAAATTCTATGGATAAAACAACAGCTAAGAGACTTTGAAATTGAAGACTCATGCACGGAGATTAATTGCGACAACACCAGCGCTATCAACCTCACCAAAAATCCAATTCTCCACTCAAGAGCAAAGCATATAGAGATTCGACATCACTTTATAAGAGACCATGTTCAAAATGGAGATGTTTCAATTCAATTTGTTGACTCAAAGAATCAACTCGGCGGATATATTCACAAAGCCTATGGAGAAAAATCAATTTGAGTCTATACGGTCCCGACTCAACATTTTGAGATATGAGGATATCAAAGTCTAAAGACTTTCGGACTCGAGCCAACAAGACTTTATCTCACGTCTTGGCTCGACCTTCGACCGTAAGTCTTTCTCTCTCCAATCTTATCTTGAAAAGGTACGATCATCGGGACAGTGTTTAAATTGTTGCTATATTTAATTAACATAAATATTGCATCGATTCATTTTCAAAAGGGAAGTTATTTTTGAAATAACTATTTTTTTGCGGATAAAGACAGTTATTTTGAAAAGGCATATTTTTATTTCCTTTGTGACGGTTTGTTTACTCTTCTTTTTAACCGATTGTGCACTCGTCGATTTCTCTTCACTTTTCTATTCACTTTTCTCTCAAAACCCTAGAAAGCATCGATCCTCAATTCCCGTTTGTCTTCTTCGCTCAATCTTCAAAAAGTTTTCATCTTTTCTGGGAAAGTCAAGCAAGGAATCTTCCAAACACTGAGAAAGATGTCATCTTCACGAAAGTCCTCAAGAATCGCAAGCAGGGGACCACAGAGAATGAGTGAGGGGCCTACGCACTTCGATCTTACTGAAGATGAAGTTACTCCAGATCAGCAACCGAGCCCACAACATTCTCAGCAGTGTCAATCTCCTCCATCTAGTCCTCAAGGCGGTGTTCAACGGCATCAAGAAGAAATCATTGAGGATGCAGACCCCGTAAGAGTTCAAAAGCCCGCTTTTATTTACAAGCTATATCGTGCCTTAAAAGGAATTCGTACTCCTTTGAACTATGTTGATGAGTTTCTTAGAGACAAAGGATATAGGAACGAATATATCTTTTCTGCGAAAAATGGAAAGTTTGGGAATCGCTCGTAAAGGGGTGGTGAGGAAACCCTTGCGAATATCCCAAGTGATCCTCGTGGATCGGGGACCGAATCCTATAGATGGGAATGACGATGACAATGTTCAGTCTATTTCAACCGAAAATGGGTATTGCGGCTGAAATTCAAGGAAAAAGGGAGATTTGTTCAGATCAAAGGAACAAAAGGATCTGTACTCGAAATTGCTGAAGCGTGGGGTAATAAACCCTAGGAGTGTGGACTTTGATTTTCTGGATGCTTTGTGAAAGTGAACTTGAGGGAAAAGTTCAGTTATCTTCAACTTGAAAAGTTTTGCTCGACTCAACCGAGGCTTATACCGAATTGACTTATTTGCATATTTCTATTCAAATCTTAGCTTTTGGATGCGAATAAATTCTCCTTCGGTGTTAGAGAACAAGACTATGTTGTGGATATGAATATGTTTGGCGATGTGTTAGAAGTTGAGAGAGGCGAGATATCAACCAATCAAAGTTTCCATTCTTTGGGCTACACTTGAACCGGTGAAGGACGGGAGAACAGATGAGAAGATCACCTACTCACGGATGAATGCATTCAACATCTTGCTTCACAAGATTGTGATCAATTGCCTTCGGCCGAAATCAACTTCCAAAACCGATGTTTCAAGTTCGAAGCAAAGTTGATGTATGCCATCCTCTCGTGGTAAGAAGTTTTCTCCCCTCATACCGTTATGTTTCACAGCGGTGATGAAGGACAGAGGTCAACTCCCTTACCCAAGCCTTGTTACGAAGTTATTCGGACATCCGAATATTCAGCCTCCACAAATCTTTTGTGTTCGATCATGCGATCATATGGTGGTAGGACTGAAAATGGTGACCAAAATGCGTCGAAGGAACCGAGCAAGGAATTGGAGAAATTCAAGGAGAAGACTCCTACCAAATCTCATCAATTCTCTTCGCTGCTAAGAGAAAAGGGAAGGAGCCCATGGCTGCTTCATCAAAGAAAAGAAGAGCTCTCCTCGTTGAGGATGAAGATGATGACGAAGACATCACCATCTCTGCAATGGCTTTGAGGAATTTAGGTCGTCCTGTTCCACAGAAAGAATCGGAACAAAAGACGAAAGAAGCAGAGGAGAAGGAAGAAGAAGAAAGAGAAGCAGAGCAAGAAGCAGAGAAAGAAAGACCTGAAGAAGAAACAAGAGAAGAAGGAGAACCTGAGGAAATCTCTTATCCACCTGTAGGCATGGAAACAGGGGGAGATCAGGAGAAAGGAGTGACGTCTTCATATCCTGATGCAAGTGAAGGAGTCAGTCGCTCGCCTGTAGACCCAGAAGATGTTTATGCATCTCAGTTTCCAGAAGAAGGTCATGAAGTGTCATCACCAAATCTGCAAGACTATGCTGATCTACCATCTTCTGCAGATCGAGCCGAAGCAAGTACTCAGACTGATAATGGAGCAGATTTTCGCGAATCATGGATCTTCTCTTGGAGATGAAAGGTCGATTTATGCCTTGGGATGCGAAGTTCAAAGTTTGAAGAATAAAAGTCAAGCTTCTTCCTGTTCATTGAATGATAAGATGCAAGCCCTCTCTATTCGAAATCAGGCCAATGCCAAGAGTGAGGAGGTTGTACAGTGAAGGAAGACTTTAAAAGGCCGGAAGGCATCGTTCGCTATGGAAGATTTCCAGCTTGTCCGCATTCCCAAGACTTCATCTCATCCTTTTTAATGATGACAAAAGGGGGAGAGATGCATGATTTGATCAAAAAAACTTTCAATCATTTTTAATGTTTGTTGGATTGTGTTGTTGTTTAACTATTTTTTGAGACTTTGACTTTGTTTTGTGTCCGGATGAGATCCGAACTAGACTTGGACTTGACTGCTTCTATTAACAAGTATTGATATCTTATGGATGGTTTATTATATACTAGACTAACCTATTTTCTGTGGTTGCAGATTCTAGTGTTAATCTTTTAGCCATTCATCTCTATAAGATATGCATATGTGTTTGAGAAATGTTTTGCGGGTCAAAGTTATCCAAATCTGCAGAAGGTTTTGTCACCATCAAAAAGGGGGAGATTGTTGGAAAAATCTTCGTGAAGTGTTTTGAAGTTGACAAAACGTTTCCATCGTCTAGTCCAAGGTCGGCAGACTCGTTGGTTAAAGTCTGAAGACTTCCGGACAGCCGGACTCAAGACTCAAAGTCTATCCTCATTGACATCTCTAATCCGTTGAAGAAAGGTTATCCCGAACTGGATGTTTTGTTCAGATTTAATCTTATCATCTGGAGAAGATCTCGTGGTTGGAGAAGACATATAAGAATCCTTTGATTGATCAAGATTGATTCAATGACTGAAGATTCGATGATTGTCTAAATATTATTGGAATGTTCTATTTATGGAAACCGAGATCCCGATTGTATGGGCGAACAGATTGATGGGCTATCAACACGTTCCTTTAATAGCTCGAACAATCTTCCTAATTGATTCCGTCCAACGGGTAGATTGGAGGAATTCCTTTGGTAAGTGCCAACGGGTATGATGGCATAAAGGAGTATATAAGGAAGACGTTCTTAGTTGTTCGAGGTGTGCGCGATAGAAGAATTCCAAAGTCCGAAGCTCCTATTTGTTTAGATAAATCTTTTGAGCGAATACTTGTATACAAAAGAGAGTCTATATTTGTGAGAGACCTTGAGGAGGTGTGGTAAAACATCTACACTGTGGAATCAAGGCAAAGCTGTGCTGTAACTTCTCTTTTGATCATAGTGAAATCCAGCCGGTGGGGGCCGGTGCGGAAGAGTGGACGTAGGCTTGGAATAAGCCGAACCACTATAAATCCCGTGTTCAATTTTCTCTTCCTCACTCTCTCTATCTCAATCGTATTTCATTTTGTTAATTAAGAGAGAATTTACTTTCTATCATATGTTAAGAATCGCTTCCGTATATCGATAAATTGTTTTGGCACCTATTCACCCCCCTCTAGGTACTCATACTAGCAATATCACATTATACTTACACAATTGCACTCGTCCTACACCCACCGTCGAATACAATCGAACGGCCCCGAATCACCCCAAAATCGCATCTACCTCTTCATTCTTCATCTTCGGCAACATTCCAATCGATCCTCGTTATTGATACTTCACTCTCAAGCTTGCACTCTCAGACTTCACCGCGAAACAATCGTCACGCCATTGTCGAGATGGTGTTTGTCGAGCACTTTGATGGTATCTTTGAAAGCTTTGCTCATGTCGGCCGATGCAATGTTTATCGTCGTCACTCTCAGAGCCTATGTTCCATTGACCTCCAAGCCTCTGTTTCTTAGTGGCCTCTCGCACTGGACTCACCTCTCTTGTGGTGTAGGCCTTCGTACCTCTTCATCGTTGTTAACAACATCATCATCGCCATCGCCATCGCCACCACCTTTTAAGTGTTTCCATCATCTAACCATTGCGGAAGAAGAAGATGAAGTTAAAAAAAAATGAAATCTGAACTCTTAACCGAACCAAATAGAACCATATTTTCAGTTTAGGTCATATTCAATTTGGTTTGGGTATCATGGAAATCCAAACTTCTGTTGACACCCTTAGTAATTACAATGTTGTTAGGGTTGCGTGCACAGGCATCTAATAACAACAATAACAACAGCTCCTACTTAAGAGAGATGGTCTATATTGTGTGAGTAGTGTTGTGTTGCTGGCCGTTTTTTAGGGGGCCACTTGAGAAAGGGAAATATGGGATACCCTATAATCAAGGGAGCTATTGGGGCAACTTTTTTCGCTTTTGGATTTATATCGCATGTTGGTAAGGGCTACAAATTGTTGAATTTTGTATCTGCAAATCAAAAGCATAGTTGTACGATTAATCATCCTTTTCTTTTGAATACGATACAAGATATTCTCATTGTTTTTATGAATCTCACACCAAGCAGCAAATTTTCACATTCCATGCGTTGAACTATGCTAGGAAAAAAATTTCGTAGTTAGCATGTAATTAGAAATAAAGACATAAGGTTACATTTGGTAGTCCAAATTTTAGTCCGAATAGAATAATTTGTTATCTTATTTGATGTTTAACAACAATCTCATGACTGGGTAATGCTGAATATGTCCGGATAAAATGCTAGATAATAAAACAAAACAAGGGTTGGGATATGGATTAGAAAAAAACAAATTGCTTGTTGAGGATTGACATCAACATTGACACTAACGGTGTGACATCCGAAATTTTTAATCATGTTTTCTATTGAATAAATCGAGCATTTCATCCACGCGCCTATAGGGCTGTTCTCAAAACTGATCACTCTCGAGATAACTAGATTATTTAGGAAGGCCATTAAGGGATTTTAATGCGATAGACTTGAGAATTTGACCAAGAATCGGCTTCTCGACCGTGCTCATCTTTGGAAGTCATAACGGCACAGTTAAATATCGATTTAAGATCAGAGATAGATCAACTCGATTGAGATGTGTGGCTAATCATGGCTGGCATCACTAAATTGGAAAATTTTCGTTGGTTGGCACTAGACTGATTTCTCTATCATTTTGGTACCATGTGTTCATATTTGAATCCTCAAGATTTTCACCACAACCAAGAGTCGCCAATGTGTCGAGTGGGTTCGTTATAGCTCAAAGAAAATCGACCACGGATCATTTGCACTGAAAAATTTCTGAAAGTTACCCAGTAGCCTCAATCACACTAAAAACGCGCCGATTGGAAATTAACCGCGAATTCGAGTCCGATTTCAAAATTGAAGATTTTGTCATGTCACAATAAATTCTAGGAACGTCAACTTAGACTCAAAAGATTTTTCTGCAACCCGAGACTTTTTGAGAAAAAGTCGGCATAGGATCGTTTTTATTTAGAAAAAGATAGGGATCGTTTTTTATCCCAAATTTAAGAATCAAGTAGATTCTATGGGTGAGGAAAAATGCCGAGATGACCAATGTTGGGTTGATTGAATTTATTGAGGTGTCAATTGAATTTGTAAGGGCCAAATGAGATTGAATTGAGAGTGAGATCAAGTCCAATTGAAGCCAAAGCCCATGAAATTCGTATGCCCCCTTGCCTAGCCCATTTTGGACCATTTCAAGGTTGTGAGAGGAGCTTTGTTGTCTAAATTATAGCCAAGGAAGGAAGCCATGGCTGGAAATGGTCAAGGAGACCATGGAATGGAAAAAAATGGCCAAGGTAAGCCCCCTTTGTTCCCCTCTCTTCCTCACCAAGGCAACCGACCACCAATCTTGCCCTCCTCCACACCATTTTCGACCAATAGCAGCTGAAAGAGAGCGGTTGAAGCCAGCCAGCAGCCATCGGAGCCACACAATGCCACCGCCTCCGCCGTTCGCCCTCCTCGTGCGCACGCAGGCCGTCACGCCTTGCCACACCTCACCGCTATCCAGTAGCCTTGTCCGTGCAACCAAGGTTGTTGTCCAACCATGCCAGCCACTGCTGGAGCCAACCAAGGTCACTGGAGTCCTCGCCGTTGGTCACCGAACACCCTAGCCGCCTCCACCGGTCTTGCTTTGCCATAACCAACTTTATTTCTCTATTTTGCAGCTCAAAACAGAGGAGAAAATAGTGGGTTTTCTAGTGGCTTCAAGGCCCGTTTTGAAGTGGTCCCGAGCCTCGGTTGCTAGGCCCGCCTTGAGGAAAGTCAAGCCCTATGATGTTCCCATCGTTTTGCACCAAACCACTCGTTACACAAGTGAGTTTTACTCACTAAATCCTGCTTAGTAGACTATTGATGCTTAGGAATTGATTAGATTTAATTAAGTATGATTAGGTGGATAGATTAGAGTAAAGCAATTAAATCAGTACCTTATCAATGCATGTTAAGCAAATGGTTAGTGCATTTAGCGAATAGACACGCTTTATTATTTATTGAACGAACTTTGAAATTTTTCCAGATCCGTTTCGGCTTCCAATTAGGCATTACGGGCCTAAATTGGATTTATTGCTATTTATTTAATATTTTCGTAATTATTTAATTACTTATTTATTTTTTGAAAATTAGGTTGGGATAGCCGATAACCGAAATGTTATGGTAATTATTGTGGTATAGTCTATTTATTTATTTGAGCTCTAAATTGTGCTGAATTGATTTAATCGTGATTTTAGGATTTTATTCATAAATTAATTGTTTTGGTAATTGATTGGAAAATAACCGAGTGTCGGTTACAATGCCAAAAATATTTTGGTGGGCCATATGAAATGGTGGGATTTATGGAAGGGAAATTATTATATTTTGGTTAAGATCAACTATGTACCCACGCACGGCTATTTTATCGGGTATGATAAAAGGTGAGAAAGAATGCCATACTACGTCGGCTCGATGACTAAGGATATCATCTCGGAGAAAGATGTTATATTTTGTTGACTTAGTGATTTGATATATCACCTTAGAGAATGCACATGGGCTCAATGACTGGGAATGTCATTTTGGAGAATGCACGTGAGCTCAGTGATTAAGTATATCATCTTGGAGAATGCACGTGAGCTCAGTAATAAGGTATTTCATCCTGGAAAATGCATGTGGGCTCGGTGACTAAATATACCATCTTGGAGAGGTCGTAGTGACATGTAATCGATAGGTCGATTGATCAATGATTTTATCTGATGTTATGAATTGAGTGATTGATGTGATTTGAGACATTTGTAAATGTTATTGATTTGCATGATGGAACTAATGCCAAGGTAAGTTCTCTAACTCATGTTGTGCTTAAGTAGCCTTTAAGGCATATTGGCTTCCTAATCGGGTTTTAGGGGACAGAACTTGCTGAGACGTAGTCTCACCCTGTTGTAGGACAATATTTCAAGTCCCTAGATAGCAACACCTCCACCTCCTCGTCCTCTCATGCATTTTGGTATACCTGAAGAGATCACCGAGATGGGATACCACTTCCCGATACACCCCCACCCGGAAGGACTAGAGTATGTTTTGGTGACATCCACCGTCTGGGTTGACATGAATGAACCCAGTAAAGTGTCACACGACTATCGGTCATGGTATCGCCACTACCATGATGGGCAAAGAGAGGATCCCATACTGGAAGGTGATGTGCCTTTGTACATCTTAGAGGCAGCATTCAGAAAGGGGATTGTAGATCCCAAGAATGGAGCGATGATCGATGCCAAAGACCCTAAGCTTGAGGGTGACCCTAATACTCCCGTATATTCGGCCGTGGACTCTAGCTGGAGCGAAGAGGAATGAGAGATTGTTGAGCAGGAGGAGGAACTTGAGGAAGAGCCTAAAGAGGAGGACCTTGAAGAGGAACCAGAGGAGGAGTCGGAGGAGGATTCAGAGGAGGATCCAAAGTATGACTCAAATGAGGATTAAAACCCCCACCCTGTTTTGCAAACTCTAAGTTGTGATTTGATGTGTGATAGATCTGACTTGTTAATAGTATCTTAATATATACTATGAGGTTTGCTTTGTATAAAAGCGTGGTTGTGACTTTTCAAGTTTGAAAAATATGGCCCTACTTTTCTATCCCATTATTTTATTGTCTGGGGATTATTTTATATGCTTTCACATGCGTATTAAAATAAAAGGGTCAGCAATGCGTCATGGGATATCGCTATTAATCGACTAGGTGAGGGATGGGCGCGCGCTCGAGGATTGGGGCGTGACAAACGGTGGCACAATGCACAACTATCGTGCGATCACTACAACTGGTGGTCACTAGCAATTGGTAAAGGAAGAAAGGGGAAAAAGAAGAAGAAAAAGTCAAATAATCTTTCAAGTAGGCCACGTTTTCTGAAACGCAATACAAGATAACCATGACCGTGTATATATAGATCTATATATATTTTCGAAACTATCATTTCAAATTGTCCACTTTAATATATATTCAAAATTGTCATTTCAAAATGTCCGCTTCAACCGTAGTTTCACCTCCCAAAAGTTAAGTTGGCTTGACAAGTGTAGCGCAAATGAGAGGAAACAGGAGCAAGAAAACCAAAAATCTATTTCTCATCCATCTACTTCAGGGCAAAGCGGAGAGAAGCACTTTTGCTACTGAGAAAGCGAATGGTCGGTGCAAAGGTTCAAGATTTAACCAAGCGTTAGCGAACCTAGATCCAATGCCCAACTACCAACTCCTCCTAGAATTGCATTTGTTGACACCTAATTTAAATTTAGTTTTTAGAAATAGAAGATAATTTTTTATTAGAGTGAAATTTTGACAAAAAAAAATTGAATTCAAAAGAATTCAACAGTCAGATTTTGGAGCCGTTTTTGTTGAAGTTGAGTGAATATTGCTAGGTCTTCAACAACTTCGAGTATTTCCTATATAAAAAAGAAGGTGAGGTTTCGGAACCAAGGGGGCGACTTCTCTTCATCGAGGGAAAAAGAAAACAAAAAAAGGAAAAGTCAAGAGAAGCTTTTGCTTCTGCAGAGAGAGAGTGCAGGGAATGTAGAAAGTGAAAAGAAAGGAGAAAAGTCAAAAAGGTGGAGAGAAAAGAGAAAACGGGGAGAGAGATGACGTGAGGAGAAAAGTGAGAGTGGGGGAGGGTTCGGCAGAGAGTGAGAGAGACAAGTGAGAAAAAGTGTTAGGTGAGAAAAGTTTTTTAAAAAAAAAAAAAAAGCAAAAAGATGGACTACTGTTCATCTTCCTCGTGAGTTCCTATTTAGCGTCCCTGCTGCCCATTTCCTCCGCGTTGCCAAGATTGCTGCTGCCGCTCCTGCGCCCCCACATCACCGCTGGTCTGAGATCCTCTGCTTGCATCGCCTCTCAACTCCACCAGCATTTGCCACCGGAACTCCACAGTCGCGAGCACCCTCACGACTCTGCCCCCACGGCGGCCGCTGCACCATCAATGTTGCTCGAAGCCCGTCGACCACGCTTGCAGTGCCCACAACCCAGCAAGTTCGCTCACCAACCCATGCCACCGTCCTCAACGACTACAGCAGCTTGTTGCCGCACCACCGTCGCGCCGTTGCTGCCCCGTTTGTCGCCGAAACTCCATTCACGTCAGCACATCTAATCGCCCGATGCCAATGCCCAACGCTAGTAACTGATGCCTCCGACGCACAGCGACCCTCCTACCCGCTGCTGATCTACCAGCTGTCGTCCTCTCACCAGCGTCCCCCGCAACCAACGAATGCACCGCACGACCTACTGTTGTCCTTGCTACGCCATCACCATCTACTGCCTCCTCTGTTTTGCTGCAAGTGTGGTTACTGCTGGACCTCGCCGGACCTCCGACGACCACCCCTGTTCCAAATGGCAACCCATCACTGAACCACCAACCGCTCCTTGCCATTCCTCAAGTCAACCGTGAGTTAGACTAGGTGAATTTTTATATTTGATTTCATGTTTTGTTTTTATTCTAACTTGATTTATTTTGATTTGTTTTTATTATATGATTAGGAAATTTGTCATATTAAGCCATGATAATAAAAAATATTGAACCACGAGACAGCGGGTTAGATTTTTATTATTTCAACTTCTTATGACAAATTTATGGTTTGCTTTGCATTATTGACTTGCGTTAAAATATATGTCATTGATATACATTGATGGATTATATTTTGGTGCGTTATCATTATTTGTTCCTCGCATATTATGCATATCTAGAATTTAAGTACTTAAGTCCATATGCATTTTGTGGCATCCTAGAATTCCTTGCCGGTCATTAGGGGTGCTCAAATTAATGTCTTGCATTTAGACTTTGGCCAAGCTCTTAGTGAATAATTAATTGACAGAAAAATTCTAGTTTTGGCCATGTGGGATTATGGATTAAAATTTATTAAGATAGGTCACAAAGTTTTGTGATTTATAAATTTCAATTAGGTGTTTATAAAATTTAGGTTTAAGGAGGATTATTAGGATGAGATATGGGCCAAAGCATTAGCTTAAAACCAGCCCATAACCTCACCCCATTTTCGGCCATTTGGGCCTAGTTGCGGAGCCCAAAGAAGGAGGAGAAACCGCCGGCCCATTGCTGGCCCAAGCCCAGCCGAAGATGGAGGCCCATCTTTCATGAAGGAGGCCATGTGTTTCCTCCGAGCTGCCAAGTGGCGTGGAGGCTGTGCAAGGTGTGGCTGCCCCCATTGGCCATCTTGGGCGGCCACATGCAATATAAAAGCCACCAAGAAAGGAGAGAGAATGGCTGGTTAGCCATTCGGCCAAGAGAGAAAGGGGGAGAGAGAGAGAACCGTGCGAGAGGGAGACGAAGAGGGTACGGCCGAGAGAGGAAGGAGTCGTCGCCGTCCATCCGCCGTGTGCCGTCGTTTTCTTCGGTCTAGAGGCAAGTGGGAGTCCTCTAGCTTCTCTTGCATGCTTGTTTGTTGTTTTCATGTTGATTTTTTGGGTGTTAGATGAGAAATACCGAAGCATGGAGGAGTTGTATGTTGAATGGTATGGCTGTTTGTGTTCGGACCGTGTGAGTCAGAAACTTGTTTGAGCTTGCATGTGTGTTTAGAGTCCGATTTTGGCTTCGACTTCTTCATGAGAGTTGTAGAAAACATCTTGAACTACAATATACTGAAATTTCGTGAAAAATGATGGAGATTTGAGGGGTTAAAGTCTTGTTTTACGGAGACCTCAGATCTGGAGAGTTTTTACTGACCTTTTGCTGGAATCGTGGTTGCATGTTGGTTTTTGTTGAGAATCTCACTTCGGTTTCTTCATGAAAGTTGTAGGAGACATCTTAAACTACAACATAATCAAATTTTAAGTGAAATGAACAAGTATTAGCCTAGTAAATCAACTAGATCTTGAAGACGATGATTCTGGTGATGTATTCCGAGATACCCGAGACTTCAAGGACATAGATGATGACTATAATCTGGTTATTTGACTTAGATCTCTTCATGAAACTTGTAGAGGATATCTTGATGTATAACATATCCAAATTTCAGAGAAAAATAAAGAGAATAGCTAGGTGAAATCTCAATATTTCGGTGATGTGTGCACTGGACGATACGGTAATGGATCCAGAAGCTTCGTGAGGTTGTATAAAATAATATAATCTGGCTTCGAGTTCTTCGTGAAAGTTGTGAGAAAACGTCTTGGCTATCACTCTGTAAAATTTCGTAATTTTTGGAGACCGTATGGATATTTTAATCAAATTTTTTCGGAAACTGTGCGTGCTGGTTTTATCCGAATATTATGTGCTGTTTTGTGGAAATTGTGAAATAGTGTGAAAATTCAATTTGGCCATGAATTTTTGCATGAAATTGTCATCCTATTGGTTTGTTTAATGATTGCTTGAATTTTTATAATTTTGGATATTGAATTTAATATTTATTTGTTAAAAATAAATAAATAAATAAAAATAAAATAGATTATTTTATTGGCCATAAATTCCAAATTTTATAAATAATTATACCATGTTGCATTGTATGATGAAGTCTTGATGTATGCATGACATTGAATTGAGATGCATGTGTGAATTAAATGTTGAACATGATTGTTGGTTGCCATTGCATCATATGCCATGCTAAATTGAGACCGAAATTGGTGAACATAAATAATGTTAAATGAGAAGATTGTTGTGGCGGATGATAATGCCCCGGGAGTCGGGATGCCCAGAGGTTCGAATGAGTCGATGCCCTTTGGATGCCTGGTTGTATTATGAATACATGCCCAGAGGTTTTCCCCGGGAGTGTCGGGATGCCTGGTTGTATTATGATACATGCCCGGAGGGTGAGGGGTTGTATCATGATGCATGCCCAGAGGGTAGGGGAAACCATTTTCATGGCGAGCCCCGGAGATTTCTCGTGATGCCAGTTGGGGTGCGAGATGCCTAGCTAGAAGGGTAAAGGCCGGATGTCTGATTGTATCTTGGATACATGCCCGGAGGATACCTCGTGATGCCAGTTGGGATACGAGATGCCCGGAATGTGGGGGTGCCGGATGCCCGGTTGTATCTTGGATACATGCCCGGATGGTTCTCGCGATGTTAGGATTGGGCGCGAGTGATGAATGTGGGATGCAAACATTGGTCCCGGGAAAGAGAAATGTGGCAGTCCAATATGAAAAGATGAGATTGAGAAATTGAAATGGAAATATGCATGATGATATGCATGATATGATGATGATGATATGCATGATGATATGCATGACGATGATATGATGATGATGATATGCATGATGATGACGACAATGATGATGATGATATATGATAAGGCATGATAATATGCATGATGATATGCATGACGATGATGATGATGATGATATATATAATATGGCATGACAACATGTGTAATGTGATGATGCCATGATGATGATGATGATGACATGTATGATATGTTGATGCGATGATGATGATGACATGTGTGATGTAATGATGTTATAATGATGATGACATGTATGATATGATGATGATACACATGTGTGTGTTATGGTTTTGGTGATGATGCATGATAGTATATGCATGGCTTCAAGGTAAGTAACGCCTACAATGCATGTATGATTTGTATGATGCATTGAGTGGTTATTGGATTCATTTACCTGCTAAGTGGTTGTACTCACCCCTTTTGAGGAATAACATTTCAGATTAGTAGATGGTTTGAGCGGTTGGATATGACCTCTAAAGAGAAGGATAGCAAATGAGGGGAACCTTTGGACGCCGACACTGGTTGATGGACCTTAAGCATACGATTGTGGGAGGAGATGTCGGTCATCTTTTGAAGTGTAGCCGAGTATAGAAAACTACGGCATTTTGATGTACCGACTAAAGATGTCCATATGCTCTATGTAAATAAACGTGTTCGGTTTTAACTTATATAAGATGTTTAGTAGGTGTGCATCGTTTTCTGAATATAGGGAAGGGAGTTTGTTGGATGTGCTTCCGTATATGAATTACGCAAGGGACCTATAAAAAAAAAATGTGTGTAAACCCCCTATATTGTATGGACCCGCTGCAATTGAAATGGTATCAGAGTGACATGTTATTAGGAAAGTAAATGGTAAGCAAACTGTGGCGACCCAAATCGGATCGGGGGCCGTCGAGGGGTGTCACACATTTCATATTTAAAGCTTTGCATTTTTAAGATTCATATAGAATTATGATGATTTTCCTTTAATAAAACCAAAAAAAAAAGAATAAAAAGTGTTATTTAGGTCATATAAATCACACCACATGTTGCACTCCAGTTAGTGGGTCATAGATTAATGTTTTAATATTCCCATCATGTAGTTTTTTTTTTTAATAAAAAAAAGCCAAAGATTAGTATTTCATCATTATGTTATTTTTAAATAAGAATTATTAAGTCATATTAAAAATAAAAATAAAACAAAAAAGTCATTTATTTGGTTAGTTAATAGGTTAGTTCATAATCAATCCCATTTCATGTCATCATTGTTAGTGTAGGTTGCATATGTGTAATAAAAAAATCATTAAAAAAATCATAAAAAAACATGCATATAGAATTACCACGTCATACATCTCATATCATACAACATATGCATATTTAGGGTTATGTAAATTAGATTGCACACATATTGTAATGATTTGAATTATGCCACATGAATTGCATCTCATATGTCATTAAAGTAAAACTCATGCATATCAAATTTAAATTAAGATTGCATATAATTAACTTTTTCAAAAGAAAAAGAAAAATTAGGTGTCATGTCATTTATAAATCATGTTTAGGGCATGCATTTTTATTAGCATTTTTTATTGAATGTTATTTTATTGATTGTGCCCCGCATGACCACCATTTGCATGTTAGTAGCTTAAGTTAAAATTAATCAACATTGCCTACAAAATATTTTTGAAATTAAAATAAAAGGTACCGAAAGAACGCGTTAAACTAATCTAGCGTAATCATGTCCCCGACCTCTGAATCTCTGTTCGCAAAGTAAAGTATTCTCCCATACTTTACTTGGGTTTCTAACCAACCCTAATTGGTTAGTAACGGCTCCAAATTGAGTATAATTGCATGTTTAAATGAGTTAATTTCTTAGTATCAAGTCGCGATTGGTAGGACTTGGGAGGGTCCATGCCAAGTCTTCGGACTTAGTAATCCAATAGCCTTCTTTAAGTAATTCATCCTCGGGAAGGTCGCGACAGCATTGTCAAAGCCGATCCAGGAATGGTCGTTAGTGGACACCCACTACTTTTCACCATCGAATTGTTATTGGATACCAAGGACTTAGAGACTCTCCTAAGACTGTATAAAAAGTATCTTCAGCCCTTTCCACAACCACTCATTCGATTTTCTGCCGGGCTATCCAATCTAATTCAGGACCGATAATTAAACATTATATTAGTAGTTTAAGAGAAGAAGTCCTTTATACGAGAGCTCTTCCACGAATCCTAGAGGCAAGGATTTAGAGCACTTTAGCTTTCAAGAGCCAAACTTCCAAATGTTTAGAACCAAGCCAACAAGTCTCCTATTCCTCTTAGTGTGTGCAAGCCAGGTAGAGATCTACTTCTAGTTATCAATAAAATAGTTATAAAGCTAGTTTTCATCGGTAGATAGATGAGAATAGGATTAGTAAAGAACTCATTTTCTCCTAGTCTATTCCATTAGAGCTACCTATGTATTGAAAGACAATGTACTTCCTATACTCTCCCTTGGAAGGACAGACGACATCCGTATCTAAGGTAAAGGATCCGACTAGAGGCTTTGGACTGCCAATCTCTCTTTTAATATTGAAAATAAAACAAATGAAAAAACAAAAGAACGAAAGAAGTAATCCTTTACCACTAGGTATATAATTACCGCTTATAAAACTAGGGTTTTAGGTAATACGACATATTATTATTGAGAAGTGAAAATACTCCATGTGTTAGTATGCCGATTTTGTGGACCTTGCCATTACTCTGATGGAGCCAAGTAAACTTGTTGCAACACATATGCACCAGATGTTTTTATCCTTCCTTTACTTGTCGATCCGCACATTAGGTGGACATGGTAGATATGAGTACTCTCGTCACCTATCGTTTATGTGGAATTACCATAGGCAGGCACAGGTTCGTTTCGAGAATCACTACGCCAACTTAACAACCGGGGCACAACCTCTCTCTATTTAAGTCGCCACCTTTTGTACACACAAGACCACCCAATAGAAACGGCGAGAACAAGAGCTGGTGCGTGCACAGACAGGCAAGCCTTCTCCAATGGCCATTCAATCCACTTCCACCCCTCTATATGAGAAAATAAGCCTGAAAAACGATGCGAAGAGGGCGGTCGAGATCTTCATCTTGTTCCTTCTCGTCTCCCTTCTTGCATATCGGCTTGTTCACCTTGAGGACCACGGACTTGAATCGCAGTTCGCACTCGCGTGCGAGTCATGGTTCACGTTCGTGTGGATTCTCGTCATCAGCACCAAATGGAGCCCTGTGAGCTACAAAACTTACCCTCACCGTATCTTGAAAAGGTCTCGATAGAGCAAGAGCTATCTTTTTCACATGGCTTGCTTTACTTTGAATCTTCAACTTGTCATGAGCCCTCGATCCCAAACTCCTCAGCGCTACAGCTACTGATACATCTTGATTTTTCTTTCTTTCCATCACCTCGAATACTCAGGATGGTTTTCTTTTCCGAGTTTCTAGTGACGGTACAATCATCGCGAGGAACTTATTTTCTGATAACCCTCTTTCCTTTCATTTCCAACTTTTGCACTTTTCATAGGACATTAATTCTACCACACTGGCTGATGTGAATTTTGAGAAGTAACAATTCCATTCAGTTTTTCCGACATCTTTCAACTGAAGTACCTGTATTGTACAATATTCACGCATGTTCTTCGTGGATTGCGGGTTATGAACGTTCTATAAGTTGGTTCTGACCCACCAAGTTATATTTTTTAGGTTTAGTTCCTTATTGCTGTTCTTGTTTTTCACAATTCCTTCATATAGGGTGAGCGAGCTTCCTCCCGTGGACATGTTTGTCACAACGGCAGATCCGCAGCTAGAGCCTCCGATCATCACCGTGAACACGGTCCTCTCCTTAATGGCAGTAGACTATCCGGCTCATAAGCTGGCGTGCTATGTCTCCGATGATGGCTGCTCACCGTTGACCTTCTATTCTCTAATGGAAGCTGCAAAGTTCGCAAAGCTCTGGGTTCCGTTTTGTAAGAAGTACAATATTCAATTGCGAGCCCCATTCCGGTACTTCGCCCGCAACTCAACCACATCGTCTGGTGAAGACTGCTCATTGGAATTCCAACAAGCACGGGACACCATGAAGGTGATCCTCAATCTCTGGAGTCTAGTGTTCATGTGTTGGAGATGGTCACGGTGATCGGTGATTCTTTGTTGAAATGTGAGAGAGAGAGAGAGAGAGTGGGTATGGACAAGATATGGATGGATGCGGCCTTCCCTAAGCTTGTCTTGTTCTCTGACAGGATGAGTACGAGAAGCTGAGAAGGAAGATAGAAGATGCGTCCCTAGGATCAGTACCATCGAATCTTTCTGGGGAGTTCGTCGCTTTTTCTAACACAGAACGCAAAAATCACCCCACAATCATCAAGGTACAGTAAAATTACTGAGAAGATATCTTTGTCCAGTTTTGGATAAAATGGTTCTGTGGTTAATATGGCAGAACAAAATCAACATCTATACGTCACAAATTGAGGATCCAAGTACTTTGTGATCCAATAATTACTATTCTTGATTGAATTGCAATTAAATTCCCCCCAATCTGTTACTATCTTGAAATATAAACAAAACAAAAGATTTGATGGTGTACGTAGAAATTTAAGATCCTTTTAAAAAAAATGTTTAAATTCTTGAATAAGTAGGCTTCATAATAATTTATAATTATTTATTATTTTATTTTTGTGATTCAAAATAAACCGTTATTCACATAGTATATTAAAGATTGTCACACAATTATTTCTTTTTTTTATATATTTCTCAAAATTAGAAAGACGTGAACTTGAGATTGCACCGTAGATAGCATGTCTCTCTCATTTTTTACACCGGTGACCATGCTACCCCTTTAGAGACTCGTATATGTCAGATAGCTCCTTCATATCAGAGCCACAATCGGTCATGTGGTCAACTCCATTACATTACCAAAATGACCATCCACAGATCTATCTAACATTAGAATCTTCTATTGACATCGAGTATGTGTTATCCTCCAAAAAAATCAAAAGTATCGTACTTCGAAATCTACAAGCTCACTGTTTCTTGCTGTGATTTTAACAAAGATCATGCTGGAAAATAAAGGAGGTAGTCCAGATGAATTGCCACATCTGATCTACATATCACGAGAAAAGCAGCCAAAGCACCCGCATCATTACAAGGCAGGAGCCATGAATGTCCTGGTGAGTAAGACCTATCTATCAAGGCCAAAGTGTGGTCGCTTTTTGACATCAAAACAATCTTATAATTCTTTTCTCTCGTGTCTCGTTGATGGATGAACAGACCAGAGTTTCAGGACTCATGACGAATGCACCATTGATGCTAAATGTCGATTGCGACATGTACGCCAACAATCCGCAGATTGTTCTCCATGCTTTGTGTCTTCTTCTCGGCACAAAATATGAGAGAGACTGCGCATTTGTTCAATGTCTACAATACTTCTATGATGGAGCAAAGGATGACCCATTTGGAAATCAACTAGTGGTCCGCAACGAGGTATGTGCAATTTTACTACAAAATAACTCCTATTTTGAGCCAAATTGCAGCTTATCTACTAATCAGTACCTATACCTATAATACTGTTGATTTTAGTATTTGGGACAAGGAATAGTAGGAATTCAAGGACCTTACTATGAAGGAACGGGATGCTTTCATCGTCGGAAAGTAATCTATGGGTCATGGCCAGAGGACATGAAGACCGAAAAGAAAAGTCTTATCTCTAATGGTATGTGCGTATGTTTGGTCACCTATTGCACGTTCATGGGACTATGTGCCTAGTCATAGTAAACCATATTTTCCCATTTGCCAATTTGACTTCTACAGGAGAATTAACCAAGGTAGAATCACTAAATGGCTTTGGAATTTCAAAACAATTCATCAACTCTGTTGCTCATGCTCTACAAGGCAATTCAGATAATCCCAAAGATCTTTGGAGCTCTCTTGAAGCAGCCTATCAAGTCTCTAGTTGCACCTATGAATACAATACTGACTGGGGTAAAGAGGTTAGTGGATGCCTACATTGAATTCACACATTATACACGATTAATCTAATCATGGTTCTAAATTTTAAAGTGGCTATACAACAACTACCATTAAATTTCATTGTCATTTGCCTGAAGATCTATGATTTTCCCATGAACACGAATCAATAGACACATGATTTATGGTATTAAGTGCTCTGTTTTTAAGCATTTTTGTGACAATGAGAACGATGGCATAAATTTAATTTTCGGCGCGAGAAATGTTGTGCACGTGTCCTCTTGCAGATTGGTTGGATGTACGGATCGACGACGGAAGATATCCTTACGGGATTGGCCATCCATACCAAGGGTTGGAGATCACTCTGCTGCTTACCAAACCCACCGGCTTTTCTTGGTTGCGCACCATCTGGTGGGCCTGCCTCGATGACCCAGCAAAGAGATGGGCCACGGGCCTGCTCGAAATTCTAGTGAGCAAAAGGAGTCCAATATATGGCACCCTATTCATGCATCTCCATTTCAGGCAGTGCTTGGCATACCTGTGGCTCCTAACTCGGGCATTGAGGTCCATACCTGAGTTCTTATATGCTCTCCTGCCAGCATATTGTATCATGACAAACTCCCACTTCTTGCCCAAGGTAAGAAGAAAGTAAAACAAATATCACTCCTCTGTTCTCAAGAATTTGTCTCATTATCTTCCTTTCTTGTGTAAATGCAGGGACAAGAACCAGCTATCATAATTCCAGCTACCATTTTCGTCATCTACAACCTATATTGTTTATATGAGTACTTGGCCGTTGGCTTGTCAATACGTGCATGGTGGAATAACCAAAGAATGCAACGGATGACATCCGCATGTGCTTGGTCATTTGGAGTCTTAAGTGTTGTACTCAAGCTCTTAGGGCTATCGGAGACGGTATTTGAAGTAAGCAAGAAAGATCAATCTACATCTAGTGATAGCACCAGTGCTGAATTCGGGAGGTTCACCTTTGATGAGTCCCCAGTTTTTGTACCAGGCACTACTCTTCTGCTGGTGCACCTAATAGCATTATTTACAATGTCGTTAGGGTTGCACCCACAAGCATCCGGGAGTAGTGGCTCTAGCCTAGGAGAGGTGATCTGTACTGTGTGGGTGGTTATGTATTTCTGGCCATTTTTTAGGGGTCTATTCAGGAGAGGAAAATATGGGATTCCCTCGACTACCATAATGAAGGGAGCTATCCTAGCAACCTTTTTTGCTTACCTATTTAGATTCACACCCATAGGTTGGTAAGGGCAGCAGATTGTTGATGTTTGAATATGCAAATTTAAAAGCATGGTGGTACAATTAGTCTTGCCTTTTCTTTCTGATAGGAGACAAGATTCTCTCCTTGTATATAGTGAGACTCTCACAAAGCAACAAATTTTCATATTCAATGTGTCGAAATAATTTTATGAATATTAGCCAATAGTTAGGGGGTGCTCATGAGTAAAGATTTAAGGCATTTGTGAGTGTCTCTTATGCTCTATAAAAAGAGCCATCTATTCTCTCTCACTTTCTCTTGCAAATCCTGGAATATCTACATATTTAACGATATGATAGAGAGAATGCTACATGTCATGTCCAGACATGTCTAGAGGGTAGGAAATGGCACGAAATTACGACCTAGATAATGAAGCAAGGTGAAGATCTACAAGCATAAATAACAATCATAGAAACAGAGTCCTGCTTGTCACAGTTCAAATCACAAAGATAGCAATGTCTTTTTTGTTTTTTTATGGCCAGCCGACAAGAGCTCATTGTTTTATCCAGGCATTAGGACAGAAGAATGATAAGAGCAGTAATCTAGGGACTTATTTTTCACAAATTCCACACATGATCCAACCAACCAGAGGTAAAAAAAAAAAAAATTGTAATATAACTTACAGGCCATCTTGTGCGCTTCACAATCATAATCGACTCGAGGAAAACTTATATATACAATCCTAAAAGATACGACCAACAATAGAAAAGCAAATGAAAAAGTTTCAGCAAGAAGCTCAGGTGACTAATCTCGATTTGAGAACAATTCGACCATTCTAACCTTTGGTGGAATTGATAGTTTGCGATACAGCACAAACGAGAGACATGCATATGAGACATCACCGTCTCCCGCGTTCACATTCGTATCTTCTCCTTTGGCACCACCTTCTTCACTTCCATGGTTAGAATCGAGATCATCCATCCTAAATATGTAAAAGACCAAAGGACAAAATCGTACCAAATCGTACCCTTTATTCTCCTTTGCAACCCTTCATAAAATCAGAAAATGTTTGGTAGTCATAACTAAAGTTTTGCTGCAAAATATTGAATAAATGTTGGGAGTGCGAAGCAAAATCCAATGCATCTACTGATGGAGATCACCAAGAAGGATTCCATCAAAATATCTAGTTGAAATTACATTCACACAAAGACTTGAGCTGATAAGTTATAAGCCAATTTTGATAATTATATTAATGGCTCCACATTATACCAATTCTCAATATATGACTTGTCTAATATAATTAACATATGCATCTCAACAATCTTCCCATCATGGGTGAATTCAGTGTTAGTTTGCTCTCCCTTAATCTGTAACAACCACCTTCTTTTCTATTGTAATGATACTCGAGTAGTATTAATTAGTGATCCTGGCTAAATTTCTCGTTATATTGCGCCGTTCCCCTCTTTATGCTGAAAAAAAAAAGTCATTTATTATGGGTTAGACAAATATAAAGAAAAATTTTGAAGTAAATCAAGATAAAAAGTGACAATCAATCAATTAAGAATTTGCACTAGATGAAGTTACTGTGGATACTAATTCATACCTGACTGTAGGAATTCGAGTCGGCGGAAGACGACTTACCTGATTCCGATGCGCAAACAGCAAATAGCCCCGGAACGAACATTGAATTGCCAACGAAATCACGAACAACACTACCTCACGTTAGTCTGGATGCAATCACGAGGAAAACACCCGATTTCCACAGCGTAAATGCCGATTGTTCTTGCAAAGATGAAATGGAACGCCTTGATCTTCTTTGATGGAAATGGAGAGAAAATATGGTGTGAATGAATGGCCAACCATACCAACGGTTGTGTTCGGGAGCCTTTTATACGTCTCCCTTCGTACCCCTCCATTTGTGCCTTTCCATCGTAGCATATCAAGTCCAATTGGTGCGGTCCAATCGCACCCCATCATGGACGTACTAGCTAACTAGCTAAAGTACAACATCTCCCACTCGAACATGATGAGCTTGATAGCTCTCTATCAAGAATATAAGACATTCAACATTCATCAACTTTACAAAACAATTCATACTGGCAAATAAGCCGTGCGACCGGTGAGTACATCTGCACTTGGGAGCTCAAATTATGTACCTGTTAGGGATAACATAATGGCTACACCTCGAATAGAAATAAACAATCGATGTCTCACAGTGCCCCAAACATATTTTGTTACATCAATGCAAGTATACCTATCCCTTAAAGGCTATACTTGACTATTCTCAAAACACCATGTATTTATAATTACATCCGCAACCACATAAGGCGATATAATTGGTCGACCAGTAAATACATGCGATAGATATAAAACAACAATAGTCTTCCTTCGCACTCATGTCTCTCTCAATTTCAAAACAATTGCTTTCCTAGACATGTCCCATAGGCCATATCTATTCATGACCGCCTGTAACATGCTAAAGTAGCAACATTGATCTTTCACTTCGAGAACATAGTCAGAAGTAACATAGGGCACAAACTTGAGGTAAATTATAAATTACCTCAAAAGCTCACACAATGAGTAAATATGGATAATTTTACTCACATTTCGTTGTCAGTCGTACAGTGCACATGTAGTATGTATTACATGCTATAGTGGATTACTCTTTCTATAAGAGCGTATGTCAATCATCAAATATATCCACCATACAGATCTTAGCCTAAACATAGTCACGTGCTTCTCACGTACTCATGTTTAGCCCGAGTGCTATATCAGCTCGCTTTCTATAGCGCCCAATTAAGTACTCACATCCGGCATCTTACAGGCATGCATGATTGTGGGATTATCATGTTCGGTCTTGTTATAAACCAATCACAAACCTCATCTTGACTCCAATCAAGGCAACATATTTTATGTATCAAACTTGCTCTTTAGCATTTATTTGTACATAACGTCTCATCTCAACGTGCTAACTACAGCACTTGAGGTGATTGCTCGTGTGAGTGAGCCAATCATTGCCTGCCGACATACTTTTCAATAATATGTGTGTTTGTGCTAGTCTCATAGTGGATTTGTATTTATTGATAAAACATCAAATCACTAATAAAAAAACAAGTACAATACATCTGTCCACAAATACATAAACCAATGATCCTCTACAATAACAAATATCACATTCTACGCAATCCTAGTGACATCCTATGAGTCAAGAATATGTCTCTAGGAATAGCCTTCATAAATGGATCAGCAACCATTCTATTGGTTGAAATGTATTGCAGGATCACTTCTTTCTGCGCTATAATATCTCTGATGAAGTTATTCTTTATGTCAATGTGCTTTGTCCTTCCATGATACTTGGGATCTTTCACATAGGCAATGGCTGCTTGACTATCGCAATAAACCGTCACCGGTCTTGGAACTTCAAAGTGACGGTGGCTAAATTTTCCAAGAAACGTTTTAGCCATACTTGCTTCTTGCACCGCGGCGAGACATGCAATAAATTCTGCCTCCATCGTAGACAAGGCCGTGCATGTCTGTTTCTTGCTATTCCAAGAAATTGCACCTCCATTGAGCAAGAACGCATATCCAGAAATCGATTTATGCTCATCTAGGTCTCCACCCCAATCGGCATCTGAATAACCTAATAGGCGTAAATCATTCCCTTAGTAACAAAGTCGATAGTCTATGATGCCCTTCAAGTATCTCAGGATCCTCTTCACTGCTTTCCAATGTGCTTGACCGGGATTTGATTGATATCGGCTCACCAATCCCACAGCATAGCATATGTCGGGTCGAGTACACATCATAGCATACATCAAACTTCCGACCGCACTAGCGTAAGGAACAGTTTTCATCATTTTAATTTATTCTGAAGTCTTAGGACACATTTCAGTACTTAGGCCTTCACCTTGCATGACAGGGGTATCAATGGGATTACAATGCTGCATATTGAAACGCTCAAGAATCTTCATAATATAAGACTCTTGTGATAAAGTAAGGAGTTTCCTCGATCGATCTCTTTCAATCTTAACTCCTAATATATAAGCAGCTTCTCCCATGTCCTTCATCTCAAAATTGGAGGACAACCATTCTTTTATGGTGATAACCAAAACCTTGTCATTTCCAGCCAACAGAATATCGTCTACATAAAATGATAAAATCACAAATTTATCTTTGGACCGCTTGACATATACACAGTGATCTTCTTCGATCATCGTGAAACCAAAAGTTATTATTGCTCGATGAAAACGAAGATACCACTGTCTAGATGATTGCTTAAGGCCATATATTGAGCGATGAAGCTTGCAAACTTTATGTTCTTAACCTTTAGCTATGAAACCTATTGGTTGTTTCATATAGATTTCCTCATCTAATTCTCCATTGAGAAATGTCGTCTTTACATCCATTTGATGTAATTCAAGGTCCAAATGTGCAACGATGGCTAGAATAAGGCGTATTGAGGCAAACCTTACAACTGGTAAAAAAGTTTCCTCATAGTCTATACCCTCTTGTTGAGTATAACCTTTTACCACAAGGCGAGCCTTATACTTTTCAATGGATCCATCCGCCCTACGCTTAATCTTGAAGACCCATTTGTTTCCAATAGCCTTACAATTGGGTGGTAGATTAACCAAGTCCCAGACATGGTTTGCCCTCATTGACTCCATCTCATCTTCCAAAGCTTTTCTCCATTCTTCCTTGTCAAAGGATGAGAGAGCCTCTTGAACAGTCTTAGGCTCGGCATCGTCCTTTTGAGCAATCATAAATGCTTCCCCTTCAATCTCAAAACGACGACGGGGAATACTTTTACGATTACTTTTACGCAATTGAATTTCTCTTGAATTCAATTCATCAAGCGATGCAACACTCCCACTAGGTCTTGTATGTTGAGGTAAATCTCAATTTCCCTCTACAACATCGATGGGTGTGTTATCGGGATCTTCCATCTCATATAATTGGAAGTCCTTATCAATCTCACCTCTATTAGGAAAATCGTTCTCCAAGAACGTGACATCTCGTGACTCCATTTCGGTCACACTTCCATTAGCTTGTTCACCTATGAACACGTACCCTTTGGAGTGTTCGGAATATCTTATAAAGATACATTTCTTCCCTCTAGAACCTAATTTTCCATGTTTATGGGAAGAATCATGAACATAATCTGCACATCCCCATGGACGTAGACTACTCAAGTCTGGTTTCTTACCAGTCCATAATTCATAAGGGGTGGAAGTGACCGATTTTGAGGGCACACGATTAAGTATATAGGTAGCAGTCAATAACGCATCTCCCCAATAGGAGATAGGTAAATTTGCTTACGCCATCATAGACCTAACCATTTCCAATAGGGTTATATTCCTTCTCTCAGCTACCCCATTTTGTTGTGGAGTACCAGGAATAGTCAATTGTCTTACAATTCACTTTTCATCACAAAGAGCCTTGAATTGCTCTGATAGATACTCACGTCCACGATCGGTTCTCAATGCCTTTATTGTTTTGTTCAACTGATTCTCTACCATCGTTATATATCGTCTAAAACAGTACAATGCTTCGACTTATGGGAGATCGAAAGACATAACCGAAACATGTGAAGTCATCTATGAAAGTGATGAAATATGAGGCTCCATGCCTCGCCCTCACATTCAAAGGACCACAAATGTCAAAATGTATGAGATGCAATGGAAATTCAGCTCTAGTTCCTTTACCGAATGGTTTTCTAGTTGTTTTTCCCGCCAGACAATGTTCACATACGGATAGACTAACATTAGTGAGTGACCCTAAAAGGCCTTCTCTAGCTAATCTTTGCATTCTTTGCAATCCAATGTGACCTAATCTAGCATGCCAAGTACTTGCATCAATCTCAACATTGTTAGAATACGCAATTAAAGAAAAACAACCATCAACACATGACCTGAACCATAATAAATTGTTCCATACAAAATGTCAACACAATCACCATGGAAATTCAATACATAACCTAAGCTAAGAAGAACAACTACAGAGACCAAGTTTCATCGAATATCTGGAGCATAAAGGACATCATGCAGGAACAGGTTTCGACCACCACATAAGATTAATTTACATGTGCCGATACCCTTCACTTCAACTCTTGAGTTATTCCCAACATATATCCATCTTTTTCCAGGCGGTATCCGACGATACTCCACAAATGCTTCTCGGTCTCTAGTTACATGGTCTGTTGCTCCTGAGTCTACAGTCCACAAAGGATGAGATTCAGCAAGTATTACAGTACTAGAAACAAAAGCATTACTCAAAGTAATGGAGTAATAGGGTACCTTTTTCGACTCAGTGCATTCACGAGCAAAGTGACCCAGTTTGCCACAATTGTGGCACTCCATCTTGGCCTTGTCCTTCTTCCCACCACGCTTCTTGCGTCGGAAGGTCTTAGCCCTCTTGGGTCCCTGATCAGTCATCTTCCCTTTGTTGTTGAACTGAAGATTCCTCTTGATTCCTCTTGTGCTTGAAGCCCGAAGCCTTGCGTGAACTCGATTCAGCAACATAAGCATGGGTAGAGGATCTCGTAGCCTCTAGGTGCTCATCCTCTAATTCCAAATGATGCGCAATATCATCAAAAGTGACGATGTTCTCATTATGCGTCATATTGATCTTCATATGCTCCCAATTATCGGGAAGAGACCTTATAACAGCCTGAACTTGTTGTTCATCGGTAAGGGAGTGACACCCGACTTCAGCTCACGGATCATGTTTGACATCTCCCGAAGATGCTGCCTCATCGTTACATTTGGGCGCTTTTGGAATGTGTCAAACTTGATGGTGAGTCTCCTCAGCTTAGTGGCAGATGTACCCCAAACTTATCCTTCAAGGCAACCCACATAGCTTGAGCTTTGTCATAACTCTCAAACTCACACATGAGATCATCTTGCATATAGCTTAGCAACGTGATGCAAGTAATGCTATTTTTCTTTTTCCAAGCTTGATAAGCTTCCAGATCTCTCCTGTGTTGAGCTGAAGTTCCATGCTCAGGTTCATCCATGGTATGGTTGAGGGTTTCCAAAACCTCTTGCTCCTCAAGGATGTACTGAACCTTTCGGTGCCAAATATCATAATTGTCACCGTTCAGCTTCTCACCCTTATTAAGGTCAACCACAATGGTCTTGGATGCCGATGCCATAATCAATTGCTATAACATATTGACATAATAAACGCAGAATCAATACTAGCACACTATACAGAGCAACACACATATTTAATTTGCAGCAAAAACAAACTAAATTAATGATAATTCAACAAAAGACACAGAGGCAAAAGTTCACTATGTTCCCAATCAACTTCTATGTACAATTATTCTATTATCATTAATTAGTTTAATTTGCACAAATTTTGAGTTCTAGGTGAGAACTTCTTTTAATTTTACCAACCTACGAACTCCCACTAGGAAAAATAATTACATAACCTTATGTAATTTCTACATTTTCCTTAACACAAAAACATAGCATGATAATAACCAACGTATAAACAACAATCATGCTTCAACTATGATTAAAATTGCAATTCAACATGTAATGGATTTCCTACCATTGTTCTAATTTTCTAGCAACTAGAAAATTGCAAATATATTAAAATATATACATCATATCATTGAACCAAGCTCTACACAGCATATATATAACATCATTTGCACACAAGCTAGCTATTGTATTTCCCTAATCACAAGAAAATACAAGTTACAAATGAATAAGTTGCATTAAACCCCCCAAAAAATACGCGTACATAGGGTTCTCTTATCATTTTCATACATTTATAAAATTCAAAAGTATAAAATAATTATACCACTGTGTAGAGGACACTCATACGAACCAAACGCCAGCAACCACGCTCCAATCGGAGCTCGCACGCGCCCCACACACCGCCTTAGTGCGCAGCGCGTGTTGCGCATGCGCCAGCGAGCCAAATGGCTCTTGGCCGATCTAACCGGTCCAACCGGTCTAACCAGTGACCGGTCCCACCGTCCGACCGGTTTGACCGCCAAACCGGTTGACCCGTCCGACCGTTGACCGGTCAACAATCAGGTCGGGTCGTGTCAACGGGTTGGATCGCGGGTCGGGTCGTCATGCCGACGCTCTATCGTCGGCGCCGACGTCATCGATGACGTCATCTCAGCGGTCATGCGCCGGTTCGCCGACCGACACGTGCCGGTTCGCCGGCGGGCGGGCATCACGCACGTGCCCGTTCGCCAACCGGCACGTGTGGCGCACGCGCGCGTCGTGCCCGGTGCTTCGGGCGCGTGGCGCCACGCGCAGCAACTTACGGCCGCGCGTGTGGGCGCGTCCGGCATCGCCTAGCGGCGGTCGACCCACCACCAACTCGTCTCGACAAGCTCTTTCACCCGGTATATTCAAAAATTAATTTTGATCAAAAAATTATTTCGAAAAATGGCCAAAACCTCATAGGTGCACGCGACCCCGAACCCATTCTTCGCTCCAGTTCATTTTCGAGTTTTCATATGGCAATTCCGACCATCAGAGATCCAAACAGGGTAGAATACAATCTCTTGATCTCAATATCAAATGGTAAATGAGAAAACTCGATGAAAAACAAGGCAGAAATCACGATCGGGCTCTAATACCAATGTAGGAATTCGAGTCGGCGGAAGACGACTTACCTGATTCCGATGCGCAAACAGCAAATAGCCTCGGAACAAACGTTGAATTGCCGACGAAATCATGAACAACACTACCTCACGTTAGTCTGGATGCAATCACGAGGAAAACACCCGATTTCCACGGCGTAAATGCCGATTGTTCTTGCAAAGATGAAATAGAACGCATTGATCTTCTTTGATGGAAATGGAGAGAAAATATGGTGCGAATGAATGGCCAACCATACCAACGGTTGTGTTCGGGAGCCTTTTATACGTCTCCCTTCGTACCCCTCCATTTGTGCCTTTCCATCGTAGCATATCAAGTCCAATTGGTGCAGTCCAATCACACCCCATCATGGACGTACTAGCTAACTAGCTAAAGTAACTTAATTGGTGTGAGAGAGTAGTTTGGTCTGTTAACTAAAAACTAAAATTGTTAATACCACGAAAAACATCAAATTAATATATTTGTGACAAATTTGTCTCGAACTAATATTTTGATCACAAAAAGCCTAAACTAATACATCCGTGATAAATTTATTCAAAACTAATTTTTTAACTACTAAAAATCCAAACGTTATATTTATAATAAATTAATCATCTATTGGTTTCCATTAAATTATCTTAATATCACAAAAAGTTACAAACTGATACATTTATGACAAATAAATAAAAATCGAAATTGGTGGACCCGTCCAACTGTTACATGCCATTCTACTCAGCAATTTGACATTAAAATTTAATGAAAAACTAATGAATGATAAATTTACTATGAGTGTATCAGTTTGAGATTTTTATGGTCAAAAAATAATTTAGGATAAATTTATCACGGATATATTAGTTTGAAGTTTTTCATTATATTAAGTCAAACTAAAAAGTATGTCTTTTAGCCAAAGACGGCGGAAAATTGTTAAATGCTTTTGTCAAGTAGGCACATGAGGAAATCGTTCACGAAGCAATGGACTACCCGGTTCATTCAATAGAAAAACAATTATTTAATGAGTTTAAATCTTGCCAATTATCACACTGAAAACAACCAAAAGCGTTGCTCAATTCTATACGAAGAAATTAATGTTGTTCAATACTTAATATTCAACTTCTATCAAACTGCTTCACGTCGTTGGTCCCAAAAACAAAAATATGAACATTTTTCTCTTAGTAGTTTTCAGTGTTCGTACGCTCAGGGTCTGATTTCTCCTGATTTCCCGTTTGGACTGCACTTGACTTAGTTGACTAGACTAGGCATCATGCATCTTTCCTCCTCGCGGGGCAGAGATTCTTCGGCTTTGTCCACGATGCTGATAGCGCAAAGACGTGACAGGTATAGGTGACCACTTCACGTGGCCGCCGCCATAGGTGCCCCCGACGTCCCCGACGAGGCCCGACGAGCACTTACCTTCCATCTTGAAGATGACGAATTCCAAAAGCTTCAATAAGTTTTGCTTAATTGAACAAAATTAAATACAAATACCCCCCCCTCCCCCTGCCTCCTTCTGTGTGTGGCGGCTCTTCTTCATCTTGTACCTATCCAACTTGGCGGCGGGGATGGTAGTTGAGTTCCGAAATCATGGCATGCGTCATTGGGTCTCCAATGTTCTTTATAATAAGTTAGGGTGCGTAAAATAAACTTCCTTCATGATAGAATAATATCGCTTTCTCTTAGTAGCTCATCTCAAGCCCTCGCCATTAGCCGAACATTACAAGATTAATTTTTACATCGCGGCAGACATGCACACTATATACCAAAAAATAAAAAGATTAAATAAAACAGAAAGTTGACAAGAACCAAATTTTACAGGTCCAAACTCGGGTCGCGAACTTGTATTTATCCTTCTCCCTTTCTATCTAGCCATACCCTGTATTATAAATTCATTTGGACACCATGTGCTAAACCTAGTTGACCACGATAAATAACATGAAACTATTCGATACGAGTCATAAATTAATAAAGTACAATAAGATTTTATTAATCTCATCAATAAAGAAAGAGTGATTGTTCGAACATGTCTTCAAGATCATATATAATTGGACTCCATGTGCTAATCTTAATGCCGTTTAAATTTTATCAATTGCTGCTAGTTCCAAAAGCGCCTTTGGACTATATCAACCCCCAGTTGCTTACGCGATTTCAGCATCAATCACGTGCTTTTCTCTATATTAAGCTTGTCGTCGATGAATATTTATCTTTCTTGTATTACGGCATTGAGACGGAATTTCTCCATCCACGACGATCAGCATCTACCGATGCATACACGCACGCATGCTGTATATATGCAGTAGCGTACGATTTCTTTAGCCTTAATTGGCAGGGTCTTCCCGATCTTTGACCGACTGTCCGTGTGTTTCTTGGGGACTAAAACCCTAATGCGACATCGCGACAGAAAATGAAGAGACGTCCAAGGCTTGCCAATCTGTACTTGGATACGAAGTGCATCGAAAATCCTCCGCTTTCGGACGGTTCCGAGAAGCACCTCGTTATTGATCGCCAAGCTAAAAACCAACTCAAGATAACAAAAAGGTCCAACTAGAGGCTTTTGGACCACCAACCTCTTTTTTTATATAAGAAACAAAAAAGTAAAAGAAGAAAATCTAAAGAAGAAACCCTTTTACTAGGAAAAATATTATGTCCACTCTATAAAGCTAGTGGATTAGGAGTAATATTGATTCCCAATCCTTGTCTTGACAAGTTAACGTGGGGTTTTGCTAGTGTTCTTCAGCCGTATAGAAACAGCCATCTATGCAGTCTTTTATCAAACTATTAAGTAAGGATGTAGGTTTTGAGTTTATTCTCTCTCCTATCTTGAAGATTTTAGAATATTTACATAGTGAACAAGATGACAGAGTGAGTGCCACATCTCAAGTCAAGAGGGTAGAATGGCACGAATTTGCCTCTTCCTGATTAAATAATGAAGTAGGGTGAAAGATCTACAATCATAAATAATTGTTATAGATGAAGTCAAATATTTTTTTAGGGGCTTTTTTTGTCTTTTCTATCATATTTGCTTTAATTTAAAAGTGATACTGTTAGGGAAATCCCTTATAATGTTTTGAAGATGACAAAATAAATCAAAGGCTACTAATGTATTTGATGGTTGAGCATATGATAGAACGTGTAAAAGATATTATCAAATCTATACTTGGAAGAACCAAAAGACAGACTCTATGCTGAAGCAGAATATGTTCAGACTCAGATTGTAAAGTCTATTGTACTCAGACTCAGATTGTAAAGTCTATGGCTCTCAGACTTTATATCCAGATTCGACAGAACGTAATTCAAGCCCAATCATATAACAGCTAGTGATCTGGTTTGGATTCCACATCAAGATTGATTTAATTGACTCAATCTATTTGATTGATAATTGGATCTTGAAGACAAAAACTTTCTATACGAAAGAGCTTTACTTATGGAAACCAAGATTCTGTTTGTATGGGTGATCGGAATCAATTTGGGATTCTATCTTTGTCACTCAACGGCTACCAAATCTTCTAGATACAAAGCTGTCCAATGGGTATATTGGAAGATGATCCTCAAGATACTGTCCAACGGCTAGTTTGGAAGTTGATGAGTATTTAAGGAGATGAAGGACCGATGAGCAAGTAAGAGATGGAGTGTAGAATTTATAATTCCAAAGTCCGAGCGACCTTCGATCATACACTTGTCTTTGGAGAGCTTAAACATTTGTGATCGTGAGAGAAATACCAAAATAGTGACTTAGTGAGATAGTGTGATCTACTAAGTGTTTGCACTCAAAGTTGTAATCTCTTGTTGATTGCATAGTGGAATCCAGCCAAGAAGGCTGTTAGCATGGGAGAGTGGACGTAGGCTTGCATTAAGTCAAACCATTATAAACCTTGTGTTCTTATTTTCTTCCTTAACTTCTTTATTTTACTCGAAGTTTATTTTATTCCGCATATATCTGTCAAGGTTTATTTTAAACACCTATTCACCCCCATCTAGGTGTTCATACTAGCACTCACAGATACATTTATATTAGCGATAGCAAGACGCTGGCCATCAAGGCACTGAAAAAGTAAATAGAGAGGCAAGAAAAAGAGAGAAGAAAAAAGTGAGTTTTTTTTCTTTACAAGGGTTCTCAATTTTTTTGTGCCCTGATCTTGAGAGAAGATCATCGTTATATTCCAACTTTTTTAGAAATCTAATGGATTCGCAGAATGCCTCTGCGCGGAGATGTGACCCAAGTTTGGGTGAACTTCGTTAACAAATTTTCTAGCGTATTCATATAATTCTGTTATTTTATTATTATATTCTACTTGGTGAATTGTTTGCAAGTGTTATTTTTCTGGAATCGACGTGCGATTTCGTAACAATTGGTATCAGAGCCTAGGTTGGCTAATCGAGAACATTGAGGGTTTTTCAATGACGTTCGATTGAAAGCAAACAGTATGGTAGAAGATAAATCAGAATCGATAAGTTCAATGGGCAGGATTTCGAATGGTGGAAACTACAAATCGAGATTATCTTTATCAAAAATCTCTATGCACCACTTGAAGGTTGGAAACCTGAGATGGTGGAAGTGGATCCGATAGCGTAGAAGCCGGATGAAAAATTCTTGATCGAAACGCATTAGGTGCGATTCGTCTAGGGTTAACGAAAAGACAAGGTACCACATCACGAAAGAAAAAGCTGCAAAATAAGCCATTGATATTCTAACGAATATTTATGAGAAGTCATCCACATCAAATTAGGTATTTTTCCTGAAGAAACTAGTTAATATGAAGTTATCTAATAGAGATTTTGTGGCAGAGCATATTAATAGTTTCACGCAGGTCACGGGTCAATTGGAATCCGCAAGCATAAATTTAGATATGAAGTTTCAAGCTTTATTATTTTTATGTTCTCTTCCAAAAGCTATAATACCGCAGTGTAGGGAATTTCAAGCACTATGAAGGATGATTTAACTCTTGATGATACCGTGAGTAGTATCATGGACGAAGAGATGCGAAGGAAAGTCTCAAGTAGAGATAATTTTTCTACATCTACATCTTCAATAGCACTCACAGTGGAGAACCATGGAAGAAGTAAAAGTAAAGGAAAATTCAACGGGCATGGCAAATCACAATCAAGGGGTAAGAGACAGGTTGCAAAAGATGAGTGTCGGTTTTGTCACAAACCCGAACATCGGAGGTTTCAGTGTAAAGCCTACAAAAAGAAGCAACAAGATAAGAATTAATGAGCTAATGCGTTAGTGATGAATCTTTGCTAGATAACTTATGTTTGTCTGCAGGGTTTAACTTGACAACAGATAAATGGTTTATTGATTATGGTGCTTCTTTTCATTGCACCTTGCAAAGAGACATATTTGATGATTATGCCAGTGGAAATTTCGGACAAGTGGTTGTGGGAAACGATCACATGTGTCCCATTATTGGGAAAGGAACTATGACTGTGAACATCTCAAGTGGAGGACGTCTAGTTTTGCGTGAAACTAGGCATGTTCCAGAATTAAAGAAAAATCTGATTTCAACTAGTAAACTTGACCAAGAAGCTTTGGTAATAATCTTTGGATGCGGAGAGTAGAAGATAATCTCAGGGGCAAGAGTAATAGTAAAGGAAAAGCATACAGGTACATTTTACCTTCTCCAATGAGATAAATATCAGTAATATGGTAGCAATTACAATAGCTACAGGTAATTTGTCTATTCTTTGGCATTATCGTTTAGGACATCTTGGTGAAAAGGTGTAAAGCAATTACACTTGGAAAAATTACTTCCAGGTTTGCAAAAATTGAGTTAGATTTTTGTGAGAGTTGCATTTATGGAAAACATAATGTTGTTAGTTTTCAATTGAATGGGCAACAAAATAAAAGCCATAAGCTAGAGTTAATTCATAACGATGTATGGGGACCTGCTCAGGAACTCTCTTATGGCAGTAAGAGATATGTTGTCACATTCATTGATGATGCGACAAGGAAGACTTGGGTCTATGCTCTTAGAGAAAAGTCAGAAGTTTTCGGAATGTTTAGAATGTGGAAGACCATGATAGAAAAATAGACATGTTATTAGATTAAAGCTCTAAAGTCTGATAATGGTGGTGAATACACGAGTAGGGAATTTGCAAAATATTTGAGTCGAGAAGACATACACAGGTTAAAGACTGTTCCTATAACTCCTCAAGAGAACGGTGTAACTGAAATGATAAACATGACTATTCTAGAACGTGTGAAATGCATGAGACTACTCCCGGGTCTCCCGCTACACTTATGGCTACCACAATTGATACAACTGTTTATCTTATCAACATAAGTCCATTTAGTGCGTTGGATGAAGAAATACCACAAGAATAGTGGTCAGGTAAAAGGATTAATTATTCACATCTAAAGGTGTTTTGTTGTATTGCATATACTTTGATTGACAAGAAGGATAAGAAAAAGCTTGATGCTAAGTCCCAAAAGTGCGTCTTTATTAGATACGATGGCGACAAGTATGACTATAGGCTTTGGGATTATGAGAATAACAAAGTCATCCACAGTCGGAATGTGGTATTCCATGAAGAAAATGTTGGAGAAAACTTCCTTATTTGTTTTGAAGCTAACAAAACGTTTCCATCAGTCTACTCTGAAGACTTGCAGACTCTTTTGTCAAAGTCTGAAGACCGCCAGACTCAAGATTTAAAGTCTGTCCTCATTGACAATTTCTAGACCGTCGAAGAAGACTCATCCATAATTGAGTATTTCTTTAAGGATTTGATTCGAACGGCTAAAGAAGATCTCACGACTAGAGATAGCATTTCAGAATCTATTATTCAGTTTTGATTAATTTGGATAATTTGGATCCGTTGAATGGCGAAGCATACTTGGAAGGTTCTACTTATGGAAACCTAGATACTAATTATATGGGCGAGCAGGATTTGTGGGCTATCGTCACATTTCTTAAGTAACTCGAGATCTCCCTAATTGATTTTGTTCAACGGGTAGATTGGAAGAACTCCTTTGGAAGGTGCCAATGATTATGAAGGCATGGAGGAGTATATAAGAAAGATGCTCTAATTATTCGAGTGTGTGCATGATAGAAAATTTCCAAAGTCTGAAACTCCTTGTTCTTTGCTGATTCAATTGTTAAGCGAAAATTTGTACTCAAAAGAAATTTTATACATTTGTGAGGCCTTGAGGAAGTGTAGTAGAGTCTCTACACTGTGGAATCAATGACATGATACTATAACGACTCTTTTGATTCATAGTGAAATCCAGCCGGTGGGCTGTCAGTACAGGAGAGTAGACATAGGCTTGGATTAAGCCGAACCACTATAAATCATGTGTTCTTATTCTCTTCCCTAAACTCTTTTACTTTGTTCGTAACTCTATTTAATTGTTAGAGTCTAATTTTCTCTTCAAAGTCTACTGTTAACTAGACTCTGGTTAAAAGTAAAGTTCTACACTATATTCTGCAAAATTTATTTTCGCACCTATTCACCCCCCTCTAGGTGTTGGTACTAGCATTTACAATTGGTATCAGAGCCTGTGTACTCATTTAAATTGAAGTGTTTTTACTTCAGAGTTAACGATCCATGGCTAGTATGTTGGCTCCAGGTTTGGTTGAAGGGCAAAGCAACACCAGACCGCCTTATTTTGATGGAAATGAAAGTATATGGAAAAACAAGATGAAGGCATTCCTAAGATCAAAAGATCCTCTGGAATGGGATGTGGTAGACAAATGAATCATCCCTAAAGTTATAACGGTCTCAGAAAGGGGAAAAGAAGCTGTTGAGTCTAGCGAGATGACTCAAGAAGAAATAACCAAGAGACAAGCCCTTGATGCGAAAGCAATTTATTCCTTATATTGTACATTATCTCTTACTGAATATAACAAAATATCTTCTTGTGAAACAGTTAAAGAAGTCTGGGATAGGCTGCACATCACCTATGAAGGAACCGATCGAGTGAAAGAAACCAGAATCAATATTCTGCTCGGTCAATATGAAGTCTTCAAGATGAAACCCGGAGAATCTATCACTGACATGTTTAGTCGTTTTACAGAAATTGTGAATAGTCTTGAGTATCAAGGTCAACCAATCTCTAGACCCATGAAAGTTAACAAACTACTGCATGGACTTTCTAAAGATTGGAATCATGTAAAGACCTCAATAAGGGAGACACAAATGATCATGCCACTCTCCGTTGACGAATTGGTTGGCACTCTTCAGTCTTATGAAGTGGAGCAAATCAATGAAGATGAAGATCCCAAAGGTAAAAAAATCTATTACTTTAAAATCTAATGATGATTCGATGTTACATTTCGAAGACGATACGGACAATGAAGAGCTTGCTCTCATGATAAGAAGGTTCAGAAAACTGAACAAAAATGGAAAAAGATTCAATTGGAAGAAACAAAGTTCTCAAAAGTTTCAAAATAAATCAGCTAAGGACGATGAATCCAATAAAGATGTGATTTGTTTTGAATGCAAGAAAAAGGGACACATCAGACCCAATTGTCACTTGCTGAAGAAAAAGAAAGGAAAAGTTGAGAAATAGAGAAAGACAATCAAAGCAGAAACTTGGAGTGATACCGAATGCAAAGAGAGTGATGATGATTATGCTAATATTTGTATAATGGCACAATCGAGAATCGATTCAAACTACGAGACAAATACGAGACTCAAACTCAAATAGTGAAATTGAGGTAAGTAATTTAAAAATTCCTACTAAAGTCTCTAAATATATTGATGAACCGTGTCTTAGTCTCAAAACCTCTCTCAAGAGGATTTCCGAGCTAAAAAGGGAAAAATTCTGCACTTAAGCAACAGGAGATTGTTTGGAAAGAAAATGTCGAAAATTTACATAAAAGTTTTATTATTTTGAAATAAAATGCAGACACTCTTTCAAAAGAAAACATACTTTTGAAAAATGATATTTCAAGTATTTCAAAAAGGTTTTCTATAGGATCTCGAGAAATTGAAAAGATTTTTTCAGCACAAAGACCTTACTTTAACAAATCAAGATTGGGAATGACTTATGAAACCATTCCTCTAATTGATTTTCCAAAAGTAAAGGAAAGAATCAAACAAAGACCTACAAAAGATTTTTATAGAAATCATTTTCAAAAAATCTTTGTAAAACCTGTTGGCCGTGGTGCTCTTAAATGTTCTAAGTGCAACAGCTCATAACATTTTGAGAAAGAATGTCCCATGGTTTGAAAACCTATTAAGAAGGTTTGGGCAAAGACCGTATATTGCACTAACTTCATTGGACCCAAGAAAGTGTGGGTACCAAAGAAAGCTTAAGTTTCTTTTTTAAATGCAGGTCACTATCAAGAAAAAGGTCAAATGGTACTTGGATAGTAGATGCTCAAGACATATCACAGGGGATTCAAGTTGTTTCATAAAGTTTATGCAAGTTAATAGTGGAAAAGTCTCTTTTAGAGGAAATAGCAAAGGACGAATTGTCGGATGTGGAACAGTAAATATTAGAAGTCTCATAATCAACAACGTTTTCTTAGTGGAAGGACTCAACTACAACTTGCTAAGTATTAGTCAACTGTGCGACACAGGGTTCAAAATCAATTTTCAAGTAGGAATATGTTCGGGAACTAGTAAAGACTTCTCTCAGACTTTCACCGGGCGAAGACATGGGAACATCTATCTTTTGGATATTAAACTAGAAAAATCTCAATGTCTAATTTCAATTCAAGAGGAAGCTAATCTCTGGCATAGAAAACTTGGCCATATCAACATGAAGCAAATAGCCAAGATCTCTGCAAAGAAGCTTGTTCGTGGACTACCCAATCTGACATACCAAAAATCTGATCTATGCACACCATGCGTGTTGGGAAAACAGGTTAGAAGTTCTTTCAAATCAATAAATCAAGTTTCCACTAATCGTGTGCTACAGCTCCTACATATGGATCTCTTTGGACCAACTAGGACTCGAGCATTGGTGGAAAGAAATATTGCCTAGTAATAGTGGATGATTATTCACGATTTACTTGGGTATATTTCTTGGCAAGTAAGTCTGAAACTTTTTCTTATTTTATAGAGTTTGTTAAGAAAGTATAGAATGGGAAAGAGTATGTTATTTCAAGTATACGGACAGACCATGAAAGTGAGTTTGAAAATCAAGATTTTGCTAAATTCTGCGATGAATCTGTTTCAGCATGTGTTCTCCTTTCCATATACTCCAACATAATGGGGTTATGGAAAGAAATAATAAATCGTTGCAAGAAATGGCTAAAACACTTTTAATTGAAAGCAACATCTCTTCTCGTTTTTGGGCTGAAGCAGTTTCTATAGCATGTTATATTATTAATAAAGTCTTCTTAAGGTCTATTCTGGAGAAAACTCCCTATGAGTTGTTCAAAGGTAAGAAACCAATTGTTTTCTATTTTCATGTGTTTGGTTGCAAATGTTTTATATTGAAAAACGCAAATGATTGAAATGGTAAGTTTGAAGAAAAATCAAACGAAAGAATCTTCCTTGGATATTTAACCACCAGCAAAGCCTACAAAATATACAATAAAAAGACTCAATCTGTGGATGAATCGATGAATGTCAAATTCAAAGATCTTATACAAAATCAATCGACTTAGACTCAACCTGAAGAATCTGAACCTACTTTAAACTCTACAAAATCTAAATCCCCGAAGGTCAGATCGTTAGACTTGAAGGTCAACAACAAACGATCGTTGAAGAATCAAATGAAGAAAAAGATCCAAGAGCATAAAAGTCTATCGACCAACTAGCAACTAGAAGCACAAGTCTAGTCATCCCAAAGAACTCATTATTGGCAACATTGATGAAGAGATTCGTATAAGATCCAAAAGGCATGAAGAGTATGATAGGTGAACTATCCTTCTTTCTCATACTATAAGTAAAACAATTGAAGGAATGAACTTTCATTCTCAAGAAAAATATGCTAAAAGAACTTGCTAAAAAGTTCGGTTTGGAGAATAAAAGATTGATATACCAATATCAAGCTCTTGAAGCTAGACAAAGATGAATGAGGAAGAAAAGTTGACCAGAAGCTATATAAGAGTATCATTGGTTCACTTCTTTATCTTACGCCTCTAGACTGACATTTTTGTTTAGTGTTTGCATTTTGTACAGATTTCAATCGGATCCCAAATAATCTCATCTAAGTGCTACGAAATGCATCATCAAATACATTGCAACAACCTCTAATTTGGGTCTCACGGTTTCCTAAAGAAGAGACTTCACTTCTCCTTGGATACTCGGAACCTGAGACCTAGTAGGATGCATAGTTGATAGAAAGAGCACCTCGGGCATATCAATTGCTTGGTAATCGGAACGGTATCTTGGTTTTCCAGGAAGCAGAAATGCGTAGCTCTTTCAAGAGAGAGAGCGAGTATGTGGCTCTTGGAAGTTGTTGTTCTCAAATCTTGTGGATAAACAACAGCTAGAGACTTTAGAATCAAATACTCATGCATTTGAGATCAAATGTGACAACACTAGCGCGATTAATCTCACCAGAATCTAATTCTTCATTCAAGAGCAAAGCATATATAGATTAACATCATTTTATTAGAGGCAGTATTCGAGAATGGACAAATGTTGATTCAATTCATAGACTCAAAGAATCAGCTAGCAGATATTTTTACAAATGTTGGAGAAAAGTCAATTTTGGGTCCTATTCGATCCGAGACTTAATATCTTAAAATCTGAAGAAGTTCAAACTCAAGGATAAAAGTCTAAAGATGCTCGGACAAGGAAGATCAAGAATCCACGGCGTAAGTTATTTCTATTTTAAAAATTTATCTTTCGGATAAAAACTTGAAAAGGTACGTTTGTCTAATAATCTGCAATTTTGAAGGATCCTACCAGGCTGGAGAAGAAGAGGAAATTAGAAAGCCATGGAGAGGTTTTCACAAAGCACACACTTTACTAAGCTTTTGGATGCAAATAGATTTTCTTTCAATGTTAGAGACCAGGGACTCTCGCCCAAAACAATACACCCTCCTTGCCTTATATAGGCAATAAGAGGTCACAAGAACACACACAGGGACCTCGCTCACGGGTCTGGATACAAACAAGGGCACCGAAAGGGAAAGGGAATTATTCGCAACATGAACAGTAACTGTACTGTGAACAGTACTTTCCCTAGCCTAGTGCTACAATAAAAGTGAACAGTGATTTGCTACAGTGAAATCGTACGGACTCAACGGTCTCGCCCATCACGAGCATTGTAGCTACAAACCGAGTCATCCGAGCTGTCTTCTAGGAGATGTGCCTTGTATTTTTGTTCAAGGGCTTCAAGGTCTTCAGGTGAGAGGATTTGATTCAGCCTTCGTGATGAGGATGCTTGTTCGTGAGCCCAATGTGATGCTTCTTCTTCAGCCCAGTTTGTATTTTCATCTTCTTGAGGGTCAGGAATTCTTGGCTGAGGCCAGTTGGATGGCTCTGCATAGAAAGATGTGTCCATGCTTTGAAATTGTTCGTAGGGGTCCTGGGACAGAGGTCCTCCAAAACGTGCATAGGGTTCCTGGGTGGATTGGAGAATGTCATCTTCGCTTGTCATTTCAAGCTCTTGGGACGATGAGGCTTGTCTGTATTGTCCGAGTGCTTCCTTAGCTTCTGGTGCTAGGTCATAATGATCCCACGTAATGGGTGAATTATTCCAAACATCTTCGGGAATGGTCTTGTTTTCTGGCATAGGATTCTCTGGGAGTTCTCGATATTCATGTTCACAAAGTCGAGCGGATCTAGGATAAGATTTGTAAATCCGGGCTTCTCGGCTGTTCAAGTTAGGTTTATAGGATGTGGTTCCTATTTCTAGTGGTGCATCAAGAATACTACCATTATTTCTGCAAAATTCCAGGACGTTGGAAAAACAAGATGGTATGGACCTCAGGATTTGGCGTCATGGATCTCAGTTCTTTTTCCAAGTCTTGTTTCCAACATGTAGGATGATAGAACCAATTTAGAAATTCTAAAAGATTTCTATCACATTCCTTTTCAATGTTTCTTCCGAGCAGGAATATTCTTGTGAGCTAGCAATGAATCTTCTGGTTGGGATTTCAAAAGCTATCAGATACTGATTGGTTAAGTACCATAATAACGTTTTGAGTTGTTCAGGGAAATCATCTTCCTTCCGTATAAGAGGATGAATGAATGGATAATTCATATTTAACCCAAAAGGATAAAGAATCGAACCTCCATTGAATCTCGAATAGGTCCGTGTGGCTTTGCCACATGAGGTTCTCAAGTTCTCAAAGAAGGCCATTTGTCGTTCCGGATTTGCTGAATAATCTCCGGGATATTTCCAGCTTTGTGAATCTTTGATGTTCTCAATTTTGTATTTTACTCCATGGTTGAACATATGGAAAGCAGGCCTTTTGATATACATGTTGATTTCGGGCCGGTGCCTTTGGCCTTGATAAGAAGTCAGCAAGTACATTATTCTTTCCAGGAATATGCTTAGTTTCAAAGGAGTATTTTGAAAACCATTCAGCCCATCGAAACAGTTGAGAATTTGGAATTTGTTTCTGTTTAAACTTGGTCATCTGAGGGAAGGATGCCATGTCTAATTCCACCAGAAAGTGGTGGCCGATGAGATGAAACTCAAACTTTTTTATTCCATTTTTTACTGCTAAGATTTCTTTGAAAGTGGAATGGTAATGCATTTCAGCTTGAGAAAACTTTCCACTTTTATGAGCACAGAGGAGTCTCTTACCATCAATTTCTTCAAAAAGAACAGCTGCCCAGTATTCGTCACTGGCGTCAGTTTGGAGAATTCTTTTGCCTGTTGATGGTATTTGTAATGGTGGGAGATTCTGCATAATCTCCTTAAGTTCAACGACTGCTTTGGTCTGAGTTTCTCCTAAGGTGGGGAATTCTTTTTCAGCATGGATTGCAAAGGGATCAGAAGCTTTGCAATGTTTGGGACAAAAACCCTGAGATAATTAATTATCCCAAGAAATTGCTGAACTTGCTTTGTTGTGAAGTTATCCTGAGGAAATTTCAATAATTCTTGAGCGATATGTGGCCTTGGGTAGTATGTACCTTTGTTAAGGTGCATACCAAAAATTCAATTTCTGTTTGGGCAATATCCATCTTCCTTTGAGAAAGCATAATACCATGCCTTTTCACGATTTCGCAAATAAACTCAAGGAGTTGACAAAGTGACTGCTCATCGGGGTAGAGCGAATATCGTCAATGTATACGGCTGCACTTGATAAAATTGGTTGGAAGATGCGACACATGGCATTTTGGAAAATAGATGGTGCTAATTTTAAGCCAAAAGGAAGAACTTTCCATTGGAAGTGCTGGTTCGGAATACAGAATCTGTTTTGGATCTGTCTTCAGGATGAATGCCCAATTGCCAAAATCCGGCTTTGAGGTCGAATTTGGAATAGACGTGGGCCTTGGTTAGACCACTAAAGAGAGAATCTCTAGATGGTAAAGGGAATTTATCATCTTGGAGGAAAAGATTGAGGGTTGATAGTTGATTACAGTCTCATTTTTCCTCTATTTTGCTTGGCGCGCTTATTGACACAAAGGCTTCACAAGCCCATTGTGAGTTGGAAACTTCAATAAGGCCTTGTTGCAAAAGTTCCGAGCATTCCCTTTGAGCTAGAACCAAATGTTCTGGCTTCATTCCCATGTGGCTCGCCCTGGTTGGGTTTATGTCTTCATTTTTCTTGAAAGGAAGGCGAACAAATAATTCTGGGTTTTTCCATAAAGGATGGGAACACTTTTGAGCGAATTCTGCATGGGATTCTGAACAAGATTCTGATAACTTCTGCATAATCGGATCTAATAGACTCATTTGGATGGAAAAGAGTCTTTGGATATTGACAAACTCAGAGAATTGATCTTTATACCTAAGACCTTTTCCAGGAATGATACGAAGCTGAGAGATTTGAGTCATAATGTCCCACCCAATTATCAGGTCTTTATTGGGAATGTTAGATCTAAAAATCTTTGCAGTTATGGAGCATTGTGGGAAAAACTGGACAGTTACAGGAGTGGTTCTGACATTGGTGGAGAAAGTATCTCCTGACGCAGAATTGAAGTATCGGGTGTAAGGAGTCCAGAATTCTTCAGGAAGAATTTTGGTGTCTAGAATTGAACAACATATAATAAGAAAATAAGTTACATATACTTCAACATAGCTGTTTTTATAGTAGAAATATTCATTTTATAATAATATCAAAACAAATATCAATAGTTAAATCTATTAATCAATCTCATCAATTCACACATCAATGGTCTATTCCATTGGTTAATCTCATGCCATATATCAATGGTCTATTACATTGATCTATCTCATATGAAACCACACGTCAATAATCCATTCCAATGATTAATCTCAAATCACATGTCAATAGTCCATTTCATCAACTAAACTCAAATCACATATCAATAGTCCACTTCGTTGACCAATCTGTTGCTCAATATCAAACCATGGTCATGATACAACGACTAGTGACAATGCGACCAAAATTTCCCTTAGCAAAGTCTCCACCTATTATTAGCCGGTGACTTGGTCCACAGGGGATATCCTAAGCTAGTATACATACCCACAAGCCCCTCACTAGGCTCGTAGCGATATTTGAGCAAAACATCTTCCACAATCCACAAAGCAAATCTAGAATTCATTTCATATATCACAAAAAAGCTTTCGCAATTAAATTCATCTACCAGAAATAGACTCGTCTCATTAACTAATTTTACAAACCAAATTGAATCAAATGCATGTCATAAAACATTTCACAAATCGATATCTCTATAACATTTCACAAATTGATATCTCTATAACATTCCATAAACCATCTCAAAATCAAGAGCTTTTTGCAAAAATATTTTGCAATGTGAAAATATATAATATTTCTCAACTTCATTTCTCAAACAAGATATATTTTTCCATCAATCAATTCTTACACAATTCACAAATATCAAAATATAGAAAGTGCCCGACTCATATTTTATGCAACAAACATGCTACCAAACAAACACTTGAGGAATTCAAGCAAATACAGAATTGAGTAAGGACACTTCCATCACAAGAACAAGAAATGGCAAACATGGACAATCCCACACAATCCTCTTAGGAATCATATACTCAGGCATCCTATGCCCAATAGGAAGGTCCCTTATCTCTTGGAATGGGCTCCAAGCCACAGTCTCTCATTATGCCAAAACAGCAAACGGCTGACCAATCATGCTCACCGACACTCAGGGACCCTCCAAAATTCATGAAGAAGTCTCAAGCAGTTAAAGTATGTGGGATGCCCTAATCTCACAAAGGAATCCTCTCATAATACCAATGGTCCTCCTAATGACATTGGAATGGAACAATGCTATAAGAAAGAACGGCTTGCATGGCATAGCTTCGATGATTCAAATTATAACTATAACTCTCGAAATGATAGATAAGACTTGTAGCAAAAGTTACTATAGCACAAGTCATTATAACAAAATACTGTAGCAATATGTTAGGGAAATCACTATTTATAGTCATCATTCATATCACCAATAACAATTCCCAACTAGGAATATGGAGCCTCTGTGTGTTTTAAGACCCATGAGTTTGGTCTTTGTTTTCTATGACCTCTTAATGCCTATAAAAGATAAAGAGGATGTAATGTTTTGAACAAAGTCCTTGAAGTAAAGTGTGTGCTTATACAAATTCTCTCTGTGTCTCTCTAAACACTTCTTCTTCTCCAACCCAGTACGATCCTTTGAGAAACACGGCTCGACTAAGCTAGAGATGTTACTTTCCTAGCATCTTTGAGCATCTCTGATCCAAATTTCCGAATAGTTCACAGCTAAAAGGCAGTCTCGGGAAGGCTTGAACAAAGGTTTGCCTGTTATGGGATAACATACTTGCTGCAACTAACTTGGTCTTCCCTAATTCTAAGCATAGATCCCTTTTATCATTTTGAAAACATGGGTTTAAAAATTCTCAGAATATATAGCACCACTCATCTCGGAACGCCTATGTCACGACCAATTTTTTCGGGGGTGTGAACCACCTAGGGTTTGGCTAATGGATTGTTAAGCCTAGACTTAACTCGGGCTCTCCCAAGCCCATACCAATTCGCGACTTAGGTTTGAATTGTTAACATATAATTGATTTTTAACTAGGAGTCGCCACTAATCTATTTTTGGTGGGTCGATTAGAAACCCTAGTAAAGTAACAGGAGATTTACTTTACTCCTACGAACCAGAGACTAAGGGTACGGAGACTTGGTAAAGTTAGATTTCTTTAACGCCCTTTCGGTACCTTTTTTTTTATTTTAAAAAATTGTTTGGCAAGCAACTTGAATTGATTTTAATTTCTCAACATGTGAGGTGACCATGCAAGTACGCAAACCACCAATTTAACACTCAAGAAAGCAAATGAATAAATGATGTAGAACTTACCTTAAAACAACGAAAGCATCTGCAATGTTAATTTAGAATTCACATAAGCAGTCCTAAATATGATTTCTAATTAACACGCAATTTTTTTGTTTTGTTTTCACTTAATTAATGAAAATCATGCAATATGCAATGCATGCCACTAATTTAACATGAAATGATATGACATGGCAACATGACTTAGCTATATGACCTAAGCAATATGACATAACCAAGCATGTAATCTATTCTAAGCATGAGATGATTTATTCTAAATAATTTTTTTTGTATTTTCTATGAGATTCGAAATTTAAGAAATGCAACATTTAAATATGCAATCTAAATTAATCTAATGACCTAATTCTAATGACGGGCAATTTCTAATTAAATGCATCTAACAAAAATCACTAAATGACGTGCATTGTATGAAACTAATTCTATATGACGTGCACATGATTTTTATTTTCCTAATAAGCATGCAATCTATTTAGGAGAAATTATCTAAACCTATAATATGCAATCTTAGCCATGCAATGACGTGCAAAGAATGCCATAATTCTACATGACATATGCATGATGATTTTTTTGTGTCTTTTTATTAATTTCGAAATTAAAATTTTCACATGCAATTCAAATAATGATAAAAACTAACATCCTAAATGAATGTGCTTTTTCTTTTGGTTTTCTTTTCCATGATTTAAAATAAAATTCTTATTTTAAATATAAAAGATAATAACCAAACCTAATCTTAATTCAACATTTTTTGGATTTTTTTATTTAAAACTCGAGATAAGATTGCAATTTTAACCCTAAATCAGCAAATCTAATCCTAACTCAAATATTTTTGGATTTTTCTTTTATGAAAATAAGACTGACTCAACCAACAACGAATCAAATAAGATAAGATTGATATCTAAAAATCTCGCGCATGAGATCGGGTTGGCCAATTTTAAATTAAATCGCAAATCAAATCTCGGGCTTGAGATTGGATTGTCGATTTTTATAAGAGATTGAGAGTCGGATTTCGGGCGCGAAAATCGGACTGTCAATCCCTAGCTTGAGGGACTATTTCATATTGGGATCTCAATCACATATTTAGGAATAATTCTACTAAAACAGAAGATTAAATAAATAATAATAAAAATAATAAAAGAAAAACTACCTAATCTGATTTTTCTTTTTCTCTTTTTCTTTTGTTTTTGAACGGTGGCTTGGCATCTCGTGGTGGAGGATGGCCGGCGTCAAAGCTCCGGCGAGGGCACAGCAGGTGCACGGTGAGGAGCTCCGGCGAGGAGATTGTCGTGGGTCGGTATGGGCCTGCGTCGCGGGAGCTGCGTCGGGGCGCTCGGATCACGAGCTTCAGCCGGCGGGGCGCTGCAGGGACGGCGGGAGCCTTCTGGTGGCTGCGATGAGGCTCGGCACCGGCGAAAGGGAAGCGTCGAGCTGGGTCCGGGACTTCTGTCGTCGGGGACCTCGGATTTGCAAGCGGAGGGACTCCGGGTGCTGGATCTCGACTCGGCTGCGACTCTGGGTCACCGGTGGCTTGGGATCTGACGGTGAGGTGGTGCGGGCTGCAGGAGACGCCGGGGCGGAGGTGCAGGCTCGGGCTGAGGCGGATCACCGGCAAAGTGGACACACAGGCAGCAGAACAGGGGAGTCACTCGGGGGGAAGACTCGGATCGGCACAGCGGCGGCTTCGTCAGGCGGAGCAGAGGTGCTGGGCTGGCTGAAGCGTCGCGGGCCGAGGGCTGAACAGCAACGCCGGGGCGGAAAGGACTGCGATCTGGCTTGGGTCTAGCTCTGGCGGAGGCCAACGGGCCGAGCTGCAAGTCCCAGGCGAGGCGGATGCGCGAGCGTCGGGGCTCGTGGACGGAGACCGGCGGCTACGTCGGCGCGGGGAAGGCGGCTCGGCTGTAGCACGGCTCGAACTTGCTCGCGGAGAGTGGAGCGTTGAGGCTTCGGGTCCGTCGGGGCGGGGGTGCTGATCGAGGTGGAGGCACGCGACGGATCGGCGACCGGCTTCTGCGTCGGGACTGGTTGCGACCGCAGGGAGTGGCTCGGCGTCAGGTCATCACTGGAGATGCGGTGCCGGCAAAGCGGTGGCTCAGCAGCAGGGGAATCAGGCGCTGGGCTGGCTGAGGCGGATACGCAGCAAAAGAACCCCTTGGAGAAGATGAACAGTAGGGGTCTTGTCAATTGCTTTTTTTTTTTTTCTTTTTCCCTCTTCTCCCGTCTTCTCACGTCACTTGCTGCAGCTTTCCCCTCTACTTTCTGCTTATTTTTTCCTCTTTTCCTCTCCCACAAACCGAAACCCTATTCTCTGTTTTCTCTCTTTTCGCTTTTCAATTTTTTTTTACGAAAAGAAGTCCCCTTTCTCTCATTGTATACCGCTCCCTTTTATAGGCAAATAAGGGTGCGTTTGTTTGCGTTTCTGTTTAAAAATTGTTCCAGAGAATAGAAATAAAAAAAAGTATTTCTGTTCTTGGGAACAATTTCTGAACAAAAAAACGCGTTTGGTAAACTTGTTCCGGGAACAAAAAATAAATAGAAACACGTTTGGTAAATTTGTATAATTTTTTTTATTTCTTTTATTTTTTCCTTTTTTCCTTTTTTTCCTTTTTTTCTTTTTCCTTTTTTTTTTTTTTCTTTTGGCCGGTCGCCGGCCTTGGCCATGGCCGACGACCGGCCGACGAGGGCCGGCGGCCTCGCCTTGGCTGGGCGAGCTCGAGCTCGCCCAGTTGGCGAGGCCGAGCTCGCCCGGCCGACGCGCCGACATCTCGCCGGGGCCGGGCGAGCTCGATCTCGCCCGAGATCCGGCGAGGCCGAGCTCGCCCGGCCGGTCGGCGAGCCTCGCCGTGCTCCGGCGAGGCCGCCGGCCCTCGTCGGCCGGTCGCCGGCCACGGCCGAGGCCGGCGACCGGCGACCGGCGAAAGAAAAAAAAGAAAATAAGAAGAAAAAGAAGAAAAATAAAAAGTGTTTCTCAATTGTGTTTCGAAACAAGAAACACAAATTTTGTGTTTCTTGTTTCTGTTTCTTTTTTTTTGTTCCTAGGAACAAAAGAACAAAAAAACACTAAAAGTGTTTAAAAACAGAAAAAAGAAACATAAACAAACAGGCCCTAAGATGAAAATCTTCGTGAAATATTTCATCCACTTTTCAATATACACGAAGATTTTCCTATAACCTCCGAATCACAAAATCCTCTTATTTTTCTTATCTCCTAAATATTTTCTATTGATTTTTAAAGATAAGATCAAAAACCCAATTTTCTTAAATTTCAAAAATCCTCATTTCAAATCGCAATTTCAGAAAACGGGCTCGGGCCAATTTGTACTCTTTTCGTGGGCCAAGCCCAGCTAATTTAAAAAAACCTAAAACCACTAATTCAACCCATCCGACATTGGTCCAATAAATAAGTGAAAAAAAAATGCAAATTAAAAACAAATGCACCTAAATCTATATGCTATGCAATTAATATTTTTTTTTCAGGGATAAAATTAATCCCTAATTTTTTATGCAATAAATGACTAAACAGATCGCCAAAATTTAGGTGTCAACAGCCTACGACCAGATAACAAATGTTACTCAAATCATCGAATTTGTGATTCTATCAAATAAGCGACAAACAATGTTAAAATTGAGTAACACATTACCTCAACTACAAAATGGCTATACTACCAATCATATGCCCAAAGCAATTATTCAAGCCGTTCGCGATGTAGAGCTTGAGTGCAAAACTTTATCACACCATAACTTTCTCCACACGAACTCCGTTTCAAACATATTATAGTAAATAAAAAGCGCTTTCAACATACTACAAGAACCCCAACTTGGTTACCCCAAAACTCACTAGTTATGGCTGAAATTCAGCCCTGCATATTACTGCTCGGAACTTGACAGCACACGCGACAAATTTCGAAATTTCATTTTGGGTAAATTGTAAGTTCAAATCGAGATTCCCGTAAAATCTTACGGTTTTACAACACCTTAAACTATCGTTTCTATATAAATATGTAGTTCAACGACTTAAAAATCAGACTTCGTCGCACAAATCTTCAATAATTTCGAATTTCAAGTCTTAAATCCGAACGAATGAGAGCACAAGCACTTACCAAGCATTGGGATACAATGTTGAGTCAGCTTGGCAAATTGTCCGGATCATTAGGGCGCGAATTTTCCCCTTTTCCCGCTTTCTTCTTTCTCCTTTCCTTTGACTCCATTTTCTTTATCTCCCTCTCTTCTTTTCTCTTTTTATTCTGTCGGAACGTCCTTCTTTCCTTTTCTTTTATCTCCTCCTTTTTCTTCAAAAGTTCTCCCAAGAGTGGGAGGGAGATAGCTTAGAGGCGAAGCAATCTGAGTGATTGCATCTCCCACCCAAACGTTCATATCTCAATCAATCCAATCGAAAGCCAGGGTGAAGGAAGAAGGAGAAGAAGCAGAGGAAGAGGAAGAAGAAGCGGAAGAGGCAGATATGGGAGTGCTGTCCAACAAGATCGAGAGGGACCAACTCAAGCCTGGGGATCACATCTACTCTTGGCGTTACTATTGCCTCTACACCCACCACGGCACGTTCCCTTTTTCTCGCTTTTTCCAATGCAATCTTTTTGGCGACGATGATGATGGTGGTGGTGGTGATGATTTCGCCTCAATTCCTCTGCTCTCTTTTTTTCTTTTTTTTGGCTATAAAATTGCTCCATTCTTCACATGATCGATAATGTCATTTCCTAGTTTCATATATAGGAGCTTTGCCCTTGTGGGTCTGCGAGAGAGGTCGTTTTCCTTCTCTCGGGGATTTTCTATCCTGTTTTTTCCACTTCTGCTAATATAGATTGTGGCAACGTTGCTGATTTTTGTATAAAAGGAGATGTTTTATGATGAGTAGTCGTACTCAACGTGGCAGAGAGATCGAATCCCCTTGACCCTTCTGGAAGTCTGCCACCCCTTTGTCCGTCCTTGCTTGGCTTGTGCTCCCTTTGCTATTTCTGAATCGTTGGTTACTCCTGTCAACTGAAGGAGGTCGAATTCTTTCCATCCTTTGATCGTCCGAATTATGTTCTTTACAAGCACGTACCTTCTATGGACTTAGCTGCTTTCGCATACTGAAATGATTGTCGCTTTTGAGTTCGCGAACAGGAATATACGTTGGTGAAGGGAAGGTTATTCACTTCACTCGAGGGGCAGGACACGAAATCGGCAGGGGGACTGTCTTAGACCGCATCATTTCGAGCTCATCTCCCTCTCCTCCTGTCGGTAAAAAATGCCAGATATGTGGAGATCAGCCGAGACTTGATGGTGTCATCTCTTCCTGCATCGACTGCTTCCTTTCAGGTGGAAACCTCTACCTCTTTGAGTACGGCGTGTCCCCTTTTTTCTTTCTTGCTAGCGCTCGAGGAGGGACTTGCACCCTTGCAAAATCCGACCCCCCTGAAGATGTGCTTCACCGTGCCTTTTACCTCCTCCAGAATGGCTTTGGAGGCTACAATCTTTTCAAGAACAACTGTGAGGACTTTGCTGTCTACTGTAGAACGGGTCTGCTTGTGGTGACAGCAATTAGCGTAGGCCGAAGTGGGCAATCAGCAGCTTTTCAGGCTGCTACACGTGCTGTCGTGTTCTATCCACTTACATTCTTGACGACCAGTCTGATAGCTGTGAATTATGGCAGGTATTGCGCCAGTCGTTTGTACTCTGACATCGGGGTTCGCCGTGATGTGGTTAAAGTACCCGTCGAAAGACTTGTGGATCAATCTGATTGATGTGATCCCCAAGCTGCTGTGGATAGTCCTACTCCCAGTTGTACTGTCGCTGCCAAGAGTGACTAAAGACTGCACGCTGCAATTTGCCGGCACTCTCCACCAGAACTTTGCCGACATTGGCGATAAAAACACTGCAAAATGTACGCTTTAACTCTTTGTTGGATGTTACTTCTGCAAACTATAGCCGGTAGAAATTCTAAATACTCTTCAAACTGCAGCTTTGTGGGATTTGCCATCAGAGGTCCTTGAAATGTTTGGGTGTAGTCTTGTTTCTTGTTGTGCAAACGAACTGATCAGATTTGCTTTCAACAGGATATTACCTGTCGATCGGCACCATCTCTGTATAGAAGTAAAGTCTCAAGAGAGTTTTTCTACTTAGGGGTGGGCAACTGAACCGGGTGCACCCGAGAACCGGACCGACCCACCTGGAAAAAGGGTCCGAGAACGGGTTTCCCTAGAAACCGGTTCCCAAAATTCGGAACCAGTTTGAACTGGAGTGAATACCCACCTGGAAACCGAATCAACCGGACTGGTTTGGGAACCGGTTTTGTAAGCCCAAAAATCCAAAATCCTATCTTTTTTTCCCTTGATTTCTAATCTTAGAATGTGTTTTTCCTCTCGCACCGTCCATCGCCGCCTCACAATCGCACCATCCATTGCTGGTTCATGGTCGCACCGTCCATCACATAAGATTTTTACTTTGCCTTTTGTTTATGATAATTAGCCTTGTGGATCCTTAGTTTCATTTAGTCAAAAAGTTCATGTGCCTATTGATTACATGTGCTTAACGTTTCAATACAAATTAGAAGGATTACGTTGTTTTCTTGCTTATTAATGTAAAATTCGAAGTCATATAGGATATGAGATGGTTGCAAAACGTGTTTCAGTGGAAACATGGTTGACTTTAGAATTGAACTAAAAATATAAGGTGGTTCCAAAATAAGGTCCGGTGCAAACTTGGTCGGGTACAATATCTAGAAAAAGGAAATAAGTTATTATTCCACATCGAAGTATCCTCAAAAGCAGTGGAAATCTTCGAATCATACCAAACACCAAAAAAAAAAAAAAAAAAAAAAAAAAGTGAGCAAAAGTTTCGAACTCCCAATCTTGGGCTTGCCTCAAGAAATCAATATTCCAAGTGATCATTCCCTCATTTAAACGATAACGATCCGCCATCAAACCTCTATTCTTCTGGTCAGGCCAAAGAGATCTAGAAATTTATCTTTAATAATATTTCCCCCACCAAACGTCAGACCAGGAGAGTGTCTGGTTTATGCTGCCCGCTTTAATTGTGGTATTAACAAAGAACTCACTCCACTCCTCTCTAATTCTTCTCCATAAATCGGTGCCAGGTGAAGCTCTCCTATCCTTAGTCAATAGAAATGCCCAGTCATTGCCTGATTTTGTGGCCACCATTTTCCTCTAGAAATGTTCATTTTCGACATTGACACACCACAGCCATTTGTTGAGAAAAGCTTTCTTTAATAATGGGAGGAACTTGATGGCTAAACCACCATTGCAAAAAAGGATTGACTGACAACATTCCAATTCACCAATGGAAATTTATTAGCCTCTTACTATCAGCCTCAATAAAAGTAAACTACCTTAAACAGCTTCCAGCCTTCAACACAGAGAGATGGTAAAAGAGACATGAAATAAATACGAAGGCTGGAGAAAGTAGTTTTAATAAGGGCTAGATTCTTAGTACTAGCTTCAAGAAAGCTCCGTTCCTTTGAAATCTTAATCTCCCCAGTTTAGAGAGGAAAGATCTTTCCAGCTGAAAAGCCTCTTCTAAAATTTCTAAATAAACGGGCTCCCAGCTACACTTGTTGAAATTAGCACTCAAATAGAGACCTAAGTAGGTGATCAGGAACGAACCTAACCAAAACCCCATAACTGACAATAATCAAGTATTGTTCGCTACTTCATCCAGTAGAATAAGCTTTCTATTAGTCTGATTGATTTTAAGCCCAAAACCGCCTCAAAACAAAAGTATACTCCTCAAATACCAAAAAGATGGTACCATCTGCAAAAAGAAATGCGATACAGTCATTTCCATGTCTCCATTGGCCACTTCAAAGCCAGTAAACCATCCCAAGTCTGACCTTCGACCATTTTGCTAAGACCCTCCATCATCAGGATAAACAAGGGGAATAAAGGGTCACCTTATCTAAGGCCAAGAGAAGATTGAAAGAAACTAGATGAACAGCCATTAACTATAACAGGAAATGTAGGGGCTGAGACACACTGTTTGATCAATTGCACCACCTTTCTCCAAAGCCCATCATCTTTATAACACACAAAAGACAATCACACAAAGCACAGTCAAAAGCCTTCCCGGTATTGAGCTTGCAAACAACTTTCTTTTTTTTTTGCGTTAAATTGGGGATCCACTAACTCATTTGCGAACATAGCTGCAACTAGAATTTGTCTTGTGTCAACAAAAGAACTCCAATAAGGTTCCACCACTTTGCTGATAATGCGTTTTAATCTTGTTGGAAGCAGCTTAATAAGAATTTTATACACACTGCTCACTGACCTAATGGGGAGAAAATCACACTTTTCCTTCAGGTCTCTCCAGGGATGACTAAAGCAGTCAGCAACGGATTCTACCCAAGAAAGCTAGTTATAAGGCAATCAATGTGTTAAAGGAGCGACTATGCTCCTTTTTCTCCTCTATTTGCGCAGCTGACATGTTTATCCCATATGTAAGTTGAGAACATAAAAGCACTTGTTATCAGGTGCACCAAAAGTAAAACCTGTAAGGCGTTGTAGATGCCCAAATAGAGTGTTAAATAAGCCACTAACCAGATCAAAGTTTCAAAATTCAAGGCCAACTATGAACGATCTATATGCCGAGCATCTCATGGTGCCAATATCACTATTTTTTCAAGGAATCGAAGGAAATAAAAAGGGCTTTTTACATAGATAAAACTTTCAGTGGGCTAATTATAACAAAGGTCGTTAATCTCTAACAAATTAAATGGAGGTGGACAATGGGATGCCGAGGTAAATTTAAATATCTTAATTCTCCAAAAATAATAAAGGCTGGACCGCCTTTCTTTATTTCGAGAGGGATGATAAGAAGGGAGGTGAAGGGTTTGTTGAAATTAAGCACTGAACTTTCCGTGAGTAAATGTGATAAAGGGAGTGATTCTCATCAGACCATGGAGCATATTAACATGCATGTATAATACCTCTAAAATAATAAATATGCATGTAAACTTCAGAGGTACCAGAACAAGCTGCTTGAAAATGTCAATCGCTTTCCATCATCTTACCTCACGCAGTCTATGAAGTCCTCTACACCTCTCAATAGAAGCAATGAAATAGCACAAGGCATTTACATGATGATGCTGCATCAACTTTGGCATGTCAGAGAAAGAACGCCCCTGGAAAGATATAAAATAGGTTTTTAGATAAAATGTACTAGGCAAGAAGTTGATAGCTATAAATATTGATGATTAGTTCATATCAGAAAGTAGATGGCAACATGCCCGAAATACATGTAGTATCAATGATACTCTCGTTATTTCCTCCGAGAGCAGCCGCAAGCACCTCTTTTGGATAAACATAGCCAGAAAAACTGAAAAAACCTTCGTCCCACAGAGGGGATACCCACTTTGCAAAATTTCTAGGTAGAAATCCTACTCGGATGCAATCTAGTGAAGAAATGCCCAAAAAAAAAAAAGTACTTGAGGAGCTCAAAAGTTTCCTGATTAGAGAATGCTGATGTCAGTTCATCTTAAAATCAAAAGCAGAAATTTGTCTTAAGCTAGGAAACAAGTGCGTAATATATAAAAGCAAAAGTTTGTAAGTGTTGCCTGGGAAAGCTCTGAAATTCCTTTCCCTCCGCAATATCAGAACAAGCAAGAGAGATTGAATCGACAATCTTTCTGCAGAACTCTAAACATTTCTACACCATTGTTAATTGGCAGTTACGAAAAAAAAAATGAAAAAGAGCAAATATAATGGTATTGGCAGTAAGAAGACAATACACAACGACAAAGCATATCTACAAAGGCCAAAATCTTATTTTTAGTGCTCCAAATGGAGCTATACAGACGGTGAACCCCCTAATGAGTTAGTCAGCTACCTAGCTAAGCATTCATGTAGTACTCTAGTAGTCTGGGCTACACCTAAGCTTTAATAAAAAAAGCAAACAATCAAATCGTACGACAGTGGAATATGCCATTCTCCAGAAAACTTGTACTACTACATAAAAGATTGGTTTGCTCAAAGATATCATGCTGATCAATTTTCAAGAACCTTGATTTTCTTGAATCATATTGTCACAGTTCAACTTTTCCCCATTCCATGAAGCATTGAAGTTACTCCGTAAGACCAGAAGAAGCATGGGGGATCCGATATGAACAATATAGCTAGATCGTGAGAGTGATCTCAGAGATTTGCTGCTAGGTCTATTGATGCAAGGAATGTCATATGGAAGATTTCCAAAGGCTTGCTTGGCCACCCATGCACAAGCTACTAGGGAGCTGATGCTACTCTCCTAATGATAACCACGTTAGCGTGAAACCAATCGCTTTGTTAAATCGAGACACATGCCTTTTTCAGGACACGAGATGCCCAAGTAAAAGAGAGACGTTGTACAGTCAGTCACACTGAAGCATTCTACGATAGAAGCCACAAGAATGAACCCTAAAAGGGAGGGCTGACCTGGTGAATCAGCTTGCCAGGCGCCAACCAAGGGCAATCGGCCAGTGCCATGACAACTGATATCAGAGCAAGGTTTCCAAATTTTATGTGTAGATGCCATCTGTCACTATGATTTGAGCATGACCTGCGGAAGAGATGGAACACCTGTTGGGGGGGTGTAGGCCATTCCCGTAAAGCCTACGGAGAGGCAGTGATGGTGTGGTATGCAAGGAAGCGGACACCGAGTGATGCATTCTGTTGGGTGAGCATTGGGCATTCAAGTCGGTGATGGTTAGGGAAATGCAAGGAAGCCAAAGAATAGGCTGCAGCGAGGTTGTTATGGAAATCGAGTCAGGGAAAATGTCATGGTCCGATTATAGCCCGTTTAATAAATAAAAATGGAATTGAGCTCCGTAATACCATAAGAAACATGAGGGTCACGTAATGAACGATTCCACTCGATCATGGTATTGGTGTTAACGAGTTTGTGCTAAAAATCAACTGAAGGAAAGAATTTCATGTGGAAGATGTTCAACAAAAGGTGGCCCTCTCTATACAAACTGGTCAAAAGCTGGTCTCACTCTCCTGATGATGGCCATAGAAAGCAGAAACCAGTTATTGTATTGAATCGAGACGCATGCCCTGCTTGGGACACATATGCCCCAATAAAAGGGAGACGTGGCACAGTTAGTCACAACGAGCCATTCCACAATAGAAGCCATGGGAATGATCCTTAGAACTTAGAAGGGAGGGTCGGCCTGGTAAATCAGCTTGCCAGGTGCGGCACAGTCCCATGACCGAGGCCAACTGCCCCGCATTGTGACGCATAAACTATTGTAGCCAAGAGCACATAACCAAACTCCAAAAAAATTTCTCTATCGCATTAACTTTATAGCCACTTTCCTATAACCATGTTCAATTTAATTAAGCGATTAACTCTAAGCCAACTTCTATCTCACATGTTTACCAAAAAAAAAACTTCTCTCACATGAAGTTGTCAACTATATCCAAGTAATAAGATAGTATTCGAAGCCCTCCCATGAATGCCCAGATAAGCATTTTCTTCTTCATTTAAAGTCCATATAAACATTTTCATTGGACAGCTTCCAGAGAAGAAGAGGGACGGATCATTTAAATTAAATAGAGTCCCCACAAATGTGCAAGACAGATAAGAGGACGCTTGACAAATATCCTGCATTCAATTCCGGTGACAAATATGAGGTATTTCCAAAAGGCAACAGATCATTGTGCTTCTATTGTTTCAGCTCATACAAGAGCAAGCCAGTAAAACAAAGTGTGAAGTTATAATTCACCCCAAAGAAAGAAGCCTGTACCAGAGTAAAAAAACATTATGCTCCTGCCTAACAAATGCCACTGAATCTGTGATTTTATTGGTTTATTTGCTTCCATCTCAAAATTCTCTTTCATGATTGTATGCAAAAAAAGTTATTGTGCATAAGAATAAGAATATGATGAGTTGCTTCCAAGAAAAGAAGTATTCCACCAATTAAGATAGTATGAGAGTTCAATCCACTGATCACTGACTTTAAAAACAAGATGTGAAATACATAAGTAATTGATGAAGTGCATAGTGAAGTACATGGAATTACTTGAATAACTAATTCATATTATTTATATTATTGATTTCAATTTTAAAACTAGACTAATTTACTTTTTTTTTTTTGAAAAGTTGATTAATTGATCAATACTTCAAAATGATCATGTAAGTAAATTATGTCAACAATTTGGTAGACGTTTATAAGGCCAATCGAGTTTGATTTCAAGGGCTTGCCATGTCGGCCCACTAACTCACTCCACATATAATTGTTGACCAGCAGGAATAAAACTAAAAGATTACTTGTTTATGAAAACAAGACTCGGATTTTACCTCCCTTAGAGAAGTTATTGGGATTTCGAACAAGAATGCCGACAGCATTGTAATCGGCAGGCATATTTGTTTCTCTTCTTAGAGTTGTTTCCAGCATCCCAGATGCATTAATATGAGAATCTGAGAGGAAAGAAGCTAATTTCCGTAGAGTTGCACCATCTGAGTCTGCTACCGCATGCAAAAGGTGACTTACGCCAGCAATGGATGCCTTAACCATGGCAATGTGCTTTGAAAACACTAAACATGACATGCTCTGATTGTCCTGATAAAGAATGAAATCATGGAGTCACATCCTAAGAAATCTATATAAGGTAAAAAAACCAAACTTAAGGTTAAAAGGAATTGATAGTGTAGTATTATGTTTATCCATTATCACACCATGAACTGAGTCATCTACCTCATGCTGAAGATCATTAACACTCTGCCTGCAACATTGCCTAACACTGTGGCTATAATATAGAATAAATTTTGGAAACCCTAAAAACCACTTATTACTTCTACTACGACTTCCCTCCAAAATTTGTAATGAAAAAGAAAACAATATTTTAAATTTGAAGAAACTATGAAGAAATTGTATATAATTCTACATGTCGATATTGGAATGCTATGAAAGGTTTCAGGTGTTTTGAGTTAATAAAGATACAGCGTGAGAGTCGCTAGATTTATAGAAAGTCGAAAGTTAAGTAGAAGTAACCCAAAATGGCCCTTCCTGCAAGCAACTAAGCATCTCTCTATCCATTACAAATGATCTAAAAAAAACAGAATAAAATCTTCCTCTGTAGCAAACCTATTTGAAGATCTCAAAGCAAAGAAAACATCTGTAAATAATCTTGTTAGAAACCAATTTTCCTCATAGGAAGTCTGGAGACATCAAACAAAAAAATAGCTGCTGTCCAAGATGGAAGCTCTCTTGAGCGACACATTCCTGAGATGGATGAAGCTTCAAACCTGAGAAAAACCAAAAAGAAATATTTAAATCATCAAAAACCTCTCTTTGATGAACTACCCAAATGATAGCCTCCAGTTACACAGCATCAATATCACAATTCCAGCAAAACTATAAATATGTCAGAACATGTCACAAGCTTAAAGCAGAAGACCAATGAGGCACAAAAAAATGTACTCTTTAAGTGGAGCAACTTTTTGGCAAGACTCTCTGCCATCTTTGACAAACTTCACAAGCCCTCTTTTTAGTTATCACTAACAATAAATAAGCCACAAAACTCCCAGAGAGATATTGTGATCAAGGAATCTCCGGGAATTTTTCTTCAGGGATCCATTTTTTGCTGAAAAGAAAGATCAAGCTTCTAAAAAAGGTATATCTTCTTTCATCTCATCACAATTGACTGGAGCTTTTTTCTGGCTACACGTACCCAGGATTGCTATATTCCCTTCCAATCTGTGATCCAGATTCATCAATCTGATCTTGGTAAACTCATGTCCCACATCATTTCCCTAGCACATCGACCCCTTCACATTCTCATGCAATTCAAAGATACCAGCTAACTCTTATTTGCTAGCTTTTCCAAAGGACCAGAATATTATACTTTTTGTATCTAATTTAGGCTTATGGATGTGAAAAAAAAAAAAAAAAAAAATCTCGGACAGAGCTAGTCTATTTAATCATCTGATCAATTGGAGCTTGTATTGTAGTTTATCTGTAATTTCAAAATAAATCCATTGCAAAAGAACAATTAGATTACCAAAATAAAAGTGAATGACCTCAAAAAGAGAATATTTCCAAGCCTATCACAATTTAACCAACTAATCCAACCATTCTGTTACTTTTTTCTCCACATCTTTTCCCGTACCTGCACCATCCCTATAATAGTTGCTATTTCATAGATGGTGAGACAAACGACAGTCAGACTCAATCAGATATGATTCCTCTGCTCCGACTGAGCTATCGATATAACTCCTACTGCAATATTTGATGATGTATACATTACCAGGTGACAGGACTACGCAATAAAATAGAACACTTACAGACAAAAAATCAGTCAGATCCAAAGTGTCTTGTGGTGTATAAGAATGGATTCCAGGCACTGACGCAATTAGATATCCCATAGCCTTGTTAAAGTCATATTTGCCAACTCAACAACCCAATGACCCTGAGAAGGTGCATCTATCACGAGAGATGCCATAAATCCTGTTAGTTGAGCAGAAAAATTGGATTTTACACCTTGTGTTATTTCATCATCAGAAATTTGAGTGAACAAAGATGAGAAATCAGGAGCACTTCTTTGAGGAAAATCTTGCCACCACACAGTATTGGTAAGGCCAGTCCACTGCGGAAGTCAAAAGCATATGAATAATGCAACATCAAAAGTTTGTTCTACAACAGCCCAGACTAATAGTGAGAGGGGGCAAAAAGAGGTAGTCAAGAATGAACAAAGCCAGAAGTACGTGAAAGATAAGATATGCCTAACCGCTTCCTAAAAACCATTATTATTAAATAACTTTTGGCATCTCTCATTCCACATCATTATAGCCAAATTGATCCAGCCTATGGCAGGTCATCTCTGAAGTCCAATGATCAACACTTGCCTTTCCCAAAAAGTCTCAGGCACTTTAAGAGGAGAATCAGCTCCCACTTATTTCCCATATCATCTTTTACCATACCACTTACAAAAGTGTAGTGCAGTACTCTATAGATTTTATTACCAGAAGTTGACGAAAGAAGAAAGTCTATTAAATGCCAAGAAAGGGTTGCAGATCAAACGAAAAACTTAAGCAGACTTCTTTTATGAGCCTTTTTCCCCATAACCAGGCAGCATAACAGGAGAAAAAGCTGCAAGATTTATAAAGCAATTATGCCAGAAGAAATTTCCTAGTGGCCATAAAGAGAAGTGCAAGGATTGTGGACATGGTAATGTATATATATTATTAGGCCAAGAAGTATAAGAACATGGCACAAATTACTGGTATAAGGAGATTACAAAAAGTAAGGAGTCAATTGACATTATTTTCCTATTTTTCAGTAGATTTCCAACAATTCTTATTTTTATATTATCCAACATTTTTCCAGCACACTTACCAAAAAAAAAAAAAAAAAAAATTTCCAGCACTTGCATCCACGGGCGCCTTTTGATGACCTTTTTGCGGAGGAAGCTGGTCTGGTGGGATTGACAAGCCCATGGAAGAGCTTATCAACTTGCTTTCAGGTGGAACTTCCCAGCAAAAAGGAGTTACAGTCGTGGGAACGGGAGAGTTGGGGAAAGCCATCCTTGTAGGGAAAGTCTACAGGGACCAAGCTGTGAAAAAGCATTTTGCGGTACAAGCAGGTGTTCCCGTGTCTCACTCTGTCAACACTGACGAGATTCTACATATCATTCAACATTTTCACAAGGGTATGAAGGTAGCAACTTCTTATGAATTCGAGAAGTTAAATGGTGATGGACTGAGAATGCTATTCGGAGAACTGTTGCTTGATCGAATATACCTGGTAGTTTTACATGACGTAAGGAGCATGGACGCTTGGGAAACCCTCCAATATACATAGCCCAAAAATAACTGTGGCAACAGGATAATGCTTATGACACGAAATGCTTGTCTTGCACCAGTTTCCAACGTGGGAATGGACACATTGGTCTATTTCCCAGAGCCTTTATCCCTGGAAGCACCTTGGCCTCTAATTTTTAGCAGAATTTTTCAAGGCCATTCATGCCCAGATTATTTGCAGACATCTCGGAGTGTATCTAAGAACATCTGAGGGGTGCCTGTTGCTATAGTCACTATATGTGGGACGTTGTCCACTAGAGTTAATCATGGAATAGATGACCCAGAGATGGTTCGCCGCAGTCTTGGTGCCGAAATCAGGGGCAACAACAAAGTCAAGAAATTGAACAAATTACTGTCCTTGAGTTTTGACGACTATCCTTCCATTTGAAAACATGTTTTTTGTATCTGAACATTCTTCCACAAGATTGTGCAATCAAGCATTGGACCACAATTCGTCTGCAGATTGCAGAGGGCTTTGTTGAAGTAGTGGAAGGTAAAACATCAGAAGAAGGTGCAATAGGCTACCTGAGGGAGCTTTTGGACTGGAGTTTGATTCAAACTGCCTTGCAAAGTTATGATGGAAAGAATAGAGACTTAGGCACACATGACCTTCAACAGAAATAATATTCTGTAGTCCAGAAGTCGCAACATCACAGGTCTGACCAATGTGAACAAAACGAAACAGTGCCAGGAAAAGTTTGGCGCCTGTCAATACTTGTTTCATTGCATTCCGTTCAAAGAATCTACAAGATCTCTAAGCTGTCTTTGCTGATGTTCTGGGAAGTAGACACAAAACAGAAATTTTCAATAAATGCTCTCTTTGCATGTAGCTCGAAAATGCTCAGCATGTTGATGCTGTAGCTGGTGCGGTTAGACAATTTGCTTTCAAATATGACCTTCCTTTATCTTTTAATGTATTTTCGCCTCAGGGGAATGGCTACCATGACCAGCATTCCAAATTCCATAAGGAGGCTTCATAATCTTGAGAGGTTAGACTCTAAGCACAACAGTGTCACTGCATTGTCGCCTGAGATTCTAAAGCTGCAAAAGCTTCGTTATCTTCTGGCATATTCTTATAAGATGGAACGACACCTATGCAGGAAAGCTGTTTAAGAGCCCCGAAAAAGAAGGTTTTGTTTCATCGACCCAGCCAGCACTTATGGCAGGACAGTTGCAGAGTTAACTCAGCAGGCTGGACTCATCAACTTGAGAGAGAAGATGGAAAGCAGCTGAGGTCATCCATCCAGATGCTTTCAGGTCTTTGTGCATTATCTTTAACTTCAGTAGAAGGGAAGATACTTAGTGGCATACAAGATCTAGCTTCCCTCTGAGGTTGCTTCAGCAACTATATTTGACTGGACATCTACAGGAATTACCAAATGGGATACAGTCCAATGATAACCAGGTCAGGTCTCAGTTAAATTACTGCAAGCTAAACATGATCCCTCAAATCCCTTTAACATTTGCCGAATTTTTTGCATCTCGAATTTGAACGTGGCTTTTAATGGATCAACCTTTTCATTCCCGGCTGGGGAGTTTAAGAAGCTCAAGCAATGACACCTGACCAAATTTGATGGACATAACCACGTAAGTAAAAAGGTCGGATCACTTGCTTGCGTGGAAATAGTAGCAATCCGAAGCTGCACACTGTTGCACGAGTTGATGCAAGGTGTGGAGTACCTCACCCAATCATAGATTCTTAGGTTTCTTGGTATGCCTGATGGGTTGATTGGGAGACTTTCAGCGGACAGAACAAGACTATCAGAAAGTTGCGCACTTGGAACATCTGGAATCAAAAGTTGATGGACTCTCAAAATTGTAGGTTGCTTTGCTGGTTTTTCAACTGTAACAGCACTCTCAGAATTGTAGGTTGCTACACATACCCAGGATTGCTATATTCCCTTCCAATCTGTGATCCAGATTCATCAATCCGGTCTTGGTAAACTCATGTCCCAGACCATTTCCCTAGCCCATCGACCCCTTCACATTCTCACACAATTCAAAGATACCAGCTAACTCTTATTTGCTAGCTTCTTCAAAGGACCAGAATATTATACATTTTGTATCTAATTTAGGCTTATGGATTCGGGAAAAAAAAAAAAAAAAAATCTCAGACAGAACAAGTCTATTTAATCATTTGATCAATTGGAGCTTGTATTGTAGTTCATCTGTAATTTCAAAATAAATCCATTGCGAAAGAACAATTAGATTACCAAAATAAAAGTGAATGACCTCAAAAGGAGAATGTTTCCAAGCCTATCACAATTCAACCAACTAATTCAACCCCTTCTGTTACTTTTTTCTCCACGTCTTTTCTTGTACCTGCACCATCCCTATAATAGTTGCTATTTCATAGATGGTGGGACAAACGACAGTCAGACTCAACAGATATGATTCCTCTGCTCCAACTGAGCTATTGCAATAACTCCTACTGCAATATTTGATGATGTATCCTTTCTCAAGTGACAGAACTACACAACAAAATAGAACACTTACAGACAAAAAATCAGTCAGATCCAAAGTGTTGTGGCGTACGAGAATGGATTCCAGGCACTGACGTAATTAGATATCCCATAGCCTTGTTAAAGTCATATTTTGCCAACTCAACAACCCAATAAGCCTGAGAAGGTGCATCAATCACAAGAGATGCCATAAACCCTGCTAGTTGAGCAGCAAAATCAGATTTTGCACCTTGTGTTATTTCATCATCAGAAAATTGCGTGAACAAAGATGAGAAATCAGGAGCACCTCTATGAGGAAAATCTTGCACCACACGGAATTGGTAAATGCCAGTCCACTGCAGAAGTCAAATCAAATGAATAAAGCAACGTCAAAAGTTTGTTCTACAACATCACAAACCAATAACAGGAGGGGGCAAAAAGAGGTAGTCAAGAATGAACAAAGCAAGAAGAACATGAAAGACAAGATATGCCTGATGGCTTCCCAAAAACAATTATTATTAAATAACTTTTGACACCTCTCGTTCCACATCATTATAGCCAAATCGATCCAGCCTATGTAAGGTCATCTTTGAAGTCCAATAATCAACACTTGCCTTTCCCAAAAAGTCTCAGGCACTTTCAGAGGAGAATCAGCTCCCACTTATTTCCCACATCATCTTTTACCATACCACTTACGAAAGTGCCATGCCAAGTATTCTACAGATTTTATTACCAGAAGTTGACGAAAGAAGAAAGTCTATCAAATGCCAAGAAAGGGTTGCAGATCAAATGAAAAACTTAAGCAGACTTCTTTTATGAGCTTTTTTCCCGATAACCAGGCAGCATAACAGGAGAAAAAGCTGCAAGATTTATAAAGCAATTATGTAAGAAGAAATGTTCCTACTGGCTGTAAAAAGTAGTGCAAGGATTGTGGATGCAGTAATGTCTATGAATTAATAGGCAACGAAATATAAGAACATGGCACAAATTATTGGTGAAAGGAGACTACAAAAATTAAGGAGTCAATTGTCCATATATTTGACAGGCCAGTCTTGTCAATACTCAAATGTTAGAAGGATAAAAGAATATTTTCTGTTTGCAGATCTAACCTACGCTTGAATAATCAATTATAGTTTACATGACATCCACTTAAATCTAATGGTATTGGCTGCTTCTCAGACAAATATTTAACTTGATTTAGTCTTTTGGATCATAAACAGTAACTTAAACAGCATTTGAATTTGCATTGATGTTTCATTACATATATTTACAACCTAAGGGTTGATGGATCAACTAGACCAACTACTTCAACAGTGCATGGAAATATTTTTATCCATAGATGGGGGAATGCTTACTGGGTAAATTTAGAAATGGCCAAATATTAGTTACTGTATGGATTATTTAGCCAAACTTCTATACTCAGGGGTACATGAGATGAAGCTCCACAAATGGGGTGACATCTGTTGAAGATAAAGAACCAATGCACATCTCCTGCTTTAAACACGGATACCACAAACAGTGCAATCTTGGGGGAAAAGGGGGAAAGTTATAGGAAGAACTCTAATTCATATGTGCAGTTCCATGACTAAACCTCCAACTTCATGACTAAGTAATAATGCCATCAAATAGATTATCTGAGAATAATTCTCCCATCATGGCATAAATACATTCAGAAGGAAAGCACTCTATTGCTTGCCAGAAAAAAATACATAAGTACAACTTGATCTTACTGCATTGTTCCCATCATGAATAACTTGCATATGAGTTAGCTGTACCCTAGAAACCACCGGATGTAAGGAAATGATAACCTCATAAAAAATTTCCAAACAATAGAAAGTGAGAACAACTACCACATAACCCTAAAAGTGGCAAAATAATTCATTTGAGAATTTCAAAGGAGAAAAGAGCCTATGACAAATGTTAAATCACAATATGTTAAACTTAGGAATCACCTATTTGGCAACCAAATTGGCAGAAGTAATGATGACACGAATCCTATCCTCTTTTGGAAAACAAGAAGTTTTGGATGATGACATGCAAAAGCAATGATCCCAGGGAAAGGGGGATATCTGTAAAAGTAATTGTCCAAGAACGCTAAATTGTGTAAAACTCTTTAGGCACATCACTCAATTTAACCGAGAAATGATAAACAACTTACACCACAACAAGCATTGGAAATTCTGGATAAGGTACAAGGGTTCTTTGCTCAGGGCTTGAACTCCAACATCTATCAGTGTCGTGACAAGCAATGGTCACTGGCAAGTGGTCAGGAATTCGACAGTAGGATAGAAACCTGCCATTATGTCTCAGCGAAGATACAAGCATCCGTTCAGGAACAAGAACCAAAAACAAGTAAATGTAGACTGATTTTCTAAATGCAAACATGAAAGCAAGAAGGAAATATGTATGAACTATCCACGTAGTTATTAAATTAACGAGAAAAGCCAGAGCTATAATATTGTCCCTGCAGAATAATATAAGAAAAGGAATGGCTGAAGGCATTCACTGCAAAATTCATAGCAAATGTGGACGACAAGAGATGATTAACATATCGGCCAAGAGAGCATGGAACCAAAAGGTACAGATCAGTGCAATGAAAAAGAAGTACGAACCACGCAATGTCACAAGTGAATGTCGCAATGAATATCTGCGCAATGCTTTCGACAGGATAGATAAGTTCTGCCAAGGAAATTTCAGAACTACAACCAAAAGAATCTTGTCCAATAGATTCAAGACGATTGAGGCAGAAATTCATCCCTGGAGGTGGACAGAAGCTGTGCCTATTTTCATCATTTGCAGTGGAATTGAAACAAGGGCCAGTTTCTGGAGGCACCCGGTTTAGATTAGAGGTGATTCGATCGGCATTCTCAAGATATTTGTTGCCTCTTTGAGATAAGTTTCCAGCATGGGCAGAAACACATGCTCCTTTCCCATCAATCTCTGAGCTCACAACCTTTTCAGCTGGATGCACATGAGTGAGTGGATGAGGAAGTCTGCACCTCATGCTTGGCAAATTACAGATGGTGTCGGAATTGTTAATGGGCAAAACATTTGGCAACTCTGGTTCACCACCAGGATCGGTGGCAGGCTCCTTGGAAAAAGATTGAGCCTGGATCCAGATGAATTATTACAATTCAATGAAGCGGGCACGGCTGTTGCCAGAAAAATAGGGCATCTCCGGATGCAAGAAACAGGGTCGGCAGAGTCCAAAATGTGCCTGCACCGAGCCAAAAGCGATTTTGCTCGGCGATGAACAGCCGAGGAAGAAGATGGACCTGGAGACGAAGCAGTAGACCGGGAGGCCGATACCCTTTTGCTGCTGCTCGACGTCGTGGTGGTCGTGGTGGTCGTCCAAGGCAAAGAAAACCTCTCCTTGACTGCACGAGGATCATCCGAACCAGGAGAAACCACTTCCTCCTCATCCAGGACAACAAGTCCTCTAATAGCAAATCCAATTCGAATGCCGGACCTACATTTACCATCGCCGCCGCACACGAGCAGGACTTCATCCCCTGCAAACAACGCGACGGCGCTGCCCTGCCGACACTCGACTCCATTGGTAAACACTCGACTCAAAGCAGCGCGAGGAGCAGCCTCGCGCTCCTCCCCGACTCTCTCCCTAGAAACAAACGAGTCGTTCGGCCGAGACCCGGCATGGAAAACGAAGACCTTGCGCTGGCCACCGTCGAACAGGATGCGGCAATGGAGGTTGCTGACTCGGGGGTCGGGCAGGAGGAAGTCGCACCGGCCGGCGCCGCGGCCGATCGCGTAGAGGCGGCCGGCCTCGAGCCGGATGGACTCGCAAGGGCGCCCGGTGGCCTTGCAAACCAAGGGGATCCCGACGTGCCGCACCTCAAGCAGCGCCGCCGCCGCTGCCGCCTTCGCCGCCGCAGCCTTTGCTACGCACTGCTGCTTCTTTCTCTTCTTGTCGTGGCCTTGCGCGACGGGGTGGTGGGCGGGTCGCCTTCGTTTGAGGGGAGTGTCGGGGGCGACGGTTGACATGGGTGGAGTGGAGGGAAGCGCACGTCATGTCATGTCATGTCATGGCACCGATCGAATCAGAGACGTTAGTCGAAACGAAGATGATGAATTTGACAGAAGAAAAGGGAGATGAAGAATTCGAAGGAAAAACGAAGGATGAAGGAAGGATTCTTCGGGGGGTCGCAAGAATGGCGGGCGACGAGGGGTAGAAAGGGAAGGTTTCGAAGGCGGCCAATGCAATCCCCACCGTCCGTCCGTTTGCGCCCCTCCCCCGATTGCTTTCCCTCCAAAAAAAAAAAAAAAAAATGAACCCCACTCTCTCTCTACTTTAAAAAAAGAAAAATTGTAAATCTGGTTAATAGCCCGGTACATGTGGGGCCGGGTCGGATATCGGGTTTACGAATCATTGCTCGGAGCTGTTTGATGAATTCAAAATTTTTGAATGAATAAAACCATAGCCCAATTTTACTCTCTCTATTAGTTGAACCGGCGATAGTTGAACCAGCGAAGAGGAGCAAATCCTTCATATCTGAGGCCTTTTTTGGTTGGAAAATGAGGAGTGTAGTAGGATCATTAAGGACACTTGGAATGAACTGGCCTAGTTGCTGAGGATTTGGTACCGAAATTAAAAGCTGTGTCATTAGCTTTAGCCAAATGGAGCAAAATAACTTTTCTAAACGACCAGAAGCGGATTAATGACCTGAGAGATGAGTTGCAAGGAGAAAGTAATTTCTGGAGCTTACCTGCACACAGAAATAAACAGCAGAACTTACAGAACAAATAGAGAATCTATGTAGAGCATATGTACTGGGGCTTGAGATCGAGAATAGAGTGGCTGAAGTGGGGTGATAAAAACACAAAACATTTCCATACCACAACCATTCAAAGAAGGCAGCAAAATAGAATTTCCATGTTAAAAAATTCAAGTGATACTTGGAACCGAGACCCAGCAAGACTGAAGGTTATGACAATGATTTGTAAGCTCTTCTAGTAAGTCAATGTATCTTTAATGAACACCACAATAAATCTATTTATACACTCTTTGAATACTCTGTTGATCAAATACATGAAGCAGAAGGCACATCTATTAATCCAAGAGGCATGATAAGAAATTTCTAATGGTCATATCTTGCTTTGAAAATAATTCTAGGCTTATCATCTCTTTTTCTTTTTCAAGTTCAGAAAGTGTTATTCAATGCGGTACCTTAAAAAAATGATGCATCAAGTATCTAATCAATACCAAAACCAATTTCTCTATAAGACAAGCCCAATATAATCTCAAGAAACACATCTAATAACAACAATACTTTCCAACTTCACAACATTATATTTTATATCTTTTAAGTCTGCTGAAAATCACAACAATATCACGATGTGAGGATAACCAAACAACCCCTAAAATAACATCAAGAATATATATATATTTAACTCCACTAGAAGCCACCTGTTTGGGTCGGTGAAAACTCTCTCGTTCTGTCGAGCTCCATCTACCTCTAATGGTAGTTTCTCTTTCAACGCTAACCCTAATCCCTCTTAAAAAACACCATCAGCTCTATACAGTACTTCAACCCACCTGTACCTCAGTTTTATAGAATTGGCAACCAACCCAAAATCCACAATTCTGGCCGCATCCGTTCCCTTCCCCTCCCGTCCTTTGAGAGGTTGCATGGCTTGACATCTTCCTTCATTTGGCTCAAACCTCTCTCTCCGTCGGACTTAGAACCATGTCAGATCTGCCAAATTCAGCGCCGATTGTCACTGGTTAGTTCTGCATGTCTCTCATTCTTAGTGATCTTTAATGACGGCATCAAATTGTTGTTAGTCTCCATTTGATGTCCTCTCCGTGGTCTCTATTTCTGTCTTCTGCTTCTCTTGATGTGGTTCCCATTGAAATAACTTCGAACGAAACGGCCCAATCTTCACATCTTGCCGCTCTCTGTTCTAGCTTGAGTCATCTAACTACTGAACAGATAATTGATGATTGGGATAAAGCTCCGCCCTCTGACACGATAGAGGAATGCCGTTTAACACTGGTTGGCAAAATTCTTTCCGACCCATCTATCAATCTTCCTGCATTTCAAACTACACTCCGGAAAGCCTGGCGTATCGATTCTATCGACATAACACAAAGTGAGACAGGCTTCTACATTGCAAAGTTTAAAACCCAGGAAGAGAAGCAAAGAGTTCTTGACGGCGGACATTGGCTGTTTTCAGGACATTTGGTTATTTTCAAACCCTGGATTCCCAATACCCCTCTACACTGTTATGATTTCTCTACTTGTGACTTTTGGATTCAAGTGATTGGCTTACCTTTGGAATGGTACTCAGATCGTATGCTAATAAAAGCCGTACAGCACCTTGGTGAGATCAGAGACATGAAGGTGGATTCCAAGGAAGGTCAACCGTCCAAAGCAGGAAGAGTTCGCGTTCAACTTAACGTGCATACACCTCTTGTAACAGGGAAATTGATACGAATACAGGGCAAACCTTTTTGGCTGGACTTCCGATATGAACGGCTTTCTCATTTCTGCTTTTCCTGTGGCAAGCTCGGGCATTATGCGATGTACTGCAAGGACATTCCATATACTGAAGATAAGCATGAGGGAAGAGAAAGAATGGCCTATGGGCCATGGCTCCGAGCGGAGGTCAAAATTAATAGTCCTTACTGGAAAATCTTTTATGGCCCACCAGATACATCAGAACAAACATAAGAGGTTATTCCTGAAACTCCCCCCTGCATGGGTAACTACAGTTCCATTATTGCCTCCTCCCTCTACGATTATGGGAGAAAATCAAAACAGGGAGTTTGACGGTTACCGTACTGAGTCTCATGTATCTTCTTCACCGCACCAACCCACATTGGTTATGCATAGTACAGCCCTTGTAGCCGCTGACAAAAAGTTAAAGGAAGTTCAGTCTGCACCTATGGACAGCAAAGCATCAAAGAAGCCGACTAATCCCAGATCGAAACCTATTCTAGGATTGGCCAAAAAACAGCGCAAGTATAACCCATATGACTCAAAGAGTGTTTTAATAGCGGAACCTCCTGACCTACACCTAATGGAAACCCCTGTTTTCCTAGCAAACGAGGCAGAAATTCGGGCTTTGGTGGCTGGCCTTCAACAGCCACCGGGTGACAAATGAAGCTTATCTATTAGAACTGTCAGGGTTTGGGCAATCCCTTGACAGTTTGAGCCCTTAAGGCCATGATGGCCAATGAAAAGCTCGATATAATACTTCTAATGGAAACTAAAAACTCTGCAGAAAAGCTTAAGCAAGTGCAGCGAATTCTCATCTTTTCTTATTCCTATATACTTGATCCAGTTGGTCTGGCGGGAGGTTTCGCAGCGTTCTGGAACGATCCTATCTCTTTACAGGTGATAACAGCAACTCAACACTTTTTAGACATGAGCTGTAAGGTAGGCCAGCAAGGAAGGACTACTTGTATTACCTTTCTTCATACTCCTACAGATTTTCATCAGCGCCAGTTGGTATGGGATGACCTTCGCCAAATTCATTCCCAAAACAGCTTTCCTTGGCTTTGTGCTAGTGATTTCAATGACGTCCTTTACCCTTGGGAAAAGATAGGCAAAAGACCTGCCTTGCTGCAAAGAATGCAATCTTTTAGAACTATGTTAGATGATTGTGCTTTTACTGAGTTAGAAAGTAAGGGTTGTAAATTTACCTGGTTGAATAATAGGGAAGGAGAGGAGCTTGTGAAGGCCAAACTCGATCAGATGGTTTGCTCGATGGACTGGAGATTACTATTTCCGGCAGCTGAAGTTGTTGCACTTCCACCTGTGGGTTCTGACCACTGTCCCCTCGTGCTTAATACTTCACCGGTTTTACGCAAACATAGCAGGCCTTTTATATTTGAAGCTTTTTGGAATGAAGATTCTGAATGCAGGCACATTATCTCGAAAGCATGGAGCTCAGGAGACTTATGGAATGCTGATTTTAGTTGGCAAGTGAAGAATGTGACAGCAACCCTAATCAGATAGAGCCGCCGAAAGTTTACCAATGATCAGCAGAAACTTGTGATCCTGCAAGACAAATTACAGCATCTGATCAACCAGAGGGCATCCCCAATTGACAGTGTACAGGTATCAAGATTGAAAGAAGAAATTCAACAAGCTTGGCAACAAGAAGAACAGTATTGGGCCTTACGTTCTCGAATTAAATGGCTAAAATGGGGCAATAAAAATACTCGTTTCTTCCATGCATCAACTATTCAGCGACGACAACGTAATCGAATTACTATGTTACAAGATGAGAATCAGCAGTGGATACGTGACATCCCAGCCCTCCAGAATATGACACTCTCATTTTTCTCTAAGCTATATACTTCCGAGAGTTATCGCAACTACCAACCGCTTCTGGACCAATGCAAGACAGTTGTTACCACCGAAATGAACTCTCACCTGACAGCAGCACTGACTCTAGAGGAAGTTCGCCAAGCTACTTTTCAAATGGAAGCTACCAAAGCTCCGGGACCGGATGGCTTAACTGGTTTATTTTATCAAGAACATTGAGAAACAATCAAAGACAGCCTGTTCTTATTAGTACAGAATTTTATGCTATACGAGAAAATGCCTCCAGGTCTAAATCAGACTATTCTCACTAGGGGTGAGTATGGTCCGGGTTGGTCCGGGCCACCCCCTAACCCTAAGACCAACCCGTACAGTGTCGGTCCTCAATTTTTAGGACCGAAGACCGACTCTATTGAACTTGGGACTAAGGACCGGACTGACCCAATGGGTTCGGTCCGATTCCAGGGTCAACCCAGGACCGATCGATAATTTTTTTCGTCTTATTTTTTATACTCCTTAAAAAAGCAAACCTACAAATTCAAATTACACATCCATCGACAATGCGGCATTGTGCAACTAAACTATAAATACTAATACGTATTTAGCAAATTTAAGATGACACAATAATAGAAATTTCGTACTTGCTAACCGCTCATCGAGATATGGGACAAGATGGAAAGTTCTTGTAATCATCTATCTTTAATATTCATAACACCATATGCAAAAGTGTTTTCCTGCGTTTGATCATGTAGAGTCCACTCAACCAAAAAATGAGCTTCACACCACTTAACTAGCAAATCACCGTAACAACTGCAGTACTACTCTACTCTTCAAAAACTTCTACCATTTGATACAAATTGAAAAGCAAAGTGCAATTGAAATTCCTTAGTAAAATACAATTAAACCATAAATATTTCAAAATATTTAATATAAACCATGAATATATAACTTCACATCTTGTTAATTCACTTAAACTTCTAAACACCTGAAAACAAAACAAACGACACATAATTAATACTCAACAAAAGTGTTAAATTGAAATTACTATTACTGCTATTGATAGAACATTTCAATATAATATAATATAACATACATTTTACTTAGGTTTGAATATATAAAAGAATTATAAATAATATAATATAAAATACAGGGTTGGTCCAGGGTTTGACCGACCCAAAACTCTTAGGACCGAGGACCAACCCGTACAATGTTGGTCCTGGAATTTCAGGACCAAGGACCGACCCAGTCCCCTTGGGAACCGGACCAGGACCGGCAGGGTTGGGTCGGTCCAAGGTCGGTCCAGGGTCGACCCTAGACCGCTGCTCACCCCTAATTCTCACCCTCATTCCCAAAACATCTCAACCTGAAAAACTAGAACAATTCTGGCCCATCAGCTTGTGTAACTTTGCATACAAAGTTATCTCAAAAGTGCTTGCTAATCGCCTGAAACCCTTATTGCTTGTTCTCATTTCTAAGGAACAATCAGCGTTTGTTAAAGGCAAACAGATCCAAGACAATATTCTTATTGTCCAAGAAGTTCTTCATCAGTTTCGAACACACCTAAATACTAGAAAGTTCAATGCAATTCTCAAAACAGACATGAAAAAGGCCTATGACAGAGTGAAATGGGATTTCTTACGTGATTACCTCCTCAAACTAGGGTTTCATCCAAGATGGGTAGGTTGGGTTATGTTATGCGTCACCACTTCATCCCTCAGTGTGAAATTTAATGGAGAAAACTTACCCTATTTCATTCCTACTCGAGGGCTGAGACAGGGTGACCCCTTATCACCTTATCTATTTATTCTCATGGTTAATGTTTTGTCTACTTTAATTACCCATGCTATCAGTTTTGGACATCTTAAAGGCCTTCGGTTGAATAGATGGTGTCCCACCTTATCACACTTATTTTTTGCTGACGACGACATCTTCTTTTTATCTGGAACTATTTTTGAATGTCACAATTTAGCAAATCTTTTGAATTTATATTGTGTGGCTACAGGACAGCTTGATTAACCGAAATAAATCGGGTCTCATCTTTTCCAAAAACTGTCCTATCTCTTTACAGCATAATATGGCTGAGGAACTTAGGATTCCGGTTTTACAGCGGACTGGAAAATATTTAGGCCTACCATCGGATTGGGGAAGGTCAAAGAAAGAGGTGTTCTCTTGGATAATTGGACGAGTTAATGCTAAGCTTGAGGGATGGAAGGAGAAGTTCATTTCCAAGGGGGGTAAGGAAATTCTTATTAAATCTATTATTCAGGCTATTCCACCGTATGCGATGACTATATTTCAGCTGCCTATTTCTATTTGTTCATCTATTGAGAAGTGCATTGCTCGATTTTGGTGGAGAATTAATCAGAATAAGGGAGGTGTGCATTGGAAAAAATGGGATGTTTTGAAAGATCGAAAGATACAAGGGGGAATGGGATTCCGTGATCTGATTACTTTGAATAAGGCACTGTTGGGAAAACAAGCTTGGCGAATGTTGAACAATCCTGACTCGTTATGGGGAGCTCTGTTCAAGGGTTTGTATTTTCACTCAACTGATTTTTTATCGGCTGTCAGAGGAAATCGGCCATCTTGGGGGTGGCAAAGCCTACTAAAAGGTAGGGATGCTATTTTACCAAATCATGCTTTGATCTGTTGGGAATGGAGATTCTATTCGAATTCGTGGTGATCGATGGTTACCTATGGGAATTATCTATGGACCTATAGCTAGAGAGGAACCAGTTAAAGTGGCAGATATCATTGACCAGACTAACCAAACCTGGAAGACAGCGATGATTCATGAATTTTTTGATGCACATGTTGCTACCGAAATTCTATCTATACCAATTCGACCTTTATTTTCAGAAGACAAATTGATATGGTCAGCTACATCGACTGGTATGCACACTGTAAAAAGTAACTATCATGCGATTCTATAGTCAAGTAGTAAGCCACAAGTGTCAAATGGTTCGACATCTTACCGGAATTCACATAGTCTCTGACAAAAAATCTGGTCGATGAAGACGGTCCCCAAACTTCGTACTTTTCTTTGGTCCGTCTGCCAGAACGCTATTGCAACCCGAGATAACCTCTTCCACCGTCAGATTGTTCCAGACCCCTTTTGTCCACTATGCCAGCAATCTGTTCTTGAAACAATTGAACATCTACTTATACAATGTCCTTGGACAAGAACAATTTGGTCAAATTCACAAGTTGATTTATTATCTTCCACAACCTCAGTTTCCAGCATCACACGGTGGTTATCAGAACATGTAATTTTACCTGATCCATCTCCTGGGTTAGAGGTTGTAGCTAGTATATTTTGGCAGATCTGGCGAACGAGAAATCATTTTATCTTTTGAAATCAGCAGCCGAATCCTTCTCTGGTTGTGGAGTCGACCATGGCTCAAACCAGATCTTACCAGCTTTCTGTTGCTGCATCCCATCCATCACGATCTAGCCTGGACCCTCTTCAACCTGATCGGCTTTAGCGACCTCCGAAAAAGGGTGTCCTGAAATGTAATATTGATGGTAGTTATCAAGAAGGCAAACCTGAAGGTTCCATGGCCTGTATTTGCAGAGATGATCAAGGTCGTCTCATAGACATCTTTTCACGGCGTTTTTCCAGCGAACTCACCTTTCGAATCAGAGCTCCAGGCGCTTAATCTCACTATCCAACATCTTCATCGATGAGGCCTCCAAGACGCTCCACTCGAACTTGACTCTGACTGCCTTCAGCTTGTCGAGATTGTGAACGGTGTTCGCTCGCCGCCATGGGAGCTGCGGCCAGTAATAGACGAAAATCTTTTCTGGCTATCCAACTTCTCTCACCTCTGTCTAAGGCATTGTCGTCGATCAGCTAACCTAGTGGCTGACTGGGCTGCCAAAGCCCAGTTAGCTCACCCGACCCAAAACTGTAATTTCTTTCCTCCGCTTGAACTGTTGGATTTACTGTATGCGGACGCTTTTTCTGCAGGGTGTAATCTTCCTCTATAATCAATATATTAGTGTGGTTTCTGTCAAAAAAAAAAAAAACTCCACTAGATTTCCATGCGACTCTTTATCATTCATCTGAAAGACACTTCTTGAACATGCGATTTGCAACTAAGGAATCATTACTTTATAATCCTTAGTTAAATCAATTTGGGGCTCATCTCTTGCTTCATGTGAGTCACCATGATGACTCTTTTATCTCTTTCTCGAAATCGCACCTCGAGGACCCAAAGATACATTCTTCATATCAAAAGTTAAAACTCGTTTGCCCTTGATACACTTTACAAAGCCAAGTAAGCTTCTCCAACTCAAGATCAATAACCATAGGGACTGAAAATAAATCATCCATTCCAAGACTTAACAAAAGATTGACGCATTCTAACATACAACCTCACAACATCTTTATAAAATCTACCCAACAAAAGATCATAATCTAAGTTCCGATACTACAAAATGTCACGCCCAAAACCATCACGAATAGGAGATGAGACGGCCGTCCTTCCACCCAAAGGGCGCGGCCTCAAAGCTCCCAAAAACAATTCCTAAAGTCCCCTCGTTGATATCGTTGTCATAGTACTTATTATTAGATGAGAAACCTGATAAAAAAAAAAAAAGGTGAGCAACCATGGCTCAGTAAGTAATAGGGGTGAGCGCGGTTCTGGGTAGAACCGGGAATAGAGGAACCGGTTCCGGTTCAGTTCTCGGTTCTAAAGGGACCGGTTTCGGTTCCCGGTTCCCTTTTTTTGGGAACCGAAACCGGAACCAGTCTGGTTAGGGCTCAAAAAAGCCCCAATTTGATTTTCACGACACTTTCAGTCTTAGATACCTGTGTTCTCTCTTCGCCATATGCTACCTGTGTTCTCTCTTCGCCCTTTGCTGAGTCTGTTCGACGCCACCTCGAGATTCCTCGACGCATCCCTCGCCCGCACTTCGCCGGCTGCCGCATCTCCAAGTGACCCCCGCTCACTCGCGCCGACACCAGAAGCCCTTTGCAGCAAATCCCAAGCCTCGCTGCGCCTCGCCTGCAGCCCACATCGACCCGCGACGACCTGACGTCGCTCCTGCTCCGCCCGCTGCTGCTGCCCGACGCCATTGCTCACCCCTGCCGCTGTGATCCCGCAACGCCGCTGCTCTGCCTTCACCGTGCCCCGAAGACCGCGACGCAGCTGCTCTGCCTTCACCGTGCCTCGAAGACCGCGACGCAGCTGCTCTGCCTTTGCCATGCCCCGAAGCCCGCAACGCTGCTGCTCTGCCTTCGCCATGCCTCGAAGACCACGATGCAGCTACTCTGCCTTCGCCATGCCCCGAAGCTCGCGATGTTGCTGCTCTGCCTTCGCTATGCCCCGAAGCCCGCGATGCTGCTACTCTACCTTTGCCATGCCCCAAAGCTCGTGATGCCGCCGCTTTGCCTTCGCCGTGCCCCGAAGCCCGCGACGTCGCTGCTCTGCCTTCGCCGTGCCCCGAAGCCCGCGACGTCGCTGCTCTGCCTTCGCCATGCCTCGAAGCCCGCGACGCCGAAGCCCGCAACGTCGTTGCTCTACCTTCGCCATGCCTCGAAGCCCGCGACCCGCAGCGCCCTTGCCCAGCTCCGAGCTTTCCCCGAGCGACGTTGCTGCAGCTCGCCACTCGCCCTCGACGCCACCGCTGACCTCTGCTCGGCAAGCCACCGTTGACCTCTGCTCGACGCCACCTCTAACCTCTTCTTGTGAGTGTTCTCTCTCCGTCTTTCCTTCCAATTAGCTAGTCGAATGCCCTTAGTCTTTCCCCCCGTTAGCTAGGGTAGCGCTCGTGCTCATTATAATGCGGCCTTGCGGCGGGTGTTTGTGTGTATGTGGTTTCGTTCTGGTTCTTGCATTGGCTCCGTTCGACAAGTCAAATGCTATTGTGTAGGATGATCACTCACAATGATTCTGCTTTCTTAGAGTTCATGCATTTAAAGTTCGCAAGATGAAATCGGAAAGATGAAGTGCGTGCTGAATGTTGCTTATTGAGCTCGTCAAAGTTAAGATCGCTCATTTTAGGTGTGAAGAACTCTAATTCCTCTTGTCCGAAGAATTTTTCATTAAGTTCTTGCAGTAGCTATGTCAGTGAGGTGTAATGGATGTTCGGATTGGCCAGAATCTCTCATCTTAGAGTATATTGAATGCTTGATGTGTTCAATTGAGTAAAGTTAATCGTTTCTTTTGGTGGTTATGCGAAATTGGCTTTGTAAATAAGGAATTATACAATGCATACTGAACTTGTGCATGTAAAACACACTTTACCAAGGTGTGGTGAGCTTGATGATAATTTTTCACATTTGTAAGTACGTGACAATCTTCCGTTCTTTCTTTTGGTTTTGTTGAGATAAAACCGGTGCTTCTTACAGGTATTTTCATTTGGTTCGGTTCCTTTAAAGACTTATCTTCCTGATGGAGATATTGATTTGACTGCCTTTGGGGTTCTTAATGCTGAAGATTCGTTTGCTGAGAAATACTTGGTGTTTTCTTGAAACATTTTCTAGTGAAAATAGTAGCACATAAGCTAAGTCTATTATGTTGGTTGTATTTCAACATAATAGACTTAGCTTATGTATAAAAGTGATGTATTATGTTTCTATGCATTGGTATACTGTATTATACTGTGTTAACATTGTTATCAACTAAATTTTGAATCTAGTATAGTTGGGATATAAGTTATGATAAGCAAAATGGTATGCATTAAAGGCACTTTAGTTGGTCAACTTGTCACTCATTTCTATGCTAGACATTCTTGTTCTAGTGGTATTTCATTTCTAGTTTGCTCTTTATTTTTAAATTTCTAATTATATTCTATTATTGTTGTGTAGTGTGAAGTTAATGTATCAAGATAACACATCAATGGAGGTGGAGGGACATGAGGAGATGACTCCGATCACGAAATTAGAGTTTTCTGGCAATGAAAATGAAGAAGAGGCACCTCCTACCATGAGTGCCACAAGTAAGGTACCTAGTTATCATCTTACTCATGATAAGAAATATACATCCGAATGCTGGAATCGTTATACGAGAATCAATGATAAGAATGGAAAAACAAATCAAGTGAAGTACATTCATTGTGGAACCATACTTAAGTATCGTGTTGCTAACGGTACTTCTACAATGAGGAAACACTTGATCACATGCCAGAATTTTCCCCGTAATGTAGATAAAAGGCAAAAATGCATTGCACTACGTAATGTAGACATGGCTGGCAAGGCAGGAGATTCTAGTACTGGTAGTGTCTTATCGACATGGTTGTTTAATCAAGAACGTTGTAGGCGAATGCTTGCTTGGTTCATCATCCTTGATGAGCAACCTTTTTCCTTGGTTAAGTGTGTTGGATTTCGTGAATTTGTCAGTAAGTTACAACCTCTCTTCAAACATTTATCACGTTTCACAATGGCAAAAGATTGCATGAAATTGTATTTAGATGAAAGAACTTCTTTGAAAAATTATTTTCGAAAGATTAATTCTAGGATCGCACTCACGACTGATACATAAAGTTCAATTCAAAATCTGAATTATATGTGTCTCACTGCACATTTTATCGATGAAAATTGGAAGTTGCATAAAAGTATCATCAACTTTGTGGCGATGCATAGTCACAGGGGTAGGGAGATTGGGAAAATGGTGGAGAAATGCATTCAGGAGTGGGAAATAGAAAAAAAAAAAAGGTGTCCATAATCACTGTGGATAATGCTAGCTCGAATAATGTTGCAATTGCCTATTTGAGGGAAAAAATTTCGAAAGAAAAGTCGTTGATATTGGATGGTAATGTTTTGCGCATGAGGTGCACATCTCATATATTAAATTTGATAGTGAGATGGCTTGACTACGGTACGTGACTCTATTGCACGTATCCGAAATGTGGTTAGGTATGTAAGGAGTTCTTCCACGAGAGCCAAAGCATTTCAGTCTTGCATTGAGAGTAAAAAGATCACTTATAAGGGTTCAGTAGTTCTTGACGTTGCCACTAGATGAAACTCCACTTATCTCATGTTAGACACTGCTATAAAGTTCAGAAAAACTTTCCAAAGAATGGAAGACGATGATTTATCTTTTGCAAGTGAGCTTAATCATGAAATTCCTAGTGATGATGATTGGGAAAATGCTATTATTCTTTCGGAATTTTTAAAAGTATTCTATGATGCCATCAATAAGATGTCGCGGAGTTCATATGTTACTTCAAATGATTATTTTGAAGGAATAGCTCTTTTGTATAGATATTTGAAAGATGCGTTTGATGCTTTGGATCCTAAGCTTCAAGCTATTCGACTCCTTTTTCTTTATCTCCCTCTCTTCTTTTTCCTTTTTTTCTCTGCCGGACCCTCCTTTCTTTTTCTTTTGCCTCCTCCTTTTTCTTCAAAAGTTCTCCCAAGAGTGGGAGGGAGATAGCGCAGAGGCGAAGCAATCTGAGTGATTGCATCTCCCACCCAAACGTTCATATCTCAATCAATCTAATCGAAAGCCAGGGTGAAGGAAGAAGAAGAAGCAGAGGAAGAGGAAGCGGAAGAGGCAGATATGGGATTGCTGTCCAACAAGATCGAGAGGGACCAACTCAAGCCTGGGGATCACATCTACTCTTGGCGTCTCTCCTACCTCTACGCCCACCACGGCACGTTCCCTTCCCTTTCTCTCGCTTTTTCCAATGCAATCTTTTTCGCGACGATGATGATGGTGGTGGTGGTGGTGATTTTGCCTCAATTCCTCTGCTTTTTTTTTTTTTGGCTATAAAATTGCTCCAGTATTTACATGATTGATAATGTCCTTTCCTAGTTTCATATATAGGAGCTTTGCCCTTGTGGGTCTGTGAGTGAGGTCGTTTTCCTTCTCTTGGTGGATTTTCTATCCTGTTTTTACCACTTCTGCTAATATAGATTGTGGCAACGTTGCTGATTTTTGTATAAAAGGAGATGTTTTATGATGAGTAGTCGTATTCAACGGGGCAGAGAGATCGAATCCCCTTGACCCTTTTGGAAGTCTGCCACCCCTTTGTCCATCCTTGCTTAGCTTGTGCTCCCTTTGCTATTTCTGAATCGTTGGTTACTCCTGTCAACTGAAGGAGGTCGAATTCTTTCCATCCTTTGATCGTCCGGATTATGTTCTTTGCAAGCACGTACCTTCTATGGACTTAGCTACTTTCGCATACTGAAAAGATTGTCGCTTTTGAGTTCACGAACAGGAATATACATTGGTGAAGGGAAGGTTATTCACTTCACTCGAGGGGCAGGACACGAAATCGGCACAGGGACTGTGTTAGACCGCATCAATTCGAGCTCATCTCTCTATCCTCCTGTCGGTATACAATGCCAGATATGTGGAGATCAGTCGAGACTTGATAATGTCATCTCTTCGTGCATCGATTGCTTCCTTTCAGGTGGAAACCTCTACCTCTTTGAGTACGGCGTGTCCTCTGTTTTCCATCTTGCTAGCGTTCGAGGAGGGACTTGCACCCTTGCGAAATCCGACCCCCCTGAAGATGTGCTTCACCGTGCCTCTTACCTCCTCCAGAATGGCTTTGGAGGCTACAATCTTTTCAAGAACAACTGTGAGGACTTTGCTCTCTACTGTAAAACGGGTCTGCTTGTCGAGACAGCAATTAGCGAAGGCCGAAGTGGGCAAGCAGCAGCTTTTCAGGCTGCTAAAAGTGCTGTTAAGTCCTCTCCTACACTTGCATTCTTGATGACCCGTGTTCGTGGTCTGTCAGTTAGAGGTCTGGCAGGTAGCGGTCTGGCAGTTGGTGGTCTGGCAGTTGGTGGTCTGGCAGCTGTGAGTTATGGCAGGTATTGCATCAATCTTTTGGTCTCTGACATTGGGTTTCGCCATGATGTGGTTAAAGTACCGGCCGAAAGACTTGTGGATCAATCTCATTTAAGTGATCCCCAAGCTGCTGTGGATAGTCCCACTCCCAGTTGTATTGGGGTTCGCCATGATGTGGTTAAAGTACCGGCCGAAAGACTTGTGGATCAATCTCATTTAAGTGATCCCCAAGCTGCTGTGGATAGTCCCACTCCCAGTTGTATTGGGGTTCGCCATGATGTGGTTAAAGTACCGGCCGAAAGACTTGTGGATCAATCTCATTTATGTGATCCCCAAGCTGCTGTGGATAGTCCCACTCCCAGTTGTATTGGGGTTCGCCATGATGTGGTTAAAGTACCGGCCGAAAGACTTGTGGATCAATCTCATTTATGTGATCCCCAAGCTGCTGTGGATAGTCCCACTCCCAGTCGTATTGTCAAAGCCAAGATTGACTAAAGATTGCACGCTTCAATTTGCCGGCAGTCTCCGCCAGAACTTTGCCCGCAGTGGAGATGAAAACACTCTGTAAAATGTACGCTTTAACTCTTTGTCGGATGTTACTTCTGCAAACCATACCCAGTAGAAATTTTAAGTACTCTTCAAACTGCAGCTTTGTCGGATTTGCCATCAGAGGTCCTTGAGATGTTTGGGTGTGTGTAGTCTTGTTTCTTGTTGTGTAAACGAACTGATCAGATTTGCTTTCAACAGGATCTGACCCGATGATCGTCACCATCTCTGTATAGAAGTAAAGTCGCAAGAGAGAGTGGTTCTACCGTTCTCTGCAATTCTGATATTTCTGCTTCTGGATTGTTTTTAAGACGCTTTTTGAGCAAATCTTGTTTGACCATCAGTATTAAGCTATACTCCCGATGGGTTAGACTTTCTTTGGCGGGGGTTTTGTCCTAAATTTGCTTATATATGGTAGTCCTGATAACCATAAACAAAAGAGCTTAAGAGAGGAGCCATTACTGATAATAATTTCAAATCAGTTTAGTAACACTTAAAGGGCTGGCCATGGTCACGGAAGACAGACATAGAGCTGGCTATGGTCGAGCGAGATTGAAGGTCGCACCACTCTCGTGTCGCTCGCGCAAGGACGTGAGCATCATTAGGGCACAATGAGCGTCGTTTGAACCTTGCCATGGTTGACTGAGGGCCGCCAACCAACCCTCACAAGCTGAGGCAAGGGCTGTGCAGAACGTCGCTCATAATAAACATCATTTCTTGGAACTTTCTTCAATATAGGCCAAGGAACGAACGGTGCAAATGCGACAAATTCCATGTCCGAGCCTTGTCTACTATGCACAATACAAGTGCAGCCTTACCTTATGCATGCTAATACATGCAGACAGGGCAGAAAGAAAGCAAAGATGAAGAAAGGATTCGGAGGTTGCAAGAATGGCGGGCGACAGATCAAGGGAGAAGCGGGGGAGGGAAGGTTTCAATGGCGTCCAATCTGATCCCCACCGTCCATCCGCAGCTCCCCGATTGCCTTCCCTCCAAAAAAATAAACCCCTCCCTCTCTCTACTTTAAAAAGGAAAAATTGTAAAACTGATTAATAGCCCGGTACATGCGGGCCGGGTCAGATATCGGGCTTGCGAATCATCGCTCGGAGCTGTTCAACGAATTCAAAAATATTAAATGTTGTTCTTACCATTTAAGGGTGTTTCGGAGTATTCGACGTTGAGACCAAAAATGAATTGCCTACCATTCGAAAAGTAACTTGAAACTGTATTTTGGAATCTTGTTGGGCTTTTAGAATCTTATTGACGTGCGCAAGCCCAACGTGTTGTTGAATTATGATCATATCCACTTAAACTTAGCATGCACATATTCTTTCTTCTTCTTCTTCTTTTCGCTTTTCTTTTTTTATCACCAAGCGTGGTAAGTAAACTTGAGTAACAGGTTCTCACCAAAAAAAAAAAACTCGATTAACAAGTGAGAAGCCTGTTGAGCTCGAGACGAGCGAAAGGCAAATAGGTGTTTTTAGGTGTCGACCTTACATTAAATGGCATGACCTAATCCGATTTTGGCATGGATTGAAATCTTAGGCGAAATTGCGATGTAAATAAAAGGATATGAGGTTGATCTTCGAGACTAATATGACACGTATACGCACAAGGATCACCTGTAGGCTTTAGTTGTAAGCTAGTGATAAAAGAAAGGTACGAAACATGTCTTTTAAGGGATCATAAGTTTTACTCTCTGTTGATAGGAAAATTATCCAAAAAATTCTAAATCTATTGCAGCTTCACTAATTTAATTATAAACCTTTGAATTTTATCAATTTCAAGAAATTTTTTTATATGCTCGTTACAACCCTCAATTCTTTTTTTTAGTCTTAAATATTTTCACTTCTTATTAATTGAGTCCATTGGGTTAATTTTGACCGGAAAATGTTGACGTGAACGTCGGCGCTACCACGTAGGACCAATTGCGCAGAGATTGACAAATTTTAATAATATTTTAATATTTTTTGAATTTGTATTATTTTTCTGATTTTTTTCGTTCTTTTCTTTTTGGACTTTTTCTTTTCCTTTTGCCGATGGCCATCCACCGACCATAGGCGATAATTGGCCACGGCCAGTTGGCTGGCCTCGCCCGCCACAAGTGAGGCCTGATTAGGAGAGGGCGAGCCTCGGTGAGGGTCGGCCTCGCCCAAGCCAAATCTAGTGAGGTCGGCCCTCGCCCAATCTAGGGCGGCCTCACCAGGTGTCGGCCAAGCGACAGCAACACCGGGTGAGACTGCCTTATCCTGGGTGAGGCCAACACTCGCCTAGGTAAGGGCGAGGGCAAGTCCCAACGAGGGTTCCCCTTGCCAAATCTAGTGAGGCCGCCCTGGCCTAAGCAAGGGCGACGACCCTCACTCGACCACGCCTGGGCAATGGCTTCTCTTCTTTGGGGCTCGCCCTCACTCGATAGGGCCTCCTTGTGGCTGGCGAGGCCAGACCGGCCGAGGCTAGTTGTTGCTTGTGGGCGATGGTTGGCCACCAACGAAAGGAAAAGAAAAAAGGCCCAAAAGAAAAGAAAGAAAAAAAATCAGAAAAAATATTAAAATATAACTAAAATTTGTTCACGTCAGTACCGGCGGTCCTACGTGGCACTATTGATGTCTATATCAGCATTTTCTAGCCAAATTTGGCCAAATGGACTCAATTGGCAAGGAATGAAAATGTTTAGGACTAAATTGGCAAAATTAAAAGATTTAAGATTGAATTGAAAAAAGTACAATAAATTTAGTACTTTTTAAACAATTTTCCCATTGACTGATGAACCAACTTTCAAGTTTCGAATGTGAATGGAACTAAGTATTAAAGATCAAATATCATAATAATGCAAGAAAAAAAAAGAGAGAGAGTTTTGCATTTTGAAATAAGAGACATCAAGGTCAGAATAATTGAATTTTTTTATGAATATAAGAGATTTTATGGCCGAAACAGTGTATCAAAGAATGCATGACATTCGAAGTCCAAGGTTAAGATAGGTCCGTTGAGTTATTTATTAGTCAATATCCACTCTAAATGATTACTTTATATGAGTACTTAGAATTCTCATGTTGGGGCTTGGCTATTGTGGAACAGACCTAGTCACTTGCACCTCTCCATCTAATAAGTATGGGGTTTGTGAACAAACTAGATCCGCACTCCTATCTGATGAGGATAGAGAGTGATTGTCAAGATGAGAGTGCTCGAATAAGGTGAGACTTCAACAAACTTCTAAAGGAGAAAGGGATGAATCGATTGACATAGCAAATAGAAGAGTATCGCTCAGTGAGCGATACAAGCCAAAACTTAGGATGATGTTAGATCTTTTAAGTGGGAGTTTGTGAAAGCCCAAGTCACACATGGATTGAGAGAGACCATGTCGAGTGATTCCTAAATCATCATTCATCCCAAATGGTCACTGCCGGTATACTTACTCTTCGGAGATATGACTCTTATGAGACAGAAGGATCATTAGGAAATATCTCAAGCTGTCCAACTGCTCCCGGGATATCCACGGGCGCCTTGTGATGCCCCTTTTGCGGAGGAAGCTGGTCTGGTGGGGATTGACAAGCCCATGGACGAGCTTATCAACGGGGTTGTTGGTGGAACTTCCAAGCAAAAAGGAGTTTCAGTCGTGGGAAAGGGAGAATCGGGGAAAACCATCGTTGTAAGGAAAGTCTGTGGGGCCCAAGTTATGAAAAAGCATTCCGCGGTTCAAGCAGGTGTTCCCGTGACTCACTCGTTCAACACTGACGAGACTCTACATACCATTCAACATTTTCACAAGCGTATGAAGATAGCACCTTCTTATGAATTCGACAATTTAAATGGTGGACTGAGAATGCTATTCGGAGAACTGTTGCTTGATCGAATATACCTGGTAGTTTTACATGATGTAAGGAGCATGGACGCTTGGGAAACCCTCCAATATACGTAGCCCAAAAATAACTCTGGCAATAGGATTATGCTTACGACACGAAATGCTGATCTTGCACCAGTTTCCAACGTGGGAATGGACACATTGGTCTATTTCCCAGAGCCTTTATCCCTGGAAGCACCATGGCCTCTAATTTGTAGCAGAATTTTTCAAGGCCATTCATGCCCGGATTATTTGCAGACATCTCGGAGTGTATCTAAGAACATCCGAGGGGGTGCCTGTTACTATAGTCACTATAAGTAGGACGTTGGCCACTAGAGTTAATCATGGAATAGATGACCCAGAGATGGTTCGTTGCAGTCTTGGTGCCGAAATCAGAGGCAAAAACGAAGTCAAGAACTTGAACAAATTACTGTCCTTGAGTTTTGACGACTTTCCTTTCATTTGAAAACATGTTTTTTGTATCTGAACATTCTTCCACAAGATTGTGCAATCAAGCATTGGACCATAATTTGTCTGCAGATTGCGGAGGGCTTTGTTGAAGTAGTGGAAGGTAAAACATCAGAAGAAGGTGCAATAGGCTACCTGAGGGAGCTTTTGGACTGGAGTTTGATTCAAACTGCCTTGCAAAGTTATGATGGAAAGAATAGAGACTTACGCACACATGACCTTCAACAGAAATAATATTCTGTAGTCCAGAAGTTGCAACATCACAGCTGTGATCAATGAACAGAATGAAACAGTGCCAGGAAAAGTTTGGCGCCTATCAGGACTTGTTTCATTGCATTCTGTTCAAAGAATCTACAAGATCTCTAAGTTATCTTTGCTGATGTTCTGGGAAGTAGACACAAAACGGAAATTTTTAATAAATGCTCTCTTTGCATGTTGCTCGAAAATGCTCAGCATGTTGATGTTGTAGCTGGTGCGGTTGGACAATTTGCCTTCAGATATAACCTTCCTTTATCTTTTTGTTGGATTTTTTATGTCTCAGGGCTGCTGTTTTTAGACTAAAGCTTCTCTGTTCTGTTTTATATTGTTTTAGTTTATTTTCTTACTTAGTCAATTATGTTATGCAGTTGTTGTTGTGTTATTTAGGAAGTTAAGTACTTGTTCGGGTGCAGTTACAAGCTGAACGTGTGTGTGTGTGCAGTTATTTTTTTCTTTTTGGTTTAAGTCGTGTTTTGTACTTGACTTTTTACTTGAGAACCGTAGAAGGCAGTTTTTATGCTCTGTTCTCTCTGTTTCCTCTGTTTTTCTACTTTCTTCCTCGATATCTATAGTTCTGGCATTTCTGCTTCTTTGCTGCTTTGATCAGCATCAACACTTTTAACGTATTTTCGCCTCAGGAATGACTACCGTGACCAGCATTCCAAATTCCATAAGGAGGCTTCATAATCATGAGAGGTTAGACTCTAAGCACAACAGTGTCACTGCATTGTCGGCTGAGATTCTAAAGCTGCAAAAGCTTTGTTATCTTCTGGCATATTCTTATAAGATGGAACGACACCTATGCAGGAAAGCTGTTTAAGAGGCCCGAAAAATAATGGTTGGTTTCTTTCACTCTGAAGTTTTGTTTCATTGACCCAGCCAGTAATAATGGCAGGACAGTTGCAGAGTTAACTCACCAGGCTGGACTCATCAACTTGAGAGAGAAGATGGAAAGCAGCTGAGGTCATCCATCCAGACGCTTTCGGGTCTTTGTGCATTATCTTTAACTTCAGTAGAAGGGAAGATACTTAGTAGCATACAAGATCTATCTTCCCTCTGAGGTTGCTTCAGCGACTATATTTGACTGGACATCTACAGGAATTACCAAATGGGATACAGTCCAACGATAACCAGGTCAGGTCGCAGTTAAATTACTGCAAGTTAAACATGATCCCTCAAATCCCTTCAACATTTGCCGGATTTTTTGCATCTCGAATTTGAATGTGGCTTTTAATGGATCAACCTATTCATTCCCGGCTGGGGAGCTTAAAGAAAGCGCAAGCAATGACACCTGACCAAATTTGATGGACATAACCACGTAAGTATAGAGGGCGGATCACTTGCTTGCGTGGAAATAGTAGCAATCCGAAGCTGCATGCTGTTGCACGAGTTGATGCAAGGTATGGAGTACCTCACCCAATCATAGATTCTTAGGTTTCTTGATATGCCTGATGGGTTGATTGGGAGACTTTCAGTGGACAGAACAAGACTATCAGAAAGTTGAGCACTTGGAACATCTGGAATCAAAAGTTGATGGACTCTCAAAATTGTAGGTTGCTTTGCTGATTTTTCAACTAGAAGAGTACTCTCAGAATTGTAGGTTGCTACACATACCCAGGATTGCTATATTCCCTTCCAATCTGTGATCCAGATTCATCAATCTGGTCTTGGTAAACTCGTGTCCCAGACCATTTCCCTAGCCCATTGACCCCTTCACATTCTCATGCAATTCAAAGATACCAGCTAACTCTTATTTGCTAGCTTCTTCGAAGGACTGGAATATTATACATTTTGTATCTAATTTAGGCTTATGGATTCGGGGGAAAAAAAAATCTCGGACAGAACAAGTCTATTTAATCATTTGATCAATTGGAGCTTGTATTGTAGTTGATCTGTAATTTCAAAATAAATCTATTGCGAAAGAACAATTAGATTACCAAAATAAAAATGAATGACCTCAAAAAGAGAATGTTTCCAAGCCTATCACAATTCAACCAACTAATTCAACCCCTTCTGTTACTTTTTTCTCCACGTCTTTTCTTGTACCTGCACCATCCCTATAATAGTTGCTATTTCATAGATTGTGAGACAAACGACAGTCAGACTCAACAGATATGATTCCTCTGCTCCAACTGAGCTATTGCAATAACTCCTACTACAATATTTGATGATGTATCCATTCTCAAGTGACAGAACTACGCAACAAGTTAGAACACCTACAGACAAAAAATCAGTCAGATCCAAAGTGTCTTGTGGCGTACAAGAATGGATTCCAGGCACTGACGCAATTAGATATCCCATAGCCTTGTTAAAGTCATATTTTGCCAACTCAACAACCCAATAAGCCTGAGAAGGTGCATCAATCACAAGAGATGCCATAAACCCTGCTAGTTGAGCAGCAAAATTAGATTTTGCACCTTGTGTTATTTCATCATCAGACATTTGAGTGAACAAAGATGAGAAATCAGGAGCACCTCAACGAGGAAAATCTTGCCACCACACGGTATTGGTAAATGCCAGTCCACTGCAGAAGTCAAAATTATATGAATAAAGCAACGTCAAAAGTTTGTTCTACAACACCACAAACTAATAACAAGAGGGGGCAAAGAGGTAGTCAAGAATGAACAAAGCAAGAAGAACATAAAAGACAAGATATGCCTGACGGCTTCCCAAAAACAATTATTATTAAATAACTTTTGACATCTCTCGTTCCACATCATTATAGCCAAATCGATCCAGCCTATGTAAGGTCATCTTTGAAGTCCAATAATCAACACTTGCCTTTCCCAAAAAGTCTCTGGCACTTTCAGAGGAGAATCAGCTCCCACTTATTTCCCACATCTTTTACCATACCACTTATGAAAGTGCCATGCCAAGTATTCTACAGATTTTATTACCAGAAGTTGACGAAAGAAGAAAGTCTATTAAATGCCAAGAAAGGGTTGCAAATCAAACGAAAAACTTAAGCAGACACCTTTTATGAGCTTTTTTCCCGATAACCAGGCAGTATAACAGGAGAAAAAGCTGCAAGATTTATAAAGCAATTATGCAAGAAGAAATGTTCCTACTGGTCGTAAAAAGTAGTGCAAGGATTGTGGACGCAGTAATGTCTATGAATTATTAGGCAACGAAGTAGAAGAACATGGCACAAATTATTGGTATAAGGAGATTACAAAAATAAAGGAGTCAATTGTCCATATATTTGACAGGCCAGTCTTGTCAGTACTCAAATGTTAGAAGGGTAAAAGAATATTTTCTGTTTGCAGATCTAACCTATGCTTGAATAATCAATTATAGTTTACATGACATCCACTTAAATCTAATGGTATCGGCTACTTCTCAGACAAATATTTAAATTGATTTAGTCTTTTGGATCATAAACAGTAACTCAAACAGCATTTTGAATTTGCATTGATGTTTCATTACATAGATTCACAACCTAAGGGTTGATGGATCAAGTGGACCAACTACTTCAACAGTGCATGGAAATATTTTTTATGCATAGAGGAGGGAATGCTTACTGGGTAAATTTATAAATGGCCAAATATTAGTTACCGTATGGATTATTTAGCGAAAACTTCTATACTCAGGGGTACATAGAGATGAAGCTCCACAAATGGGGTGACATCTGTTGAAGATAAAGAACCAATGCACATCTCCTGCTTTAAACATGGATACCACAAACAGTGCAATACCGGGGGAAAAGGGGGAAAGTTATAGGAAGAACTCTAATTCATATGTGCAGTTCCATGACTAAACCTCCAACTTCATGACTAAGTAATAATGCCATCAAATAGATTATCTGAGAATAATTCTCCCATCATGGCATAAATACATTCAGAAGGAAAGCACTCTATTGCTTGCCAGAAAAAAGCCATAAGCACAACTTGATCTTACTGCATTGTTCCCACCATGAAATAACTTGCATATGAGTTAGCTGTACCCTAGAAACCACTGGATGTAAGGAAATGATAACCTCATAAAAAATTTCCAAACAAGAGAAAGTGAGAACAACTGCCACATAACCCTAAAAGTGGTAAAATAATTCATTTGAGAATTTTAAAAGAGAAAAGAGCCTATGACAAATGTTAAGTCACAATATGATAAACCTAGGAATCACCTGTTTGGCAACCAAATTGGCAGAAGTAATGATGATACGAATCCAATCCTCTCTTTGAAAAACAAGAAGTTTTGGATGATGACATGCAATTCCCTGCTTCTTTCAATCTCCACCAAAAGCAATGATCCCAGGGAAAGGGGGATATCTGTAAAAGTAATTGTCCAAGAATGCTAAATTGTGTAAAACTGTTTAGGCACATCACTCAAGTTAACTGAGAAATGATAAACAACTTACACCACAACAAGCTTTGGGAATTGCACATCACTCGAGTTAACTGAGAAATGATAAACAACTTACACCACAACAAGCTTTGGGAATTCTGGATAAGGTACAAGGGTTCTTTGTTCAGGGCTTGAGCTCCAACATCTATCAGTGTTGTGACAAGCAATGGTCACTGGCAAATGGTCAGGAATTCGACAGTAGGATAGAAACCTGCCATTATGTCTCAGCGAAGATACAAGCATCCGTTCAGGAACAAGAACCAAATACAAGTAAATGTAGACTGATTTTCTAGATGCAAACTGTAAAATATGGGTTTTGACCCAGTCAAAAAGAAAAGAAAAGAAAAAGGTAGAAGCTTCAGCAGAGAGAGAGAGGAATCGAGAGTTTTTGGGAGAGGGAAAAGAGAAGAGAGAGAGAGAGAGGAAGAAAAGACAGAGATAAAAGAAAAAGGAAAAAGAAAAGAAAAAGGGAGAGATAAAAGGGAACGAGAGAAAGAAAAAGGAGGAGAGAGAGAAATGGAGAGCAGAGAGCTCTCGCTCAAAGAAAGGAAGAAGAAGAAGAAGAAGAAGAAGAAGGGTTTTGTGTGTTCTCGTCATGGGAGCCTCGCCAAGCCACATTAATTACGTAACGCGGCACCTGGTAAGCGCTCGTGCTCCCCCTTCGTTCAATCGGAGTAATTTCGGACGTAGGGCTTGAAATTCGGAATTTTGGGAGAATCGAGCGGCGAAGTATGATTTTTGAGTCGTTAAGCTGCATATTTTTATAGAAATGGTACTTTGGGATGTTGTGAAGCTATAGCATCTTACGGATCGTGATTTGAGATTGCGGTTTGTCCGGAACGAATTTTGAATTCGGGAGCGCATGCTGGTACTGTAGCGAACAGTAAGCTTCGAGCTTGTTTTGTTGTTGTTTTCGGTACTGTTTTGGGGTGGATGAGTTGGGGCTGTTGTTGTACGTTAAGAGAGCTTTCTAAAGACTGTAAAATGGCTTGAAACGGAATTTTGTGGAGGAAGTTATGGCACGACAAAGTTGGCGCATGGGCTGCGCCTTGCGGGAAATTGATGGGTTTTCGATAAATGCGAGTTTTCGTGGCACATATGTGTCGTTTTATCGACAAATAGGTTTAGTATAGACGAGTCATTATGCAAATATCCTTACTTTGATAATGTTTTTCCGTTAATTTATTAGGGATCCGAGTGCGTTGGTTCTAGTGAACGTCGTAGTTGATTTTCGACTTTCCCAAGTGGGTGGTGCTATCTCTTCTAAGAATTTACAAGCTCATGTCTTCAAAATGATAAATGATTGATATTTTATGAGTTATGAATAAGCATATTTATTGCATAAAAATCTGGATCGGGCATTTACTGCGTTTTGATATTTAAGAATAGCGTGAGAATTTTTGGTGGAAATATATGTTCTGTTTGATGAACGAAGTTGAGAAATATTACATATTTTGAATTTGTGAAACCATTTTACGAAGATCTCGGATTTAAGATGGTTTATGGAAGGCTATATGAATATCGATTTGTGATGAGCTTTTTGAAATGTATTTGATTTGAAATTGATTTATTGAGACGGGTCTTGAAGTTATTTGAGAATGTTTTATGAAAAGTATTTTTGGTGGATAAGTTAAGTTACGAAATCTCTTTCGTGATATATGAAATGCTCTATGGATTTGGTTTGAGAATTATGGATGGTGTTGTTTTGGATTGATGTGGATGCTCAATATCGCTGTAAGCCCAGCGAGGGGCTTGTGAGTATGTGTATACTATTCTAGGATATCCTTGTGAGCCGAGCCACCGGCTAATAATAGGTGGAGACCTTGCCAAGTTGGGAATCTTGGTCGCCTCGTCACTAGGCGTTGTATCGTGACCATGGTTTGATATTGAGCAATTGATTGGTCAATGGAGTAGACCATTGACTTGTGATATGAGTTGGGTCGATGGAATGGACCATCGATGTGTAATTTGAGATTAGTTGATGGAATGGACCATCGACGTGTAATTTGAGATTAGTCGATGGAATGGACTATCAACGTGTAATTTGAGATTAGTCGTTGGATGGACCATCGACGTGTAATTTCATTAGATTATCGATGTGTGGTTTGATGAGATTAATCAATGGATAGACCATTGATACATGTTTTATGAGATTGACCAATAGGTTAGACCATTGGCATTTGCCTATTATTATCTTGAATATTTTTGTTTTGAACACATTGTGTTAAAGTAAGAAATGTTATATTTTGGCCTTGAATGTTTGTTAAATTTCTGGGTTTGGTGTGATATGAGATTAACTAATGGAATGGACCATTGGCGTGTGAATTAATGAGGTTAATCGGTGGATTAGACCATTGATGTTTATTTCGATGTTATTATGAAATGATTATTTTTGCTATAAAATATAGCTATGTTGAAGCGTATGAAACTTATTCTTATTACTTTATGTTTGTTATATCCTTGATTTGGGTTAAAAGAGTTGCGGTTTGATTTTATAAATATGCATAGTGGGTGCTCGATCCGCTTAGAAGAGATGCACTACTCACTGAGCCGTGGTTGCTCACCCCTCTATTTTACAATGTTTTTCAGGTCCCTCGATTAACGATGAGTAGGTACGAGAGCGATATGGATGTGGGGACTCTTAAGAGTTGGATTTTGAGAGCTCTGAGGCTGCGTCCTTTGAGTGGAAGGACGGCCGTGTCATTCCCCTTTCTTGTTGGTTTTTAGGGTGTGACATTTGGTGGTATCAGAGCTTAGGTTATGATCTTTTGGGTGTAAATTTTATGGGACGTTGTGAGGGTGTGTTAGTTTTAGCGCGTTAGTCTTTGTTATGTATTAGGATGTAAGTCTTTTCTTTTTGGGGTCGAAACTCGTGCAGCAATGTTTAAAGTTGCAGAGCACCCTGCGGATACTATGAAGATCTGTGACTTGAAGGGTCATAGTGTAGAGATTGAGTAAAGCCTTGATGTGTCAAGTGTGATAAAGGAGGATGTTATCGTGGTAGAAGTGTTGGGTTTAAGGATAATAAATGTTGGGCTACAAGTTTTCAATCGAGGGAAAGTGACTCGTGGTACCGTGCTTTGCTTATTGGAGGATCAATTTTTGAGTGTGCATATAATAGAAGAGTTGGTGGTGAAAACTTCAAATCAAGATCGTATATAATCGAGATCCCTGAAGACAGCACTTGCAAGTTAACTTTTTGAAACTCCCCAGGCAATTCTATATATATACAGATAATGAAGTTCTATAATAGATTTGTGTCCCGGGTACAGTGGCCTGGCTATCGAAAATGAAGCAACCAAAGATTCAGGAAGCAATGAAACTGCCATATCAAGGAGTCTCGAGGTGGCGGCTGCAATGGCAAAGAGCCCTGCTGTGAATGAGAATGAACAGGTTCCAACAAGAGCAAAAGAGATGAGAAAGGGAACTCTATTTCATTCCTCAAGCTTTTCTCATTTGCAGATTCTACTGATATGCAATTGATAGTTGTTTGGGTTGATAGGCGCAGTGGGGAATGGCCTTTCTCTACCACTTATGATCACCTTGTTCGGACAACTAATCAATACGTTCGGCTAGAGCTAGGCTAATAATGATATTGTTGCTCTTGTGCCTAAGGTTTAAACCTTTGCAAATATGGACTTTATGAATTGTTACACAGAAACTCATTTCTTGAAAAGGAAGTTTTTATGTTGAGATTGTGAAATCTTCAGATTCCTCTTAAGTTTATCTGGTGCTTGGGTGTGGTGCGGCAGCATTTCTTTAGGTGTCTTGCTGGATGGTCACCGGCAAGCAACCGGCTGTAAGAATAAGAGGTCTTTATTTGCAAATTATATTGAGACAAGATGTTGCATTCTTTGACAGATAGACTAACACTAGAGAGTTGGCCAGGAGAATGTTGGGCAACACAACTCTCATCTAGGACGCTTGGGTGGAAACATGGGAAAGTTCATATAGCTCAGGTTGACATTTGTTGGGAACTTTGTGATGGCATTTATCAAGGGATGGCTATTGACTCGGGTTATGCTTTTCATGATTCCTCTGCTAGTGACTGTGACTAGAGTCATGTCCCTCGTCATCTCAAGATGGCATCCCGCGGGCAAAGGTTTGTGTAAAGGCAGCAAATTTTGTTGAACAAACAAGTGGTTCAACTAAGATGGTTACATCATTTACCAGGGAGAAACGAGCAATCGCAGATTTCAACAAATTCCTTGTGAATGCATACAAACGAAGTGTCCACCGAAGCCTACTAAATCTTGGAGGAGTCATGCCCATCATTTTTAGTGTTTTTGCTTTGGCAATATGGTACAACACGAAGTTGATGTTAGACAAGAGATAAAACAGGAATGCAGTGACTGATGTGATCATGGCAACATTGATTGGTTCCATGTCTCTTAGGCAGGCTTCTTCATGCATTAGTGCATTTGCTATTGGTTGAGCTGCTGTATAGAAGATGTTCGAGAGCATTCGCGGGAAGCCGGAGATCGATCCTTTTAACACTAAGGGAAAGAAACTAGATGAATTCAATGAGATATTGAGTTGGCGGATGTGTGTTTCGGTTACGCAACTAGGCCCAATGAGCAAACATTCAATGGGTTCTCTGTTAGCATCCCTCGAGTGGTACAACTGCCACTCTAGTGGGACAAAGCGGAAGTAGGACGTCCATAGTGATCAGTTTGTTAGAGAGATTCTACGATCCCCAAGCCGGTGAAGTACTTATCAATTGTATTAACTTTAAAGAGTTTCAGCTTGAAAGGATCTAGAGCAAACTCGGGCTTGTTAATTAGAAGCTTGTGTTATTCGTGTGCAGCATCAAGGACAATATTGTATATGGAAAGGGAGGCATCATACTTGAGATCAAAGCTACTGTAGAACTTGCAAATGGCATGCCTACAGATAAGGTCAGTTGCTACCTTGTCATGGATTTTCTATGTAAGGAGAAGAAATAAAGAAGTGAGGGAGATGTTGTAGAAAATGGTAAAGGCGGTAAATTATTACCAGATGTAGCACCCCGAACCCTTCGGCGATTGCCACAAGCTCTGATGTTACACTTTATTACCTTTAATTCTTTCGAACAAGCGTCCTAATTTGCAGACACATTTTTTTTTTTTTAAAACGATCGGTCCCAACGCGACTCATAGCGGAAGCAAATTAAACATCACCATCTATCCCCCTACCAATCCATGATACAAATACACACCAGCTAAACATCGGGATTTTATAAACAAACATCGACACATTATTTACATATTCTTTTAGGATGGGACTTCCTTTTTCTTGGGTCGATACAAAACAAGAAAAGCTAGGACTCTGCCATGTCCTGCCTAAAATCTCAAAAAGAAACCCTCGACCCTCAACATCATACGAGCACAAACCCCCATCGAAAGTGTCGACTATCTACATCAAAAAGAGATCCAGCTTCTACTCATCGCGCGCAGGTCTCACACCCAACCCGGTGCATCAGGCGGTGGCGGCGGCAACATCCCTCGCATAGCTCCATCCCGACGAACGTGCACAGAAATGAACTCCTGAATGACAGGGCCCCCAGCCAGGCCTATGTCGTACATCACTAGACAACGTACTTGAATAAAAGTCAATCCGGGAACAGATGGACAATCTATCTCCGCACACTCGACCTCTACATCGGATGGTAGACCATAAAACACCCCCCGCGAGACGGCAGGAAGCGGCATACTGCTAATCTGAAATGTTATCCCCAAAAGGGGTGAGTACAACCACTCAGCAGATAGGGAAATCCAATAACAACTCAATGCATCATGCATATCATCATACATTGCAGGCATTTCTTACCTTGAAGCCATGCGCATACTATCATGCATCATTATATCAATTCATGACATCATCATCATAGCATCATTTCATCATACATGTCTTCGAGCCATATCATATATCATCATCATTATCATTACCATGCATATCATCATGCATATCATATCATAGGTGATCATCATATCACATCACATATCATCATCATCATCATCATGCATATCATCATGCATATAATATCATGGGTGATCACCATATCACATCACATATCATCATCATCATCATCATCATCATCATCATCATCATCATCATCATGCATATCATCATGCATATAATATCATGGGTGATCATCATATCACATCACATATCATCATCATCATCATCATCATCATCATCATCATCATCATCATCATCATCATGCATATAATATCATGGGTGATCATCATATCACATCACATATCATTATCATCATCATCATGCATATCATATCACGGGTGATCATCATATCACATCACATATCATCATCATCATGCATATCATGTCATGATTTAATTTTCAACTTTATCTTTAAATTTGATCACCACATCACCCATTTCTCAATCATCAATTTCATCATCCCTTCGGGCAAAGACCTCCGACAGGGTTCCCAGCGTTTCCAGCCATCCCATGGCCACCGGGCTTCCGGCCCCCCACATTCCGGGCATCTTGCCTCTCAACTAGCATCACGAGACATTCCCTTCGGGCAGAAACCTCCGACAGGGCTTCCGGCCTTTACCCTTCTAGCTAGGCATCCCGCACCCAAATCCTGGCATCGCAAGGCATTCCCTTTGGGCAAAGACCTCCGATAGGGCTTCCGGCCCCCCACATTCCGGGCATCCTGAATCTCCCAGGGAATTCTGGCAATGTATCTATACATTCCGGCCATCATCCTCCACCACAACCACTTCCTCGTTTACCATCATCCACATATACCATTTCTTTATCTCAATTTAACATGGCAATTGGCATGGTATCAAACAAATCACACTTGACATGGAATTCACACTTGCATCTCAATTCATATGTCATACACATGCCAAAACTTTATCCCATACACATCTCAATTCAATACATGTACAAGGACCATGCCATACGCATACCAAGACTTTATTACATATACATCTCAATCCAATACATGTGCAAAGACCTCATCACACATATGCCACGCAAATAGAATTGAATCCACGGCCAAATAAAAATCCATTTTATTTTATTATTTTATTTATTTATTTATTTATTTTATTGTTTAATATCAATAAATTCCCAAAATTACATAAATCCAAGAAATTATTAAACAAACCCATAGGATGATATTTACTTGCAAAATTCATGGCCAATATAATTTTTTTTTTTTTACCAAATTCCACAATTTTCCCAAAACATCCTATGATTCTCGGATTTAAACCAAATGCACAGTTTCCAAATAAATTCAATTAAAATATCCATTCGGCCTCCAAAAATTACGAAGTTTTACAGGGTGATAGCCAAGACATTTTTGTGCATCTTTCATGAAGAACTCCAAGTCAAATTCATTATATATTATTTTATTAAACCTCACGAAGCTTCTGGAACCCTTACCGCATCGTCCAGAATACACATCTCCGAAATATTAAGATTTCACCCATCTATTCTCTTTCGTTTCTTCTGAAATTTGGATATGTCATGTATCAAGGTGTCCTTTACAAGTTTCATGAGAGATCTAGGTCAAATAACCAAAGTATGGTCACCATTTAAGTCCATCAAGTCTCGGGTGTCTCGGAACACATCACCAGAATCATCATCTCCAAGATCTAGCCGATATACTAGGCTATTCTTGTTCATTTATCTTCAAATTTTAGTATGTTGTAGTTTAAGATGTTACCTACAACTTTCATCAAGACACCAAAGTCATATTTTCATCACAAACCAACATGTAACCAAGAATCCAACAAGAGGTCAGTGAAAACATCACAGATCTGGGGTCTCCGTATAACAAGGCTTTAACCCCTCAAATCTCCATAATTTTTTACTAAAATTCAGTATGTTATAGTACAAGATGTTAGCTACAATTTTCATGAAGACACCGAAGCCAAAATCGGACTCCAAACACACATGAAATCTCAAACAAGTTTCGGACTCACACAACCCGAGCAAGAACAGTCACACGGCTTGAAAACAACCAACCCTTACCTTGGTATTTCTCACAAATAACACCTAAAATCGAACATGCAAACCATATACCCACATGCAAGAGAAGTTATAGGACTCCACTTGCCTCTAAGATGAACAAACGACGGCATGGACGGCTGGACACGGCGGCACACGGCGGCTCCTCCTCGGCTCCGCCTCCTCTCCCTCTCGGTCTCTCCCTTTCTCTCGCAATTTCTCTCTCTCTCTCTCACCCTCTCTCTCGGCCAAATGAAGAAAACCAGCCACCTTCTCTCTCTCCTCCCCTCTTATACTCCCTAATCCTCATGATTAGCAATCATGAGATTGCCTACAAACCCACCAATGCATGCCATTCCTTCATGCCACTTGTCACATTAAATTTTTGAATTGATTTTGGGCTTGGGCTTGGGCCTTTTATGGCCGGCGACCACTTCCTCTTGGGCCACTATTGGGCCGGCGACTTGGCCCATTAAGCTTAGGCCAAATGGGTCCAAGGCCCATTCCAAAAATTAACTCCTTTTTCTCTCTCTTTTTTTTTTTTTTGAAATTCTCTTATAAATATTTTTGAATTCCAATTTTCATCTCGGCCAAATACTTGGGATATTTTAATTATTGAAATTTAATTTATGAATCATATGGCCAAGCACAAATTATTAATCTATTAAATTTAAATTTCCAAAATCACAAGCACAAATCATCAAATTAAAAAACTAATGGCTAAAACATAAGCCATGGAAATTCTACCACCTAATTAAAGACTTTAACACACCTTATGGCTTGGCTTTGAATTTCTGGGATGCCACACCAGACCAAGACTATTTATGATCGTTTGGTCAATGTGCTTGCCAAACATGGTCATGGAGACGAGGCTCTTGAATTTTGAGGGAAGCAAAACGGAGAAGTTTCCAATTGGCAAAGTGGAACATAGTGCCATAGTTCATTCATTTTGTAAGGAGGGGAATCTAGCAAGGCAAAGGAAATAATGAACGAGATTATCCTTGAAGGGTTGTATCCCAAATGTGTGACATATGCCATTATTATCGTTGGGTTTTGTCGAGTAAGTAAAGTAGATCAAGCTAGAAAGCTGCTTAAGTAGATGGAAATGTATAGCTGCAAACTGAACACTCTACCTTGCATAGCCTTGTTAAGTGGGCTTGGTAGAAGTGGTAAGTTTTCAGAAGCTAAAAAAAAAAAGAAAAAAAAAAGAAATGGGGAATTACAAGGGGATGAAAGAGCTTATGCAATTTGGTATCAATCTAGCATGGTTAGAGAAACCATATCTCTACATCGTTGATCCTCTTTTTCTAACTCGGCGTTTGAGTTTTTAGTGTACAACAAACTGTTTTATACCAAGGGACCATACGTTCATGAAGCGAAAAGTGTGAAGTTAGATTGGCTCATGAAGTATAATGTTTAATTTTCTTCACTTGTCACGGATTCTAGACTTTATCGTGATCCCAGAGCTAACCAAGTTCTCTGTTGGGTGGTCTCTACCTTTGGCTGGCACCTTTGAGAGCATACCTATGGCACCTGATATTTCTACTTGATGAACCCTTCTTGGTTTTTTTGTAGAAAGCACGATGACATTGAAAATGGGGGAGGATAGGAAGAAAACTTGGTGAGCTTCAGCTAGACCATGATGGTTTCCCCGCGTTATTATCAACCATGTATGCTTCCAAAGGAAATTCAGATAATGTGCTTGAGATTAGACGAATTATGGAGCGGCATGAAGTGAACACCAACACAAAAAGAAAGAAAGAAAAAGGCCCAAGTTATGGCAGGATCGAAGCATGGAGTAATTCATGAATTTCTGGTTGGTGATGAGATGCATCCTCAATGAAAAGATAACGAGAATATATGTGAAGATTCAATAGCAAAATCATTTTGGGAGAAGGGCCACTTGCGAGTTCGAGGAAGAGGCAAGACGGAAATACCCTCTTTTGTTTTGGTAATTAATTTATGTCGAAATTTCGAGGACGAAATTTTTTTTAGGAGGGGAGAATGTAAAATATGGGTTTTGACCAAGTCAAAAAGAAAAAGAAAAGAAAAAGGTAGAAGCTTCAGCAGAGAGAGAGAGGAATCGAGAGTTTTCGGGAGAGGGAAAAGAGAAGAGAGAGAGAGAGAGAGAGAGGAAGAAAAGACAGAGATAAAAGAAAAAGGAAAAAGAAAAGAAAAAGGGAGAGATAAAAGGGAACGAGAGAAAGAAAAAGGAGGAGAGAGAGAAATGGAGAGCAGAGAGCTCTCGCTCAAAGAAAGGAAGAAGAAGAAGAAGAAGAAGAAGAAGGGTTTTGTGTGTTCTCGTCATGGAAGCCTCGCCAAGCCACATTAATTATGTAACGCGGCACCTGGTAAGCGCTCGTGCTCCCCTTCGTTCAATCGGAGTAATTTCGGACGTAGGGCTTGAAATTCGGAATTTTGGGAGAATCGAGCGGCGAAGTATGATTTTTGAGTCGTTAAGCTGCATATTTTTATAGAAATGGTACTTTGGGATGTTGTGAAGCTATAGCATCTTACGGATCGTGATTTGAGATTGCGGTTTGTCCGGAACGGAATTTTGAATTCGGGAGCGCATGCTGGTACTGTAGCGAACAGTAAGCTTCGAGCTTGTTTTGTTGTTGTTTTCGGTACTGTTTTGGGGTGGATGAGTTGGGGTTGTTGTTGTACGTTAAGAGAGCTTTCTAAAGACTGTAAGATGGCTTGAAACGGAATTTTGTGGAGGAAGTTATGGCGCGACAAAGTTGGCGCATGGGCTGCGCCTTGCGGGAAATTGATGGGTTTTCGATAAATGCGAGTTTTCGTGGCGCATAGGTATCGTTTTATCGACAAATAGGTTTAGTATAGACGAGTCATTATGCAAATATCCTTTTTACTCGGCCTTTGATAATGTTTTTCCGTTAATTTATTAGGGATCCGAGTGCGTTGGTTCGAGTGAACGTCATAGTTGATTTTCGACTTTCCCAGGTGGGTGGTGCTATCTCTTCTAAGAATTTACAAGCTCATGTCTTCAAAATGATAAATGATTGATATTTTATGAGTTATGAATAAACATATTTATTGCATAAAAATCTGGATCGGGCATTTACTGCGTTTTGATATTTAAGAATAGCGTGAGAATTTTTGGTGGAAATATATGTTCTGTTTGATGAACGAAGTTGAGAAATATTACATATTTTGAATTTGTGAAACCTTTTTACGAAGATCTCGGATTTAAGATGGTTTATGGAAGGCTATATGAATATCGATTTGTGATGAGCTTTTTGAAATGTATTTGATTTGAAATTGATTTATTGAGACGGGTCTTGAAGTTATTTGAGAATGTTTTATGAAAAGTATTTTGGTTGATAAGTTAAGTTACGAAATCTCTTTCGTGATATATGAAATGTTTTATGGATTTGGTTTGAGAATTATGGATGGTGTTGTTTTGGATTGATGTGGATGCTCAATATCGCTGTAAGCCCAGCGAGGGGCTTGTGAGTATGTGCATACTATTCTAGGATATCCTTGTGGGCCGAGCCACCGGCTAATAATAAGTGGAGACCTTGCCAAGGGGGGAATCTTGGTCGCCTCGTCACTAGGCGTTGTGTCGTGACCATGGTTTGATATTGAGTAATGGATTGGTCAATGGAGCGGACCATTGACTTGTGATATGAGTTGGGTCGATGGAATGGACCATCGACGTGTAATTTGAGATTAGTCGATGGAATGGACCATCGACGTGTAATTTGAGATTAGTCGTTGGATGGACCATCGACGTGTAATTTCATTAGATTATCGATGTGTGGTTTGATGAGATTAATCAATGGATAGACCATTGATACATGTTTTATGAGATTGACCAATGGGTTAGACCATTGGCATTTGCCTATTATTATCTTGAATATTTTTGTTTTGAACACATTGTGTTAAAGTAAGAAATGTTATATTTTGGCCTTGAAGGTTTGTTAAATTTCTGGGTTTGGTGTGATATGAGATTAACTAATGGAATGTACCATTGGCGTGTGAATTAATGAGATTAATCAGTGGATTAGACCATTGATGTTTATTTCGATGTTATTATTTAATGATTATTTTTGCTATAAAATATAGCTATGTTGAAGCGTATGAAACTTATTCTTATTACTTTATGTTTGTTATATCCTTGATTTGGGTTAAAAGAGTTGCGGTTTGATTTTATAAATATGCATAGTGGGTGCTCGATCCGCTTAGAAGAGATGCACTACTCACTGAGCTGTGGTTCCTCACCCCTCTATTTTACAATGTTTTTCAGGTCCCTCGATTAACGATGAGTAGGTACGAGAGCGATATGGATGTGGGGACTCTTAAGAGTTGGATTTTGAGAGCTCTGAGGCTGCGTCCTTTGAGTGGAAGGACGGCCGTGTCATTCCCCTTTCTTGTTGGTTTTTGGGGTGTGACACAAACATGAAAGCAAGAAGGAAATATGCATGAACTATCCACGTAGTTATTAAATTAACCAGAAAAGCCAGAGTTATAATATTGTCCCAGCAGAATAATATAAAAAAAGGAATGGCTGAAGGCATTCACTGCAAAATTCATAGCCAATGTGGACGACAAGAGATTATTAACATATCGGCCAAGAGAGCATGGAACCAAAAGGTACAGATCAGTGCAAGGAAAAAGAAGTACGAACCACGCAATGTCACACGTGAACGTCGCAATGAATATCTGCGCAATGCTTTCGACAGGATAGATAAGTTCTGCCAAGGAAATTTCAGAACTACAACCAAAAGAACCTTGTCCCAGAGATTCAAGACGATTGAGGCAGAAATTCATCCCTGGAGGTGGACAGAAGCTGCGCCTATTTTCATCATTTGCGGTGGAATTGAAACAAGGGCCAGTTTCTGGAGGCACCCGGTTTAGATTAGAAGTGATTCGATCGGCATTCTCAAGATATTTGTTGCCTCTTTGAGACAAGTTTCCAGCATGGGCAGAAACACATGCTTCTTTCCCATCAATCTCTGAGCTCACAACCTTTTCAGCTGGATGCACACGAGTGAGTGGGTGAGGAAGTCCGCACCTCATGCTTGGCACATTACAAATGGTGTCGGAATTGTTAATGGGCAAAACATTTGGCAACTCTGGTTCGCCACCAGGATCAGTGGTGGGCTCCTTGGAAAAAAGATCGAGCCTGGATCCAGATGAATTTTTACAATTCAATGAAGTGGGCACGGCTGTTGCTAGAAAAATAGGGCATCTCCGGATGCAAGAAACGGGGTTGGCGGAGTGCAAAATGTGCCTGCACCGAGCCAAAAGCGATTTTGCTCGGCGATAAACAGTAGAGGAAGAGGATGGACCTGGAGATGAAGCAGTAGACCAGGAGGCCGATACCCTTTTGCTGCTGCTCGAAGTCGTGGTGGTCGTGGTGGTTGTCCAAGGCAAAGAAAACCTCTCCTTGACTGCACGAGGATCATCCGAACCAGGAGAAACCACTTCCTCCTCATCCAGGACAACAATTCTCCTAATAGAAAATCCAATTCGAATGCCGGCCCTACATTTACCATCGCCCCCACACACGAGCAGGACTTCATCCCCTGCAAACAACGCGACAGCGCTGCCCTGCTGACACTCGACTGAAAGTACCGTGAGGAGCAGCCTCGCTCTCCTCCCCGAATCTCTCCCTAGAAAGAAACAAAGGAGTCGTTCGGACGAGACCCGGCATGGAAAACGAAGACCTTGCGCTGGCTACCATCGAAGAGGATGTGGCAATGAAGGTTGTGTTGGATGCTGATTGCGCAATCCCAAGATCTCCATAACCAGAATAAGAACATGCATAATTGAGTAAAAAGATTAACGCACCTATTTTGGGATCCATCGTTCTTGAAGCAGAAGCGGAAAACTAATGTTCCACACGCAAATCCTTCTCATCTATTGCCCTCCATATCACTGGCTCAATGAGATGGTCCCCTCACCCTTTTAGCGTTAGGTTAACGAACCTTATGTGAAGATACATGTGAGAATTATGGTTAAATGAGAGACTTGAGCACTATTTATAGAGTTTCCAGTCAGGCCCCTCATTACGAGCCAAGCTCTACTCGGCCCACACTAGCCAGCCTCATATTAGACTAATTAAGAAACCTTCTATTTCACCTTAGATCAACCCCGTTTTACAATAACCGTAAAACGGTAAATTACAATATCAATTAATATAATCCACATTAGGAAAACTCTTACATTCTCCCACTCGGACTATATTGATTGAAATTGTACTATATGTGCGTACCTTGGTCTAGAGATAATTCTTAATAGTCAATCATATCCCATAAAGTCTCAAACATCGAATCATGGCGATAACTGCATGTATACACATAGAACCTTCCATGGTCACGAGTGTTTTCAACTTTATTGATATGGATTCAATATGGTAGTGTGTCAAATGGATAACATCTCTCATAGAGAGATTCTATTTGTCAGTCACCATTTTCTTACCTTAAGTGTCACCAAAATTTGTGCCACTAGAGAATGTCCATTCTCTTACCTTAAGCGTCACAAAAAACTTATGCCACTAGAGAATGTATTTATAGTTCCAATGAACCCAAATATGCCTTGTCCTTACGATTAACCTTTCTTTATGTATAATAAGGCATATGCACAAGACTAATAACCGGATACCCTTAGCATTCACTCAAGCTTTATACAATACCTTGAGACTTTATTAATATGTATTCAACATAATAACAACATATTCAAAAATATTTTATTGAATGCAAAAGTTAATACATATCAAACTGTTACAAAGTATAACGAACATAGATAAAACATTTATCAGAGTAAAGCCAAAATAGCTCCCACTAAACAATAGCATCTCACGATGCTCCTAGGCCAATGCTAATGACATGTCACTCAAATACACATGAGCGTAGGCCTTTAGTTAGTGGATCTGCAATCATATCATCTGTGGAAATATTATAACATCACTTTTCTATACTGTTTCTTTATAGTAAAAAATATTTGACCGCCATATATTTAGACCCCTTGAGATCTCTGTTATTAATAATACTATAAATTTATTATCTCAATACAATCGTATGGATCTATCCATAAAGTCAAAACGGTCAACTCCTTCATGAGGTTCCTAAGCCAAATAGCCCAAGTAACAACTTAAAAGAATGTTACAAACTCAATAGACATAAAACGTTATTTATTGCACTTCCTGCCAACATAAATATACATTCCGTTATTAATCACATGTCATCCTAACAGCCGGCAAAGTTTACATTTGAATACCCTACTAGCTACAAGAATTGAATAGTCTGTAAATTAGCATATAATCTCTTGTTATCTTTAAGTACCTCAAAACCTTCTTAGCAGCAACCTAGTGATCACGTCTTGGATTTGACTGATATCTACCTAGAAGTTTCGTCACAAAGATGATATTTAGTTTAGTGCAAATTCGAGCATATATTATACTTTTAAGTGCACTAACACAAAGTACACCATTTAATTAGATTTTCTCAATATCTAAATAAGGACAATGTGATAGATTTAGTCCATTACCCTTAACAACAGGAGCAATTCCTGGCTTGCAATGATGTATGTTGAATATTTCCAAAATACAATCAGTAAATGTCCTCTGAGATAAATCTAATAAAATATGGTGAGAACAATCCTTACGGATCTCAGTACAAAGGACAAAAGATACCTCAATGTCACTACTTGTAAGCAAAATATCATATACATGGAGTATGAGAAAAAACAAATTTCCTCCCATTGACTTTGCAGTATATATTAAATTACTTTGTTCCCAATTGAAAAAAATAACAACACTACGAAACTTTAATAATAGTGTCTGGAAACTTACTTAAAACTATGAATAAAACTTTTCAGTTTACACACAAGTTTACTTGAATCATCTGCTGCAAAAACCCTCAAGTTGCTTTATATAGATTTTATATCTATTTGGCGTAACTCCATATCAAAATAAACTATTAATGCAACGTTCACTCTGAAAGAATCTTTAAAAGATACTAGAAAGAAATAATTATTTCTTCACTATAAACTATCCACCTCTATTTCAGAGTAAAAACTTTATTATCTTCACATACTTGATTGAGAACAAGAAACGACATTTATAAATATGCCGCTAAATAAACCATATAGTGGATATTGTAATCATGCTCTCACAAATAGACTATATAATCTGATGGTATAACTGATCGTCTTTCCCTAACAAATCTCCTTAATAAATCTGGAACCACTTCATTCCGCACTTGAGAGGTTTGAACAATTTCATTATAAACTATATCAAAAATAGTACCTTGAACCTCAACAAGTTTAATCTATGGTACAGGAAATTCCACAATTATCTAAATAGGCAAAGACAAAAACACAATAACCTCCATCATACTATTATCTTTAATAGTCTGAGAGCAGTTATCCTTTACAATTATGTCGATCTTTAGAAACTTTAGAGTATGTGATTCCATAATTCTTATACCTTCTTTAAGGTCATACAATCTATACCCCTTTGAACAATCTGGGTAAGAGATAAAATAATTTTAAGTGAATCTAAATTCCAACACACTTAATATTGGATTAGATCACCTCACTTCTGCATGACACCTCTAAATTTAATATGATTCAAGTAATTTACGTCCAGTCCATAATTCAAAATAAGTTTATGAAACAATTTTAGTAAGAAACGCCTTTTGTATGTGAAAAAATTGTTTTCATAATATCAGCTCACAGAAGACCGGATAAATTAGTCTTACCAATCATACTCATCACCATGTTTATTATGGTGCAATTATGCCTTTTGGCCAAATCTTCTTGTCAGATTTTCAAGCATAGTAATTTAATTACCATCTCAAAATTTACCAAGTATTTGACAAATGACCCTTTAAGCTATACCGCATTGTCATACTTGCTAAAATACCCACGGCCACTATTAAACCTAACAACCTTTAAGACTAATTCTAACCAATTTATTCTTTATTTCGGTCAATTTTACTTCCACAATAATCAACATAAATCTTTAGATAACCATTAAGAGTAGACATAAAACTTTTGGAAACAACTTTTTCATTCTTATATGAGATGTATATATCATTAGGATTTAAACACAATATTTGCATATGTGTCCTAATTACATAACTTCAAGCCATTAAGGCTTCCATCATTTTTTAGCAATGCAGTCAGTAGACAAGCCACATTTTCAGTGTTCCTGAATGGAACGCTTCATGGACAGTAAGCAAATTCTATTGCTCTTTTCCCAAGCAGCAAATCATATGTCCACAACTTAAAATTTAAAATAGTAGAAACCTCATTAATAATAGAGTTATTAATTACAAAAAATGTGACTAAAATAACAAGCAATGTATGTAATTAGCACCATGTGAGAACTGTATAACTTGATGTACAAGTACACATCCAGAGAGTTACATGCAAAATCACATAATCACCTTTGGGCAGAATACATAACATGCAGTTGTACACTCCCCACATAATAGTGGTTATGATAATATATTCTAACATTCATGAATTCATCACCTTTGGGTATATGAATCACTAGGATTAGTCACTCCTCCACCACACCATCATGTATCCCTCCATGAACTAATACACAATCACCTCCTTTAGGAGTATGACTATGCATTAGACCAGGAGAAATCTCAATCATTATATGAGACTGATATTTCTCAAACTCAATTAAGCGTGCCACTTTGGCGGTCACTACTCAATTGAATTCTTGAAACTCTCTCATACTAGGGATATAAACTTTACTTTTCACATACACCATATACATGTGATTTTGACTTTAGTGATAGAAGCAGTAAATCACTAAAATCACATATCATGCTAATTACACTATTTTATTCATTAATAAAAACTAATCAAACATATATATAAATGATCTGAAAGATAGACTCCAATGAGATCACGGATCATAGTAACAAAATAAACTTCTCATAACATAAAAGAAAATATTTCTTGTGCACCCTGATTACAGATTACCAGCACATAAATGAGTATGCATGAGTAACAAAAGTTTCATAACTTTTACTATCTCACATCACCTCAATACATACTTCAAATACTATTCCATAATGGTTGTATCTCATTAAGCCAACTTTAGTTTACAATAAAGTTTAATTTTTATTAATGAATCACACATTTATGATGTTTATGTGATAACATACATGTAACCCAACACTTGTATTTCCAAAATCACATAAAATACAAGAAAAATACGCAAAAATAAACTAAAAATACACGTATTTAGGGTTGCGTATGTATTTTCACATTCATAAAATAATTAAAAATGTAAAATAAATACACCACAACTGTTGACACCTAATTTTGACCATGTCATTCACTTGTTCATCATATAAAAATTACATTAAGCAATTCATAGCATTGCATTTAGGATAAAACTTATCTTTTGGAAAATAAAAATATAGGATAATAAATAACTTATAAAATAAAAACATTTGGAGGGAGATTTTGAATATATATATATATATATATATATATATATTTATTTAATAATAAAAAATATTTGGTTGTTGAACATAACTCCTCATTTCCTCATTTCAAATTCAAAATTCAACTTTGGTGTGATTTTGGAGCCATTTCTTTGTTAAGTGGTTGAGTGAAAATCGCCACTTGCAAAAACAAACTCGAGTTTTTCCTCTATAAATAGAGAAAGCGAGGCTTCGGTTTGATCGAGGGGGAACTTTGGAGAACGAGCTTTTGAAACACTTACAGCAGGGAATAGAGTTTTTGGGAGAGAAAAGTACAAGAAAAAAGTGGAGAGAGGGAAGGGCTTCTTTTGGCTTAGCCAAATGAAGAAAAACACAAAAGGAAAATTCAACAAGAAAAAGCTTTCGATGTTCTTTTTGAAGGAAAAGTGCAGACAACTGCAGAGAGAGAGAGAGAGAGAGACGTGTGAGGGGACTAGTGAGGCAGAGAGAAAAAGTGCCGCGCATCGTCTTCTTCGCGGGCACCCCCCGACTGCGCCTTCTGCCCAAGATCCGGCCACGATGCCATGCCACCGCACCCCTGCACCGTTGTCGTTCCACCGCCCGCGTCCTTTGCCGGAGTCTCTGCACCATCTCCTCCCGAGCACCGACCCTTAGCAGCCCGTTGCACTCACCGTCGCCGCCTGGAGCCCACACCATCATTGCGCCTTAGCCCGCGATCCACCACTGCTACCCACTGCCGAACAATGCCCCTGCAAGACATCCATCGCAGCAGTTCGCCCCCCCGCGACGCCTCTGCCCGCACCACCGCGCTGCTCCCGAGCCTGAGCGACCAGCAACTCACCTCCACTGCTCGCCACAGCACCGCAAGCAGCCCTGCTCTGTTGTGCTGGCCATTGGCACTCATGACCCATGACCTGCCGTTCATCCGCCAACCTGCAACGTCTGCTCCATTGCTCCACTCAAGCACCACTAGATCCAACCGCCACTATTGTTGCTTCCCTCCGGACGTCGTCGTGCCTGACTGATCCGCTCCGCCGTTGTTCCCTCCGCAGCAGCCTGGATCAGTCTCAGTAGCCCGACGCTCCTGCACACGACGTTGCTGCACGCCCGAACAGAGCCACTTGCTGCCTTCTTTGTTTTGCTGCAGGTCCAGTTATCGCCCGAACCTTGCCAGAGCTCTGGCGGACAGCCCTATTCCGAACGGTGACCCCTCAATGAACGACCATCGCAGGCTACCACTTGTGCCGGCGCCACCCCTCGAGAAAGTCGTACCTGGGAATAGGTAAAATTCTTAGGCTAAATTTAGTTCAAGTATTCGAACTCATATTTTTTTTTTTATATATATTCTAACTTGATTTGTTTTGATTTATTTTTATCATTAGGAAATTTGTCATATTAAGTCATAATAATAAAAAATATTGAGCCGCGAGATGTCCAGTTAGATTTTTTATTATTTCAACTTTTTCATGGTAAATTCATGAATTGCTTTGCATCATTGAGATAATATGTCATTGATTTACATTGATAAATTTTCAATAAGACATGTTTTGGTGTGTTATCGTTATTTGCTCATCGCATATCATGCATCACATGTCATTTCTAGAATTTAGGTATTTAGGTCCATAAACATTTCATGTTTAAATCAATGCATTTTAATTTTTAAGATTCATATAGAATTAGGATAATTTTCCTTTAATAAAATCAAAACAAAAAAGAACAAAAAATGTTATTTAGGTTATATAGATTTTATAATGTGCACACCATATGTTGCGCTTTAGTTAGTGGGTCATAGGTTAATGCTTTAATATTCCCGTCGTGTAGTTGTTTTTTAATAATAAAAAAGCCAAATATTAGTATTGCATCATTATGTTATTTTTTTAATAAGAATTATTAAGTCTTTTTTTTTAAAAAAAGAAGAAAACACAAAAGTCATTTATTTGGTTAGTTAATAGGTTAGTTCATAATTAATCCCATTTCATGTCATCATTGTTAGTGTAGGTTGCATATGTGTAATAAAAAAATATTAAAAAATTATAAAAAGAACATGCATATAGAATTACCATGTCATACATCCCATATCATATAACACATGCATATTTAGGGTTATGTAAATTAGATTGCACACATATTGTAATGATTTAAATTATGTCACATGAATTGCATCTCATATGTCATTAAAGTAAAACTCATGCATATCAAATTTAGATTAAGATTGCATATAATTAACAATTTTTTTAAAAAGAAAAAGAAAAATTAGGTGTCATGTCATTTAGAAATCATGTTTAGGGCATGCATTTTGATTAGCATTTTTGTAAGTTTTTCTTTAGAGAGTGGACCTTAATCAAGTTGTAGTTTATAATTTCTTACAATTTATCACTTTAGTTGATTGAATGTTATTTCATTGATTGTGCACCCGCATGACCACCCTTTGCATGTTAGTAGCTTAGGTTAAAATTAATCAAGACCGCGTACAAAATATTTTTTAAATTAAAATGACAAGGTATCGAAAGGGCGTTAGATTTTTCTAGCATAACCATGTCCCTGGATTTATTGAATCTCTGGTTCGCAAAAGTAAAGTATTCTCCCATACTTTACTTGGGTTTCTAACCAACCCTAATTGGTTAGTGGCGGCTCCAAATTGAGTATAATTGCATGTTTAAATGAGTTAATTTCTTAGTATCAAGTCGCGATTAGTAGGACTTGGAAGGGTCCGTGCCAAGTCTTCGGACTTAGTAATCCAATAGCCTTCTTTGAATAATTCACCCGAAAGTGGAAAAACTTGGAACCCATAATGGTTGTATCTCATTAAGCCAGCTTCAGTTCACAATAAAATTTAATTTTTATTAATGAATCATACATTTATAATGTTTATGTACTAACATACCTGCAACCCAACACTTGTATTTCCAAAAATCACAAAAAATATAAGAACAATACGCAAAAATAAACTAAAAAATACACGTATTTAGGGTTCAGTATATATTTTCACATCCATAAAATAATCAAAAATGTAAAATAAATACACCACAACGTAAAGGAAGATCATACGAACCTAACGCCACCAGCCACGCGCCAATTAGAGGCTCCACGCGCCCACACACGCCGCTTGAGTGCGCGGCGCGTGGAGCCCACACGTGTACGTAACTAACCGATTAAAACCAGTCCGACTGGCCTCGACTCGACCGCCCGGTCCAACCGGTTGACTGGACCATTCCACCGTTGACCGGGTCGGGTCGGGTTGGGTCAACGGTCAACGAGTCGGGTCAAGGTCAACGGTTGTCGGGTAGAGTCAACGGCTCGGTCGGTTAGGTCTGGTTGCTGACATCATGATGACGTCAGCCTCCGCGCGTGCAATGCATGCGCGAGCCGCGCCCCGCGCGTTAGGCACGTGAGCGCACGTGGGGCGCATGCTTGACGCCCTGGCGGCGCGTGGCCGCGCGTGGGGGCGCGTGCGGCCCCCTCCAACGACATGTCGCCCACGGTTCTGCTCGTGTCGTTAAGCCCAGTCCGAATTTATGATTTAATTTTATTTTTATTGAACAAAAATACGAAAATCACAAATTATGGCAAAAATTTTATGCATTCAAATTCTAGGGTTATGATTTGCTCTAATACCACATGTTGGATACTGATTGCGCAATCCCAAAATCTCTATAACTAGAACAAGAACATCCATAATTGAGTAGAAAGATTAACACACCTGTTTTGGGATCCATCGTTCTTGAAGCGAAAGCAGAAAACTAATGTTCCACGCGCAAATCCTTCTCCTCTATTGCCCTCCGTATCACTGGCTCAATGAAATGGCCCCCTCACCCTTTTAGCATTAGGTTAATGCTCTTTATGTGAGGATACATGTGAAAATTAGGGTTAGAGGAGAGACTTGAGCACTATTTATAGAGTTTCCAGTCAAGCCCCCTCATTACAGACTAGGCTCAACTCGGCCCACACTAGCCAGCCCCATATTAGACTAATTAAGAAATCATCTATCTCACTTTAGACCAACCCTGTTTTACAATAACTGTAAAACGGTAAATTATAATATCAATTAATGTAGTCCACATTAAGAAAACTCTTATAGGTTGCTGACTCGGGGGTCAAGCAGGAGGAAGTCACATTGACCGGCAACGTAACCGATCGCATAGAGGCGGCCGGCCTCGAGCCAGATGGACTCGCTAGGGCACCCAGTGGCCTTGGAAACCAAGGGGATCTCGACGTGCCGCACCTCGAGACGCACCGCTGCTGCCGCCTTTGCTACACGGCTCCTTCTTTCTCTTCTTGTCATGGCCTTGCGTGGCAGGGTGGTGGGCGGGTCGCCTTCGTTTGAGGGTAGTGTCAGGGGCGACGGTTGACATGGGTGGAATGGAGGGAAGTGCATGTCATGTCATGTCATGGCACCAATCAAATCATGGACGTTAGTCGAAACGAAGATGAAGAATTTGACAGAAGAAAAGGGAGATGAAGAATTCGAAGGAAAACGAAGGATGAAGGAAGGATTCGAGGGGTCGCAAGAATGGCGGGCGATGAGGGAGTAGAAAGGGAGGGGAGGGAAGGTTTCAATGGCAGCCAATGCAATCCCCACCGTCCATTCGTTTGCGCCCCTCCCCGATTGCTTTCCCTCCAAAAAAAAAGAAATTAACCCCACTCCCTCTCTAATTTAAAAAAATAAAAATTGTAAATTTGATTGATAGCCCGGCACATGCGGGCCGGGTCAAATATCGGGCTAACGAATCATTGCTGGGAGCTGTTTGATGAATTCAAAATTTTTGAATGAATAAAACCATAGCCCAATTTTACTCTCTCTATTAGTTGAACCGGTGAAGAGGAGCAAAGCCTTCATATTTGAGGCCTTTTGGTAGGAAAATAAGGAGTGTGGTAGGATCATTAAGGATACTTGGAATGAACCTGGCCTAATTGCTGAGGATTCGATACTGAAATTAAAAGCTGTGTCATTAGCTTTAGCCAAACGGAGCAAGATAACTTTTCTAAACAACCTGAAGCGGATTAATGACCTGAGAGATGAGTTGCAAGGAGAAATTAACTTCGAGAGCTTACCTGCACATAGAAATAAACAGTAAGAACTTACAAAACAAATTGAGAATCTGTGCAGAACAAATGTACTGGGGCTTGAGATCGAGAATAGAGTGGCTAAAGTGGGGTGGTAAAAACACAAAATATTTCCATGCCATAACCATTGAAAGAAGGTAGCGAAATAGAATTTCCATGTTGAAAAATGTAGGTGATACTTGGAAACGAGACCCAGCAAGACTGAAGGTTATGACAATGATTTGTAAGCTCTTCTAGTAAAGTCAATATGTCTTTGATGAACACCACAGTAAATCTATTTATACACTCTTTGAATATTTTGTTGATCAAATACATGAAAGCAAAAGGCACATCTATTAATTCAAGAGGCATGATAAGAAATTTCTAATGGCCATATCTTGCTCTGAAAATAATTCTAGGCTCATCATCTCCTTTTCCTTTTCAAGTTCAAAAAGTGTCATTCAATGTGGTACCTTAAAAAAATTATGCATCAAGTATCTAATCAATACCAAAACCAATTTCCCTATAAGAAGACAAGCCCAATAGATTCTCAAGAAACATATCTGACAACAATAATACTTTCCAACTTCACAACATTATTTTTTATATCTTTTAAGTCTGCAAATAATCACAACAGTATCACGATGTGAGGATAACCAAACAACCCCTAAAATAACATCGAGAACATATATATTTAACTCCACTAGATTTCCGCGTGACTCTTTATCATTCATCCGAAACACACTTCTTGAACACGCGATTCGCAACTAAGACATCATTACTTTATAATCCTCAGTTAAATCAATTTGGGGCTCATCTCTTGCTTAGTGCGAGTCACCACAATGACTCTTTATCTCTTTCTCGAAATCTCACCTCAACAACCTTAAGATACATTCTTCATATCAAAAGTAACAACTCGTTTGCCTTTGATACACTTTATAAAGCCAAATAAGCTTCTCCAAATCAAGATCAATAACTGCATGGAATGAAAATTAATCATCCATTCTAGTACTTAACAAAAGATTGACGCATTCTAACATACAACCTCACAGCATCTTTATAAAATCTACCCAATAAAAGATCATAATCTAAGTTCTGATACTACAAAATGTCATGCCCAAAACCATCACGAATAGGTGATGAGACGGCCGTCCTTCCACCCAAAGTGCACGGCCTCAAAGCTCCCAAAAACAATTCCTAAAATCTCCTCGTCAATATTGCTCTCATAGTACTCATTGTTAGATGAGGAACCTTAAAAAAAAAAAAAAAAAAGAAGATTGGAAGATAAATGGGTGAACAACCATGGCTCAGTGAGTAATACATCTCTTCTAAGTGAATCGAGCACCCATTATGCATACCCGCAACCAAAAACCACAACTCTTTTAAACTAAAATTCAAAATATAACAAACATATAATAAAAAAATAAGTTACATATGCTTCAACATAGCTGTATTTATAGTAGAAATATTCATTTTATAATAATATAAAAACAAATATCAATAATCAAATCCATTCATCAATTTTATTAATTCACACGTCAATAGTCTATTCCATTGATTAATCTCATGCCATACATCAGTAGTCTATTCCATTGATCTATATCATATGAAACCACACGTCAATAATCCATTCAAACGATTAATCTCAAATCACATACCGATGGTCTATTTCATCGAGTAAACTCAAATTACATATCAATAATCCACTCCGTTGATCAATCCGTTGCTCAATATCAAACCGTGGTCATAATAGAACAACTAATGACAATGCGACCAATATTTCCCCTTAGCAAGGTCTCCACCTATTATTAACCGGTGGCTCGGCCCACAAGGACATCCTAAGTTAGTATGCATACTCATAAGCCCCTCACTAGGCTCATAGCGATATTGAACATAACACCATCCACAATCCACAAAGCAAATCCAGAATTCATTTCATATATCATAAAAAGCTTTCACAATTCAATTCATCTACCATAAATATACTCATCTCATTAACTAATTTTACAAACCAAATTGAATCAAATGCATGTCATAAAGCATTTCACAAATCGATATATCTATAACATTCCATAAACCATCTCAAAATCAAGAGCTTTTTGTAAAAATGTTTCACGATGTCAAAATATATAATATTTCTCAACTTCATTTCTCAAACATAACATATTTCCACCAACCAATTCTTACACAGTTCACAAATATCAAAATATAGTAAGTGCTTGTGACATCCCGAATTTTCGACCCCGTCTCGATAAAATGAAATGGGCTTTTCATCGACGCGCCTACGGTCCTTTTTTCTGAGCTGATCACTCACGAGTTAACTAACCTATTAGGTAAAGCCGTTAAGGGATGCAATCGCAATAAAATCCCTAAAAGCTACCCGGTATGTTAGATTGGACTAAAATTGCGTCCGATCAATTTTAACCACGAATTTGAATTCAATTTCGGGAATCGAACATTTGAGCATGTCACGATTTATTTTTAGGACCTCGTCTCATCTTTTGAAGAAATTCCATCGAGCCCGGAATTTTTACGAAAAATCAATTTTGGCAAATTAAAACTAAGGAAATTCGGATGGGCAAAATTGAGGGACTTTTTGGCATTCAAAGTGAATTAGTTTTTTTTTTTTTGGTAGGTAAGAAGTAATAGAAATATAAAAGGGGGGGCAAAAAACAAAGAACCGGCTTCAAAGACTCGCACTCAAAAGAACAGTCTCAAAAGAGTGAAAGGAAGCCAGGCAAAGGCCAAGCGGCCAAAAGACGACAAAAGAAAAACAACACACACTAAGACCATGAACCGGCTACACATCAAACTGTGAAGATAGAAGGGTCCAATTCCCAGGAGCGTTGTAATATTCTGTTTCTTGGGGAATCCTCCACATTTTTGAAGGTGCATGCTTTATCTTTGACCACCTTCATGAGATGCATCTTCATAGAAGAAGTAGAAATCTGCGCACCCCTAAAGAGGATGTCATTTCTGTTCTTCCACACAATATGGCATAAAGCACCAAAAGAAAAGCGGGCGATGCAGTTATGGAAGTCCTTGCCGGATAGCAAGGCCGAGACCCAGATAATTGTTTCCTCCCATGGATTGTTCCTCCAAGGAATACCACACCTAGCCGCCCAAAAGGAGGCAACTCCCGAAGTAACCCGACAGCCAAAAAAGAGGTGATTAACCGAGTCAAGCACATCATTACAAAAGGGGCGTGGCGGCTTCGATCCTACCATAGGACATGAGGAGGACCTGAGTAGGTAGTCTCCGTTTGGTGATGAGCCACAAATTGAGCTGGTACCAAGGCAGAATGGCATTGTTCCAAATGAAGCCATGCCAAGTGACTCGATCTTTTTTCCGTCTAATAAGCTCCCAAGCTGAGGCAACCGAAAACCTACCGGACGAATCCTCTCTCCAACAAAACCGATCCAAGGCATTAGTCAAGGCAGGAAGTGGCGAACCCCAGCTTTCAATCACTGACCTAATCGCCCGACCATCCTCAGCGAAGAGATCAGCAACCCTTGCTTGCCTAGATAGGCCGGAGTTATAGATGAGTAAATCTGAAAAGAAGAGGTTCAGTGGACCCCTAGGGTGCCAATTATCAAACCAGAGTGATGTGGTGATTCCATTGCCCATCCTCCAGTGGAAGCGGAGCCGGAATTCTGTCCTTAGTTGTAGGAGCTTCTTCCAGGCCCAAGAACATACAGTCGGCTTCTTCACCACCCAAAAATTCCCTCTTTTTAAGAAGGTTGAATGGATCCATTTGCACCAGAGTGACTCCTTATCTGAAAATAGAATCCATATATGTTTGAGCATAGCCGCCTTGTTGCAGTCTCACAATCTCCTGATTCCAAGACCCCCCTCCACTTTAGGCAGGCAGACATCCTCCCAGGATACTTTGGCACCTCCTCTGCCCAATTGAGGTCCTTTCCAAAGAAATTGTCTAAGGATCCGCTCAATCTTTTCCAGCACAGCTGCGGGTAAAATAAAGACACTCGCCCAGTAGGCCTGTATGGCATGAAGGACTGATCTAATCAGTTGAAGACGCCCAGCAACAGAAAGGAACCGATGAGTCCAAGACTCAACCCTGGCAGTGATACGCCTGACAAGAGTAGCACAATCCACCTGTCTCATCCTCGACGTGATGATTGGAACTCCTAAATAACGAACTGGGAGGGATCCCGCTCGGAAGCCAAGTTCCATCAATATTTGTTGTTGTAGAGTGGAAGGACCACCATATAGGAACACCTCGCTCTTCCCCTGGTTTGGAGTAAGGCCACTCCAAGAAGAGAACCGCTGAATTCCTTCTTTGAGAAGCTTAATAGAAGGCAAATGACCTTCGCAAAACAGAAAAACATCGTCAGCAAAGAAAAGGTGCGAAAGGCTAGTAGGCCTACACCTCCAGTAGAATCTAAAGTCCGGCTGATTCGAGCATCTCCCAAGAATCCCAGAGAAGACCTCCATCACCAGCGTGAATAAATAGGGAGACAAAGGATCTCCTTGGCGCAAGCCCCTCCCACTGGGAAAGAATCCATGCAGCTCTCCATTCAACGCGATGGAAAACCGAGGAGTTCTCACACAAGTCATAATGAGATGAACCAGCCGATTAGGGAATCGAAAAGCAAGAAGGACACTCTCGAGGAAATGCCAATCAACAGTGTCATATGCCTTCCTAAAGTCGACTTTTATAGCACACTTAGGTGTATAAGGCTCTACATGAAAACCAGCAAACAGCTCCTGTGCCAAAAGGATGTTATCCCCGATGCGACGTCCTTTAACAAAGGCGCTTTGAGAAGGGCTCACAAGGTCTTGAAGAACACCTGCAACCCTATTTGCAAGCACCTTAGTAATGATCTTATAAACCGTATTGCAGCAAGCGATAGGTCTGTAATCATCCACAGTAGTTGCATTAGGCACCTTCGGAACCATCACCAGAATGGTATTATTAATATCCTTCAGGATTCTCCCTGAAATGAAGAAATCCTGCATAGCATCCGTGACCAGCTGACCCACTATATCCCAATTCTTCTTGAAGAACTCCACCGTGAAGCCGTCCGGACCGGGCGCCTTTCCTCGAGCCAGGGAGAAGAGGGTGTCACGAACCTCCAGGTCAGAAATCGGGCGATCAAGGATAGAGGTCTGGTCATCATTTAGTGTAGAGTGAATAACCTCCCTAATATCCGGAACCGCCGGGGACTCCTGCGCCTCCCGAGGCAAAAAAAGACCTTGAAAATAGTCAACGAAGTGCTGCTGGATCAACTGAGGCTCAGAAATTTGGCACCCTGCAGCATCCGTCACAGAGAGGATTCTATTCCTCAATTGCCTCTTAATGACAAAATGGTGAAAGAATTTCGTGTTCTGATCACCTTCTTTGAGCCATCTGACTCTAGCCTTCTGCTTAAAGAACAACTCTTCCTGAGACCGGAGTTCGACTAAGGATTGTCTCTGCTCCTTCTCTAGGTCAGCAAGAACCTCATTGGTGGGATCCTGAAGGAGGCGAACTTGAGTCTGCTTCAACGCTTCCCTCGCTTCAGAGCTTCGAGAAGAAATGTTAGCAAAAGACTCTCTGTTCAGCTGCTTGAGACGACCTTTGAGGGCTTTCAGTTTGCTGACAAGCCTAAACATAGGCACCCTTAAACAAGGAGTCTCCCAAACTTGCTTTCACTAGAGGTTCAAAGTTTGGGTGTTGCATCCAAAAATCAAAGAACTTAAAGGGCCTTCTTCGCATAATCGGATTCTCCACCTTGACCACCATAGGAGTATGATCCGAGATCCCAGGCGCAAGGAAAAGGCCTCCGAATAGGAAAAGACCTGACTCTAGCAAGCGTTGACCAGGACCTTGTCAATCTTCCTCATCTTGCGCAGAGAGCCTGAAGAGGTAGACCAAGTGTACCGAAACCCAACATATCTTAGGTCATCTAGCTCCGCCTGGTCGAGGCAATGCCCAAACTCATCAAAACTCGGTAGCCACCCATCTGAGCCACCCAATCTATCCGAGGGGTCCTTGATCGCATTGAAATCGCCCATTACAAGCCAAGGCACATCTTGCAGGGAAGGGCTTCTCACAACAAGATCCTCCCATAATGGTCTACGTGCAGTGAACGAGTGCTCAGCATAGACAATAGATATCATACAGGTCATGCCAAAATCCAACCAACGAAGCTCCCCATGAAAGACCTGATCCGAGACGGATATGGCCTCAAACGAAACTGCAGAAGGATCCCAACCAACCCAGATCCTACCCCTCTCAGCATAGTCCAAATTAGCTTTCCAACACCAGTTGTTCAGCAGCTTACCAGAGATGACATTAAAAAGGTCGTGCGGCACTTTAGTCTCAACAATCCCGATCAAAGATAACCGATTCGCCAAGACAAGGTTCCTCACTTCCGCTTGCTTGAGAGGAGCCATAAGCCCCCTAATATTCCAACAACCTATGTACATATTTACATATTTACAATAAAGGAAGGAACTTACCTCCTTTTGTAGGTTTTACTTCTAGTAGAAAGTGGGGATGGCTTGGGCACGGGAGGGGGAGATTCCGGCACCAAGTCTAGCATCTTGTCCTGCAATGTCGATGGAGGTGGATCCGGAGCCAGGGCAGGCCTATTCTCCGCCATATCTGCCTTCGGTGAAGGGCAAGGGGGAGGACATCTTCCAAAGATAAGAGGATGTCCGATCCCCCCGTCCCCACAGTTGGGCAAGCCGAAGCAGGGTTATCCAGATCTGAAGGGCTAACCACGTCATCCAAAGGTATAGAATCCTCATCCAGTTGCTCCGAAATATTTGGAAGTTCCCTAAGGGTTTTGTGTGTTGAGGCACCAATTACTGTTTTTTCAACAGCAGTAGATTTGAGATTCAAGTCCCTGCCTTCAACACTCACTGTTTGTAGGGACGAGCCTACCTCCACCGAGGAGTGAGCTTTCTTTTTCTTTTTCTTTTTTTTTTTGTTCCTTACCTGCACCCAGCCTTGTTCCGAAGTCGCAGGAGCCTCCGGGACCAGAGCAACATCCAAAACGGGGGCCGCGAGGGCAGGAGCAGGGGATTTGCCCATCTTGGTCGTGAGAGGCCGAGAGGGCTTGGAGGGCGCATCACAATTGTGGCCAAATACCCCACATTTGAGGCATTCCACCGGCTTCCATTCATACTCCACAGCTATGGATCTCGCAACACCATCCACATTAACTTCCACCACAGAGACTTTTGGATGGTTAGCTTGAATTTCGACACACACCCTGGCGAAGGAAATCATTTCTTGCCCTCGGTGCGTTGATCCACATGAAGAGGTTTCCCAATAGACCTAGCAATAGCACTAATCGCCGGTGCGGACCAAAGGTCAAGAGGAAGGTTTTTGAGCCTTATCCATACCGGGATAGAAGATTGCTTGCTCTTCTTTAGCTCCATTAGAGGTCTCCATTGCCGCAAGATAAGAGGTATCCTCGCAACAGTGATGTGTCCCTCCTCTAGAATCTTCGTCCTAAACACTGGGTCCGAGACATGGAAAAAATAGAAACCTTGGTCGTCGGCCAAAACATCTACTAGCTTCGGTCCCCAAGTACCTTTGAGTGCTTGTTCGGTGAGTTGAAAGGGGAGTCGCTACCCCACATAGTCCCCCACTAAGAACTCATTCCACTTTGGATCAGCCGCTTGAAGAACCTCAGCGGATAAATTCACCACAGCTTTATCTCCCACCACAGTCTTGAGGGATAAAGGATAATTCATAACCCTTTGCGGCCAATCCAGCCACATTGGCCCACGACCTGGTCTGGGGTGGCCTTGAAGAACTCGAAGGCTTGTTGGGGGGTCTGTTAAGAGGGCCCCGAGAGCGGCTTCGGCCCCTAGATTTGTCGACCCGAGGAGGCCTGGCATTTGGCCCATTAGAGGAGGCACTTGCAGCATGGGCAGCACCCCCCCAAGGATGGGAGGTCTGAGACGGCTTACCCGCTGGCCGTTCATCAGAGCTCGGGCCTTTCCCCTTTCCTTCACCTAGACGTATCTCAGAAGAGGAAGCCGCCATTGAGCTCAATAGCCACAGCAGTCCAACCAACCTCTACAAAACAGCCAGCAGAGAAAGCTCCATACCAGTGTCTCGCAAGGGATGGTCGAGCAACAGAGCCTAGAAGCAAGGGAAGACGACGGAGAGGCCTTCCCCACCACAACGAAGCCCAAGCTGAGCTCCCCAGCCCGCACTATTAGCACCTGCGAACAGGGACTCCAGCAGCGACGAGGCGGGCGAACAGCTGCTCCTAGGGTAAGCGAGATCTTCTCAATGAGGAGGAGAGAGGGCAAACCGTTCGGAGAGGGATGAGGTTAAACAAGAGGAAGAAAAACCCCCAAAAATCGTGGCAAACCAGCGGCTAGAGCAGCCGGAACGAACGGAACATCAGAAGCAGTGAACAGCAACCTGATCGCCCCCTTTGAGAGAGAACGTGAACAGTCAGCATTCAAAGTGAATTAGTTTGTGAAGGAAATTATGGAAATTCGTATGGCTACCTTAGTTGGCATTTTTAGATGCCTATTTGGTTTATTTGGTGAGAATTTGGAAGGGATTGGGGAGGAAATTCGTATGGACAGCAAGGGGAGCATTTTTGGCTGCCCATTTGGGTTTGTTTGTGAGGGAAATGTGAAGAAATTGGCCATTGATTGTGGGTTTGACAAAATGGTGGCTGAAGACTTTAGGAGAAAGCACTTGAGTGAAAGATATTATACATGGAAGGCTATTGGCTACTTTGAAGACTTCTTGGCCCCCTTGTCCCCCTCTCTCTCCCTTCTTCTTCTTCTATTTCCCCCATGCGCAACCCCCCTCCAGCAGAAGCAACTTCAGCCTTCTTCTTCCTCGCTTCTTCTCCATTTTCACTCCATTTACTTGCTGCAACTCAGAGCCAAGCAAGTTCAACCAGCCACTAGCCCTTGCACCGCCTAGACCAGCTGCCCGCGAGCTCAGTACCCTGTAACCAACCAGCCAAGTGACCATCCAAACCAACCCACGTTGCAGCCACTTAGTCGACCGCTTATTGTAGCCGCTGCCGTCCCCAAGCCAGCTCCTCGTGTCCCCTGCTCCACCCGCTCATCCCCGTCGCCGCTTGCCCCCGTCCAGCTTAGCCAGCCACCTCAACCAACCCCTTCGCAGAACCTATTTTCCAACAGCATGCCGTGAGGCTTGTTGGCCTTTTTCAGCCCCTTCCGGCCCTCCATTAAAGATGCCGTAGACACGGGATCTCACCACCGTCACGTTGCCGTCGCCGTTGTTAAATTAATGTCTCGAGTTTGAATTTGGATAAACCGAATTTATCGATAAAGTTTTTCCCAAGCGGATTCTAAATTGGATGAAGAGGGAAGAAACAATTTCCTTCTTGGATTCTCTATTTCGGACGTGCAAAACAAGACTTTGGGCACACTTTATATATATATAAAAGGAAAGAAGGAGTCTGCACGTGGAGTTTAAAAAGGAATCTGACCGTGGGGGCCCAGAGTCAAAGTGTTGACTCTGGGCACACACACACTCCACATCAAAGAAAGAAGCAGCGTCTCTCTCCCACGTGAAAGACAAATCGTGGTGGGCCCAGGTCAAAGTTTGACCTAGACACACGTATAAAAAATAGAAATTTGTTGCAGGTCTTCTTTTCTTCTCCTACAAAGTCCGCCGAAGCCCTACGTAAAGCGTTCACGCCACACGTCCGCCGAAGAGGAGCTGCACGAAAGAAAGAAAAGGAAGCTTGAGATTTCAGCATACGACTTGAACGCGTGGTATTTTTGTGCCATGAGTCTATACCCAAGTGAGTTATTTATTTATAAACACATTGGGTTTGGGATTAAATCTAGGTGTGGGAAACACTTGAGCGTATGAGTGATTATAAACTCTAATTCTCCGATTATAGTGGATTATTTGTTACTGGCTCTCCCCGTAGACATAGCTACCGATACTCGGACCGAACCACGTAAATTTCTAGTGTCCTTATTATTTCTCATTTATTTCTCTGGCAATTTCGCATTGACGTAAATTGCAAGATCCTGTCATTTCCGCATATATAATCCAACAATTGGAAATAGAGCTTTGATCGGATTTCTTGATTGTGATTTGGAGCTTTTGCTTGTCTTATTATTATCTGGAAATTCTGTTATTGCAATTATGTCTAAGAGGAAATCTAAAATTGAGAAGTTTAACGGGAGCAACAACTTTGTGTTATGGAGCATCAAGATGCGGGCTTTATTGACAACCCAAGGTTTGGCCAAGGCACTGGATGGTGAAAATGAGTTACCTATTATAATGAAAGCCTCAGGGAGGGTAGAGCTAATGGAAAAAGCAAAGAGTACAATCTTGTTAAATTTGTCGGATGAGGTCTTAATAGAGGTTGCTAAGGATAAGGATGCCGCAGCATTATGGGCAAAACTTCAAGCACTCTATGTGAAGAAAGGTTTGAACAATCGCTTGTACATGTTGAAGAAGATGTTTCAATTTAGATATAATGAAGGTATGTCTATCAAAACTCACCTAGATGAATTTAATAAACTCATGATGGATTTGAAGAACGTCGGTAAAATACTTGATGATGAAGAACATGGCATGATGTTGTTAGCCTCTTTACCAAAGTCATGGGAGCACTTTACCGATTCATTGTTGTAGGGGTATACTACTATTACCTCAGAAGAGGTAAAATCCACCTTATTCTCTAAGGAGTGGCAGAGAAAGTTGTGAGATAACGGTCTAGCGCAAGAAGTAGCACAAGCACTGACAATTCGAGGTAGAAAACAATATCGAGGGCCAAGTAGCAGCAAATGTAAAAGCACATCAAAATCACACCATAGAAAATCCAAGGGACACATGAAGTGCTTTGGGTGTCACAAGGAGGAGCACATCAAGAGAGACTATCCAAAGCGGAGGAACAAAGCTGATAGACAGAATGCCACAAGCAGTGTGACAAACATTGCCGAGAGGAGCAATAGTGATGCAGAAGCTGTTTTATGTGTGACTACTGCTTTATTAGGAGACGAATGAGTGCTAGATTCGAGGTGTTCTTATTACATGACGCATCATAAAAACGGATTTACTACTTACCAGGCTACAGATTGTGTTAGGGTTCTTTTGGGGAATAATGCAGTCTGTAAGACTGTGGGGATAAAGACAATTCGGATTTGGATGCACGACGGGGTGGTGCGCATATTGACAGTTGTAAGGCATGTACTGGAGCTCAAGAAGAACTTTATTTCTCTGGGGACACTCCATGAGATCGAGTGTAGGTACACCGCTGAAGGTGGAGTACTGAAGATCTCTCGAGGTGCCATGACAGTGATGAAGAGGAAGAAAGTGATACTCGGTATCGTCTACTAGGAGAGACCGTGACCGAAACCACTACAGCTTCAACAGGTGAGTCAAATTCTGACTTGAATCAATTATGGCATATGTGTTTAGGGCATATGAGTGAGGCAGGTATGACGATACTGAGTGAAAAGGGGTTGTTGAAGGGTCAAAAGACAGGGAAACTGGACTTATGTGAGCACTACATCTTTGGGAAGCAGCACTGAGTTAAGTTTACTACAGTTGTTCATTCGACCAAATGACCAGTTGAATATATTCAATCAGACGTCTAGGGTCCCTTTTTGGTTCCTTCGAAAGGAGGTGCTCGATATATGCTAACATTTATCGATGATTATTCGAGGAATGTATGGGTATACTTTCTGAAGCACAAATATGAAGTATTTGATCGATTCAAGAAATTTAAGGCATTGATTGAGAAGCAGTCAAATAAACAAATCAAGTACCTGAGAACTGATAATGGCATGGAGTTATGTGGTAAATATTTTACCGAGTTCTATGAGAAAGAATGTATTGTGAGACACCGCATAGTACCTGGGACACCACAGCAGAATGGCATGGAAGAACGAAAGAACAAAACTTTGCTTGAGCAAGCTCGATGCATACTTTCGCATACAAGATTTTGAGCCAAAGCAGTAAACATGGCATGTTACCTGGTTAATTGATCTCCATTATCTGCTATCAAGTGGAAGACTCCTGAGGAAGTATGGTCGGGGAAACCTATTGATTATTCCGAATTACATATATTCGGATGTCCTACGTATGCTCATGCGAGTGATGGTAAGCTCGCATGAGCCAAGGGCGAAGAAGTGCATATTTTTGGGTTATGCACGTGGGATGAAAGGTTACGGACTATGGTGCACCAATCTCAGATCACCTGGTTTTCTAATCAGCAGAGATGTGATCTTCGACAAGACTGCAATGCTTTAACGGATGAGTTCTAAGACACAACCAGTAGAGAAGACAGATCATGGTGTCATTAGTGAGGTGGAGCTTCAAGTGGAGACTCTGGAGACCTCGAAGGTAACTGAAGTTGAGGCTGCAGATGACGCCGTAGTTCCTAAAGTTGGTGATAGTGAACAACCAGCAAAGTCGCAACACACTATAGCCGCGGATAGACAGAGAAGAAAAATTAAATCACCGGTACGTTATGGTTATACATATATTACTTATGCATTGACTGTAGGTGATGAAGTGGAGACAGATGAGCCTTCGTCTTACTCTGAGACTATGGCTAGTTTAGAGTCATCGCAGTGACTAGGGGCCATTAGTGAAGAGATAGAATCACTCCATCAAAATCAAACATAGGAGCTGGTCAAAGTACTCAAGAGCCAAAAGATTGTCAGAAGTAAATGGGTCTTCAAACAGAAAGAGGGCATTCCCGTTGTCAAGGCAACGAGGTATAAGGTGAGACTTGTGGCGAAGGGATATACACAGCGTGAGGGCATTGACTATAATGAGGTGTTCTATCCTGTGGTAAGACGTACTTCTATTCGTGTTTTACTTGTCTTAGTTGCTTCGCAGGATCTCATGTTAGAGCAACTAGATGTGAAAACTGCATTTCTTCATGGTGAGTTGGAGGAGCAGATTTACATGAGACAACTAGAGGTATTTGCTATTCCGATAAGAAAGATCATGTTTACTTGTTGAAGAAATCTTTGTATGGGCTGAAACAGTCTCCTAGACAGTGGTATAAACGTTTTGATGCTTTCATGGCTAGTCAAGACTACTTGAAAAGTCAAATAGATAGCTGCGTTTACTTTAGAAGATTAGAGAATGGTTCGTTGATTTATCTACTTTTATATGTTTATGATATGTTGATAGCAGCTAAGAATATGTCTAATATTCATGTGCTGAAAAGGCAATTAAATGCTAAATTTGAGATGAAAGATTTAAGTGCTGCAAAGAAAATATTGGGTATGGAGATTTTATATGATAGGACTGTAGGAGTTCTACGTCTATCTCAGAAGAAATATATTAAGAAGATCGTGGCACGTTTTAATATGCAGTCGGCAAAATCTGTAAGTACACCTTTAGCAAAGCACTTTAAACTTTCAGATAAATTATCACTGCAGACTAAAGAGGAGGAGAAGCATATGTCTCGTGTTCCTTATTTTAATGCCATGGGTACTATTATGTATGTTATGGTGTGCACCAGGCCTAATATTTCACAAGCCGTGAGCGTGGTTAGTCTCTATATGAAACATCCTAGTAAAGGTCATTGGGAAGCTGTGAAGTGGATCCTCAGATATTTGAAGGGGACAACAGACGTGGGTATAGTGTATCGAAGGGACAGTAATGGCAGTGAGACCACTGGTTTTGTGGATTCGGATCACGCCAGTAACTTGCATGATTGCAAATCTTTAGCAGGGTACGTGTTTACGCTAGCGGGTAGTGCAGTTAGTTGGAAAGCGTCCTTACAAGATCACATTGCATTGTCTTCAACTGAGGCAGAGTACATTGCACTAACCTTTGTATCGAAGGAGGTGATATGGTTATAAAGTTTGCTATCAAACTTTGGGTTAGAACAGAAAAGTGTGAATATACACTGTGATAACCAATGTGCGATATATTTGGTATATAATCTAGTTTATCATGGTGAACGAAGCATATCAACATCAAGTACCACTTCATCCGAGATGTCTTAGCTAAAGGTAATGTTATTGTAAAAAAGATTGTTACAGCAAATAACCCGGCAAACATGATGACTAAATCTGTTCATTTGGCAAAGCTCAAGCTCTGCTTGAGCTCTATTGGCGTCTGTGGAGAGTAAGTGTCCGTCAGGCCGTTGGGAGAGCAGCATGGATGATGAGCACTATAACTTGGCTTCAAACATCGAGCCAAGGTAGAGAATTGTTAAATTAATGTCTCGAGTTTGAATTTGGATAAACTGAATTTATCGATAAAGTTTTTCCCAAGCGAATTATAAATCAAATGAAGAAGGGAGAAACAATTTCCTTCTTGGATACTCTATTTCGGACGTGCAAAACAAGACTTTGGGCACACTTTATATATAAATATAATATATATATATATATATATATATATATTAAAGGAAAAAAGGAGTCTGCACGTAGAGTTTAAAAAGGAATCTGACCATGGAGCCCAGAGTTGACTCTGGGCACACACACATACACACTCCACATCGAAGAAAGAAGCAGCATCTCTCTCCCACAAGAAAGACAAATCGTAGTGGGCCCAGATCAAAGTTTGACCTGGACACACAAGTATAAAAAACATAAATTTGTTGCAGGTCTTCTTTTCTTCTCCTGCAAAGTCCGCCGAAGCCCTACGTAAGAAGCCGCATTCACGCCACACGTCTGCCGAAGAGGAGCTGCACGAAAGAAAGAAAAGGAAGCTTGAGATTTCGGCGTACGACTTGAACGCGTGGTATTTTTGTGTCGTGAGTTGTTTATTTATAAATACTTTGGGTTTTGAGTTAAATCTAGATGTGGGAAACACTTGAGCATGTGAGTGATTGTAAACCCTGATTCTCCGATTATAGTGGATTATTTGTTGTTGGCTCTCCCCATGGACATAGGTACCGACACTCAGACCAAATCACGTAAATTTCTGGTGTCCTCATTATTTCTCATTTATTTCTCCGGCGATTTTACGTTAACGTAAATTGCAAGATCCTGTCGTTTCTATGTATTATATTCCAACAGCCGTGAACCTGTTTGCTCGCTAATCCAGTGAGTTCACGCCATAATCTTGGATTATGAAGTTAATCGCACTTAGTTAGGTGGATTAGTGTTAATTAGCTTAGTTAAATTAGTATTAAGTTAGATTAGCCTTAAGTTGGATTGGCGTTAATCTATCTTGGTTAGATTAGCCTTAAGATAGATTAGTGTTGATCTAATTGGTTGGATTAGCACTAATGAGGGTGGTTTAGTTTGGTTTAATGAATTTCTCCCCTGATCAGTTCACTGGACCCTCGCTGTTTGCTATTTTTGTGGATCAAAATGTGCTACGATTTTGAGATTGATTCCTCTTGAGAAATGTACTAGACATCTTCAGCTATGACATATATTTTACTCAAGATTTTAGGGATTTAAAAGAATGAGATTTCAACTTTGTTAAAAACAAAACAGAACCTTTGTTTATGCTGGAAACAATGACCTTTTAGTGTTCAAAGGATTTTTATCAACTCTTAGGGTTTGATTTTCAAAAGAGTGCCTTCACGAAAGTTGTTTGCACATCTTACAATTTAATATACTCAAATTTTAGATCAAACGGATAAGTTTTGGATCTCAAACCAAAATGATTTTGGAAAACGTGATTTCTGGACACGGACACAGTTTTTGTAACAGTTTGGACAATTTATTGCTCTCAATATAGAAATATATGGGTTAAGGTATCCATGAAAAATGTTCGTTTATGTGTCCTTTATAACATATTCAAATTTGAGAATTTTTTGAACTTGTTTGGTTATGATTTTAAATTTAAACTTGGAGGTGCGCGAGTGACCCAGTTTCTACCGATTAGGGCCGGTAGTGGTTTTTGTGATTATTCTTAGTGTCTTGCTTGCTGAGAAGTGCATATTATGTGAAATTGATTGCTTAATTGTGCAATTGGCTGCTTGGTTGTCGTTATGGACTATTATTACAAAAATTGGATTTTTGGTATATAATTAGAACAATACCGGGTGCCGGTTTTTAATGCCAAAAATATTTTATGTACTATATAAAATCGTGGGACTTTGAAATGAGAGAGTATCACATTTTATGGTTCAATTTGAACGTGTGACCACTGTCGCGACCTACCCTCGGGGGGAGGGAACAGGTTTAGGGGTATTGCCCAAAGGACGGGCCTAAGGCCCATCATCAGGCGCGAGCTCACGTTGGGATATTCTTAAAAGATTTTGCACAAAAGGAGTCGCCACTAGCCTATTGGGGTCGGCTAGAAACCAAGTGAGACATGGGAGCGTGCCTCACTTCCTACGCAACCAGAGAATTTAGGTTCGGGGACTTGATTACACTAATTAACCAATTAGTGCCCTTTCGGTACCTAATCTTGTTCATTTTAACAAAATGATTTTTGGCAGGCAATTTGGATTGATTTTATACCTATCTACTAACATGTGAGGTGATCATGCGGGTGCGCAATTATTAAAGTAATAACCATAACTACCAAGATCCTAATTGCCATAAAATTAAGCACATGCCATCAAACATAATTAGATATGCAAATTAAACATGCAACATAATTAATATACGAGCACATAAAAGTCTAATTACGCTAAAATGGCAATACATGGCAAATCCTAATCAAATCCCATCATTTTTGGATTTTCGAAATTTTTAATTTAATTTAATTTTTTTTTTAATTTTTTTAAAAAAACTTTTAATTTTTTAATTTTTTTAATTTCTAAATTTTTAATTTTTAAAAGAAAATATTTTTAAAATTTTTAAAATTTTTAAAATTTTTAAAATTAATTTTTGATTTAAAAGGTGGACCGGGTCGGGTTCGGTTCGACCCGACCCGGTCAACGCGGATCGGGTCCGGTCGGAGACGGGACCCGGGTTCGGTCCAAATGGAGGGGCCGGCCGAACCGGCCCGACCAACCTTGGTCGGGCCTTTCTTCGGTTCGGATTGGGCCCAACCAGCGGGCCCAATTCGGTCCAATCTCTTTTATTTTTTTAAAAAAAAGAAGCCCACATTTCCTAAATTCCTAAGCCCACAAGAAAAACAGCCCAAACCCAAAACCAGCCCAAATAGCTCAAAAACCCTACCCGGTTCGCGACCCGTGTCCGACCCGCTCCTTTTGGCCGAAACCCTAGGGTTTCTAGGTGGCGTTGGCGGCGGCGGCGGCGAAGGTGACTCGGACGGCAACAACGGCGGTACGACGGGCAGCGGCGTCGGCACGGCGGTGGCCCAGGAGAGACGCGGCCAGGGTGTGGCAGCGCGTGGCGAGGCCGGTGTGGGGCTCGCTTGGCGGTGACCGGCGAGGCAGCTCGAACGGCGTTGGTTTGAGGGCGGCGATGGGTGAGCGACGGCACCGGCTGCGCGAGGGGTTCGGACGGCGACTAGAGCGGGACGGCGGCGGCGGTCGGCCCGGTGGTGCAGGCGGAGTTCAATCAACTCCCGATCTGGTTCGTCTCCGGGGTTCGGCGTCGGGAGCAGCGGCGGCGGGTGCTTGTCGGTTCGCGAGCGTAGCGCGGCAGGTCGTCGCGGGCGGAGGCGCGGCGGTGGCTCGAGTTATTACCGACGGTGGCCGGCGGACGTCCGCGCTTCGGCAGCAACGGCGCGCGAAGGTGTGGGCATCGCTCGAGGTGCGAGAACGGCGGCTCGGCGTCGAGGAGAAAGGGCGGACTTGCGGGTGGCTTTGGCGGCGAACCGCTCCTCGACTTCTCCGATCTGGGTTTCGGGAAGACAGTGGCGGTCTCGGTTGGTCGAGCGGCGTCGGGTTGGGGCGGCGAGGAGGACAGCGGCTCGGATGGGAGATGGAGGGCGGCGGTGACGCGGGTGTCGAGCCTCGGTCGGCTCGGTCGGCGGCGGCGGCGGGGTGCCCGCCGTCGCCGCCCTTCCTTCCGGTTTTCTCTTTCTCTTTTTTTTGCTTTTTCCTTCGTCTCTCTCGAGCTCCCTGTTCACTCTCCTCCTCCCCTGTTGAGCTCTCCCTTCTCTGTGTTTTCTTTTTTTGGTTCTTGCAGGTCTGCCCCCTTTTGCAGGTTTCGCGTGCGAAACAAGGTGGAGGAGGACAGAGGCTAACGTGGGCCGGGCCAAGAGGGAAAACGGGCTCAGCCCTTCCATGTTTTTTCTTTTTTTTTTTTTTTTTTGTTGTTTTTGCCTTTTCTTTTTGTTTTCTTTTTTTTTGTTTGCTTTGGTTTGTTTTTTTTTTTTTTTTTTTTTTTTTAGTGGCTAATTCATAATCTGTAGACAATTAAATACTAAACAAAAAATAGGAAAATTTAGGTGTCAACAGCTGCCCCTCTTTGAATGGGAGCTCAAAGAGGTTCCTTTCAAAGACAAAAGACACCTAAATTATTTTCACGATAAACCCAGGTGCATAAGCACGTATTAGGTCGATGGAAAGAAATCATAATTATGGAAGCGCGTCTTGTCAATAAGAGGAAGAAAGACTCCGGGCTACAAAGCTCTCCGGGCTACAAAAGCTCTCCGGGCTACAAAGCTCACCGTGTCGTAAGAAGAAGGACTCTGGGCTACAAAGCTCACCGTGTCATAGGAAGAAGGACTCCGCTCTCCGGCTACAAAGCTCACCGTGTCGTAAGAAGAAGGACTCGGGCTACAAAGCTCACCGTGTCATAGGAAGCTAAAGCAAAGCTCACCGTGTCGTCAGGAATAAGAACTCCGGGCTACAAAGCTCTCCGGGCTACAAAAGCTCTCCGGGCTACAAAGCTCACCGTGTCATAAGAAGAAGGACTCTGGGCTACAAAGCTCACCGTGTCAAAGAAAGAAGGACTCCGGGCTACAAAAGCTCTCCGGGCTACAAAGCTCACCGGGCTACAAAGCTCTCCGGGTCATAGGAAGAAGGACTCCTGGCTACAAAGCTCACCGGGCTACAAAAGCTCTCCGAGCTACAAAGCTCACCGTGTCATAGGAAGAAAGACTCCGGGCTACAAAGCTCTCCGGGCTACAAAAGCTCTCCGGGCTACAAAGCTCACCGTGTCATAGGAAGAAAGACTCCGGGCTACAAAGCTCTCCGGGCTACAAAAGCTCTCCGGCTACAAAGCTCACCGTGTCATAGGAAAAAAGACTCCGGGCTACAAAGCTCTCCGGGCTACAAAAGCTCTCCGGGCTATAAAGCTCACCGTGTCAGAGGAAGAAAGACTCCGGGCTACAAAGCTCTCCGGGCTACAAAAGCTCTCCGGGCTACAAAGCTCACCGTGTCGTAAGAAGAAGGGCTCCGGGCTACAAAGCTCTCCGGGTCATAAGAAGGGGATTGAAGGACTCCGGGCTACGGAAAGCCCACCGGGTCCTAAGAATGGGGATTGAAGGACTCCGGGCTACGGAAAGCCCACCTGGTCATAAGAGGGGATTGAAGGACTCCGGGCTACGGAAAGCCCATCGGGTCATAAGAAGGGGGTTGAAGGACTTCGGGCTACGGAAAGCCCACCGGGTCATAAGAAGGGGGTTGAAGGACTCCGGGCTACGGAAAGCCCACCGGGTCATAAGAATGGGGTTGAAGGACTCCGGGCTACGGAAAGCCCATCGGGTCATAAGAAGGGGATTGAAGGACTCCGAGCTACGGAAAGCCCACCGGGTCATAAGAAGATGACATGGTTTAAGGTTGACCATGAACCTTGTGGTTTAAGGATAGTCCCACGAACCGTGCGGTTTAGGAAAAGCCACAAACCCCGTGGTTTAAGGATAAACCCACCAACCATGTGGTTTAAGGATAGACCCACGAACCATGTGGTTTAAGGATAGACCCACGAACCGTGTGGTTTAAGGATAGACCCACGAACCGTGTGGTTTAGGAAAGCCACCAACCCCGTGGTTTAAGGATAAACCCACCAACCATGTGGTTTAAGGATAGACCCACGAACCGTGTGGTTTAGGAAAGCCACCAACCCCGTGGTTTAAGGATAAACCCACGAACCGTGTGGTTTAGGAAAGCCACCAACCCCATGGTTTAAGGATAAACCCACCAACCATGTGGTTTAACGATAGACCCACGAACCGTGTGGTTTAAGGATAGACCCACGAACCGTGTGGTTTAGGAAAGCCACCAACCCCGTGGTTTAAGGATAAACCCACGAACCATGTGGTTTAGGAAAGCCACCAACCCTGTGGTTTAAGGATAGACCCACGAACCGTGTGGTTTAAGGATAGACCCACGAACCGTGTGGTTTAAGGATAGACCCACCAACCGTGTGAATGACATGGTTTAAGGCTGACCATGAACCTTTGATTTTTAGGGAAGCACCCGTTAATCCCCTGAAAACTACATGGCTTCACTGAGGAATCCTGTGAAACTCAACTTGGGCAAATGTCATTAGAGACGTTGTATTAGAAATATTGCAGCATTAATTGAACAAGCTAATCAAGCTAAGTTTGACTGCTTTGGAAAAACATTTTATTTCAATCAGAATCATGTGGCGCAAAATTGTCATCTTGTTCGAGAATGCATCGTTAATCATCAAATTCTCTATGAGTCAAATTCTTACCAGAATGATTTCTATTCGTGAAAAAGACTCATTAAGCATGCCAAACTAGAGCTTCTTAGTCAGAAAGGGCTTCTCACGTACTTTCGATAAAATGGCTGCTTGATCCCATCCGTTCATGTGGGAGATAACTGGTTCTTTGAGGGTATCTCACATAACCTAGATCAAAGGCTTTCGAAACATTCGCGATGAGCACAATCTGATCGATCAAAAAGGTCTTTTGAAAGGACCGCAATATAGGCTTGGTTAGGGCTTACACAAAGGAATGATTGCTTTGAGGCCAATAAAGGAACATGTGCCGCTATCTTCATTGGGTTTACGAGTCGAGAACTTGGAAGATAAGACAAGATAGAATTATTTCCACTCCTTCAAGTAGTAGCTTCTTTGTGGTATTCTCATTTTCACTCAAATCATCCCAATCAGAAGAGGCTTCGGAAAAGGGTTATAATGTTGGCTCGGGAAGGGCTTGAAAGGCTTAAAATTTTCAAGAGGGTCTTTAAGAGTCAGTGATCATCATGGCATCATGACCGGGTCACTTGACATTTCGAAAGCATTTGGCTCTTGAAACACAGCACATCTCGAGAGTTCATTCACTGATCATTTATGCATGAAAGCTTTGCTCTTTTCTCTAATTTCTTTTGTCCTTTGCGATGATTTTTTTTTCTCGCAGGCACTTGGATTTTGATAATTTTTCTTTCACATAAGATGCGGCCTTTTGGCTCTTTTTCTTGACGGGCATTGGCCTTGCTTTTACTAGGCACACTGCTTTTTCATGCCCCCTAGTTTGTCGAGCTTTTTGCTCTTTGAACTTTGGTAGCTTATGACTTTCGAGATGCTTTTCACATTTTCCTGTGATTGTCAATTATATTTGGTCAATACTTATGCCTTGCCCCAGTGAAGGGAGATGATCACCGCTCGGGATTCAGAAATGAATAATCAGGCCCAAATTGGTTATAGCAATGGGTATCAGTGTTTGGGTAGAGAAGGAAATGCTCTTCTTCACCTTGGGATGAGTCAAGCTCCGATGAGAATTCCTCTGAAGCTACCACAAGAAGATTGATGTAAGTGAAAGTAATAGAATCTTTCTCAACCTTTCGTTTTACAACACGACCGTAACCTCCTATGTTGCCCCAATGTAGGGTCGTTCTCGATAGGGGTACTTTGAAGGATCATCTTTTTTTTTTCAGCCCAAATGGGTAACAAGAGATTAGTGCAATGCTTGGGATTGATGAAGGAAACGCCTTTATCATTTCGATCTTTGCGCTCAATGCGAATGAATCATTCGTCCTAAGAGAAGGTCTCTTTTCACTCAACTCTCAAAAGTGTTTGAATAATGCTCAACTCTCAAAAGTGTTTAAATGACGTGTTTGGAAATAGGCTTGCCTTTCTTCATCCTAAGCACTTCTTGTTTGGCATGGTTAACATTTCCATTTCACTCTGCCGAGATCATTCGAGTATATCAATCTCCATAGGGAATTTTGATTCAAAATGAATAATCCACAAGACAAGAAAACAATTTTGAGATAGAAAGGATGTTCAAAAGGTTTGTAATTTTTTTCTCAATTATTATTCTTTTTTTTTTCTCTAGGAAAGCCCAAAAGTTCTCTTTTGTAATGGAAATTCTCTCTTCTCTTTTTTTTTTTTTTTTTTTTTTACTTAAAAAAAAAACTGAGAAGAAGGGTACTTACCTGCAGCATGGCGACCCGATAATCCTGTAAAGAATGTAAAAGAATATGTTAGTGCAAAGCTCCTTAGGGATTGAAATGTTGGAAACGATACATTATTACCCTTCAGTCGCTTTTATCCTTTGAGGGCTAACATCTTTTGGATTCACCCTCGTAGATATTTGGCAACTCAACAATACCCTTCCCTTGCCTTTGCCCTTAAGTGTTTGATGTTTTCCTGATTCCTTAGTAGAAGGCGCCGATTCCACGGTTAAGTGCAACCCTTTTTATTTTATATCACCCTGTAAGAAGGCAGATGAAATGAGTTATCTCTATTTTTAGTTAGGTTCAACAAAGGAACGATACATCATTTTTGATGAATTTGACAATGTTGTTCCAGCACACTTTGTTTGTGGGGAGATGAGAGATTTTTTTTAAAAAAAAAATCAGACGTTGCTCTGCCACTCTTCATTTGACAATCCTTTGTTATGTTCGAACCCGTCCTGTATCAAAGAAAAATGACATGTCATTTTTTATGCTGAAGAGAAATCAAGTTTAGGAACGAGATACATCCTTTTCAGAGTCAAGCGATCAACATCCCAATGTATCTCTCATGGAGGAATAGACAATATTGCCCACTTTCTTTCATTTAAATCTTTTTGTTTAAGATGAACAAGACTTAAAAGTGCTCCATTGCGTTTGTTGGGAACGTTACAAAACTTGGCACTCTTGATATCTCCTTGACAATGAAAATAAAATTATGTCAGAAACGGTATTAGAAATGAATAACTGGAATCGATACAGTTTACTCTTCCTTTGAATTCGCCCTTTTGGATATTTGGCAACTCCCTTCATTTGTCTCATCATGCAAAGTAAACGAGGTCAACGGGTTATTTTGGCACGTAAGGCATTTGCGAATAACAAAACTTCTCATAATGGAATTTGACTTCGTTCCGCTTTTACGGAAAATTGGCGCCAATGAAACCTCGATGCATGCTTGCTCCTCGAGTTCGATGAGCCCAAGAAAATGACTATATGAAGAGAGGGCATTAAACAAATTTTTCTTGAGATTCATTTTGGAAGGTAAATGTATAGGTTCACTTAAAACACTTCTAAATTTGCTCTCTTTTTGTATTTTTTTTTTTTTTAAAATGATGATTTTCGAATTCCATCATTAAAAATGTGAGTCGCACAATTTACAAGAGCATAAATTGGATTTGTAAATCAAAACCTAAAACGGAAAACATGTTTCTTAACAAGAATAAAGACTGATAAAATACAAGAGACTCTTTTACAGATGAAAGTAAAAAACAACTCTTGTCCTAGCTCTAGAATTCATGTCCTTGAATGGTCACCATGAGAATGTCAAAGAGCATCGCGCATAACCTGCAAAAAGATGACAATGTCAATATGTGAATAAGAGAAAAATGATATTTTAATGACGTCGCTTCTTATAATAAAATCGAGGCGACGATACATGCCCCACAATCCTTATTACGGGATTTTAGTATTTTGCCAAGATTTTATCATAAGAGAAAACATCATTATCAATCCACGGCCATCAATCGAATGTCCACTTTTATTCCAAAAGTTTCGTATGCAAAAGTGTTATTGATTTTTGAAAAATTGATTTGTGATTTTACTCATAGAAAATTAGAGTGATTTTTATTTTGAGGAATTTGTACACAAAATGATTTGCATTATAGTCCCAAAATGCGAGAATGAGAAAATTTGATAAAAAATGCAATTTCAATTTTTGTGTCCCAATATAATCACAACTTGAAAGTTTTTTTTTTTTAAATGATTTCGAGCCCATAACTAAAATTTTAAACAAAACCATGTGCTCAACAAGGCCAAATCAAAATGTTTAAAACTTGCATTCAAATGCTCACTTGTCAAAAGTGATTGCCAATTTTTCATTCATAAGCTTGCATCACCGAGGGCATTCGATTGACTTCCGCGACTTTCAAGATGAAAATGCAATACAAAATGAGCAAATAAAAAGGGAAATGATACTTACAATGGGTGCCGACCTTTGTCTCATGCTTTTTTTCAAAATTACATAGACATGCACATGGAATGTGGTTCGATTTCTACTCTATACGGCCCAAAATGGAGCCATGGGATCACCGGACTGAACCAACAAGATCGTGGCTGGGTCGGGTTACCCATGACTCCGGCTTTGTCAAAGGACCGACCCGTGTCGCATGCTCGCAAACCAGGGTGGGGACCTCTGACATCAAGAAAGAAATTTCGGGGTTAAGGTGGGCGACTCGTACTATGTGCTTGTAGTCGGAGTGGTATCCACCTTAACACCATCCTAAATAATCCTATGCGGCCCAGGTCCGGCGGCAGGTAGTGTGTGCTATGGTGTAGTGCAATGCAAAAAATGCAGGCATGACAATTTATAGGCAATCAACACTTCATACATAAAAAATAAACCATACATTCCTACATCTTCCTGCAAGACAAAGGTGAGCAAATACTTCCCCTTATACCTCCCATCCTACAAAAACATTTAACACCTTTAATGTTAGAGACATACTTGGAATCCTCGCTGCCAAACAAAAAAAAAAATTTGAACAAGATTAATTTTGGCCTAAGTCCTCTAAGGTTCAAAACCAAGTCCCAAGCGGAGTCGCCAAGCTGTCGCGACCTACCCTCGGGGGGAGGGAACAGGTTTAGGGGTATTGCCCAAAGGACGGGCCTAAGGCCCATCATCAGGCGCGAGCTCTCCCAAGCCCATACCCCGCGTGACGTTGGGATATTCTTAAAAGATTTTAAACAAAAGGAGTCGCCACTAGCCTATTGGGGTCGGCTAGAAACCAAGTGAGACATGGGAGCGTGCCTCACTTCCTACGCAACCTTGAGAATTTAGGTTCGGGGACTTGATTACACTAATTAACCAATTAGTGCCCTTTCGGTACCTAATCTTGTTCATTTTAACAAAATGATTTTTGGCAGGCAATTTGGATTGATTTTATACCTATCTACTAACATGTGAGGTGATCATGCGGGTGCGCAATTATTAAAGTAATAACCATAACTACCAAGATCCTAATTGCCATAAAATTAAGCACATGCCATCAAACATAATTAGATATGCAAATTAAACATGCAACATAATTAATATACGAGCACATAAAAGTCTAATTACGCTAAAATGGCAATACATGGCAAATCCTAATCAAATCCCATCATTTTTGGATTTTCGAAATTTTTAATTTAATTTAATTTTTTTTTTAATTTTTTTTTTTAATTTTTTAAAAACTTTTTAATTTTTTTTTAATTTTTTTTTAATTTTTAAATTTTTAATTTTTAAATTTTTAAAATTTTTAAAATTAATTTTTGATTTAAAAAGGTGGACCGGGTCGGGTTCGGTTCGACCCGACCCGGTCAACGCGGATCGGGTCCGGTCGGAGACCGGACCCGGATTTGGTCCAAATGGAGGGGCCGGCCGAACCGGCCCGACCAACCTTGGTCGGGCCTTTCTTCGGTTCGGATTGGGCCCAACTAGCGGGCCCACTCGGTCCAATCTCTTTTATTTTTTAAAAAAAAAGAAGCCCACATTTCCTAAATTCCTAAGCCCACAAGTCTATAAGCCCACAAGAAAAACAGCCCAAACCCAAAACCAGCCCAAATAGCTCAAAAACCCTACCCGGTTCGCGACCCGTGTCCGACCCGCTCCTTTTGGCCGAAACCCTAGGGTTTCTAGGTGGCGTTGGCGGCGGCGGCGAAGGTGACTCGGACGGCAACAGTGGCGGTACGACGGGCAGCGGCGTCGGCATGGCGGTGACTGGCGGAGACGCGGCCAGGAGTGGCAGCGCGTGGCGAGGGCCGGTGTGGGGCTCGCTTAGCGGTGGCCGGCGAGGCAGCTCGAACGGCGTCGGTTTGAGGGCGGCGATGGGTGAGCGACGGCACCGGCTGCAGCGAGGGGGTTCGGACGGCGACTAGAGCGGGACGGCGGCAGCGGTCGGCCTGGTGGTGCAGCGGAGTTCAATCAACTCCCAGATCTGGTTCGTCTCCGGCTGGTTCGGCGTCGGGAGCAGCGGCGGCGGGTGCTGTCGGTTCGCGAGCAGAGCGCGGCAGGTCGTCGCGGGCGGAGGCGCGGCGGTGGCTCGAGTTGTTACTGACGGTGCTAGCGGACGTCCGGCGCTTCGGCAGCAACGGCGCGAAGGTGTGGGCGTCGCTCGAGGTGCAGAGAACGGCGGCTCGGCGTCGAGGAGAAAGGGCAGACTTGCAGGTGGCTTTGGCGGCGAACTGCTCCCTCGACTTCTCCAGATCTGGGTTTCGGGGAAGACAGTGGCGGTCTCGGTTGGTCGAGCGGCGTCGGGTTGGGGCGGCGAGGAGGACAGCGGCTCGGATGGGAGATGGAGGGCGGCGGTGACGCGGGTGTCAGGCCTCGGTCGGCCGGCAGCGGCGGCGGCGATGCCGCCGTCGCCGCCCTTCCTTCCGGTTTTCTCTTTCTCTTTTTTTTGCTTTTTCCTTCGTCTCTCTCGAGCTCCTGTTCACTCTCCTCCTCCCCGTTGAGCTCTCCTTCTCGTGTTTTCTTTTTTGGTTCTTGCAGTCTGCCCCCTTTTGCGGGTTTCGCGTGCGAAACAAGGTGGAGGAGGACAGAGGCTAACGTGGGCCGGGCCAAGAGGGAAAACGGGCTCAGCCCCTTCCATGTTTTTTCTTTTTTCTTTTTTTTTTGTTGTTTTTGCCTTTTCTTTTTGTTTTCTTTTTTTTTGTTTGATTTGGTTTGTTTTTTTTTTTTTTTTTTTTTTTAGTGGCTAATTCATAATCTGTAGACAATTAAATACTAAACAAAAAATAGGAAAATTTAGGTGTCAACAACCACGCACAATTATTTTACCGGGTATTTTTAATACGAAGAAAATTGGTCAAATCCATTATTTAAATGGAAGCATTTGAGTACAAAGCACAATGTTCTTGGCTGGGTATGGATGTGCGTGTGGTCACGATTGGAACCCGTCACCCAGCGGGAATCTGGGGACGATGCTCGACGGGGGTTCGGAAACCGGTCATAGTGGAGGCTAGACCAATGTTTATGGAATGTTGTCTAGGCGAGGGTTCTAGACGTTGCCGTGCCTGATGGGGCGGGATGATGCTCAATTTTTATCAGATGCCCGACGAGGGTCCGGATGATCGCCAACTAGGGAGTTGGTCGTGGTCGATGGGCCGTAATAATTGGAACACACCTGAGTGATTGAGATAGTTGCACCTTATTATGGGGCAAAATTGTGTGGCACGGTATGGAACATGTCACAACGATTTTACCTTATAATCGAGACCCATGTGATTGTTTGCAAGACAAAATGAGGTGTTCTAGTTATTGATTACGCTTGCTGCGTGTATAAATGCATATGTGTTGAACTAACGTGCAAGGACGTGCTGAGGCGAGATAAATTTGTGTGTGACGCCTGTTTAAGCCACCTCTGAGTGAATTCTCGTCCTAATAGGAGTTTAGGGTGTTGACTTGCTGAGATGTTTATCTCATCTCGTCGTGGTTACCCCTTTTTCAAGTCCCTAGGATGGAGAATCTGGAACCCAAGGCTAAAGGGTCCGAAGTGTAGGTTGTCTAATAGTGTCTTTTTGGAGACAAACCTTTTGTATACAATCTGCAGGGTTGACCTGGTTTGTATATAAAGTGGGTTTTGTGAAAAAAAAAAGTGTTGGCATGTCTTTCTACTATCCCGATGTTTGTCGATTGTCAGGGTATATGTCTAATTTCGCTTCTGCGTGTGCATAAAACGAAAGAGGTCGGCAACGCGTCCTAGGAACGTCGTAGTTTGAATCGACCGTCGAGGGATGTGCGCGTGCCCGGGGTTCGAGGCGTGACAGTGCCCGATTCATATTTTATGCAACAAACATGCTATCAAACAAGCACTTGAGGAATTCAAGCAAATACAAAATCAAGTAAGGACACCTCCATCATAAGAGCAAGAAATGGCAAATATGGACAATCCCGCACAGTCCTCTCAGGAATCATATACTCAAGCATCCTATGCCTGATGGGAAGGTCCTCTATCTCTTGGAATGGACTCCAGCACAGTCTCTCATTATGCCCAAACAGTAAACTGGCCCTAGCCAGTCGTGCTCGGCAACACTATAGGATCCTCCAAAATTCATGAAGAAGAACATGCCTCAAGCAATCAAAGTATGTGGGATGCCTTGATCTCTCAAAGGGAATCCTCTCATAATACCAACGGTCCTCCTGATGACATTGGAATGGAACAACGCTACGAGAAAAAACAGGTTGCATGACATAGCTTCGATGATTCAAATTATCACTATAACTCTCGAGATGGCAAATACGACTTGTAGTGAAACTTATTGTAGCACGGGTCATTATAAAAAATACTGTAGCAATATGTTAGAGAAATCACTATTCATAGTCATCGCTCATATTAGGAGTGTGCATGGTTCGGGTGGACGATTCCTGACCTAGAACCGGGAATCGCCCTCTAAGAACCGATTCCAAAAAATTGGAACCAAGAACCGGCCGCTCATTGCATGGATCCTCCTAAGAACCGAACCGCCGGTCCAGTCCGGTTCTCAGGTGAATCCATAAAACCGGTCCAACCCCCACGCCTTCCCCTTTTCGCCCTCCCCACATCTATTTATTCTAGCTCTCCCAACCATGGTAGCTTTATTCTCCTCAAGTACTAGCACCGCAGCGGCGGTGGTTGCGACCCTCACACCACTTCCTTCCCTGCCACCACCACCATCTTCGCCACCACCTCCACTGTCTCCCACTCCACCCTCAAGACTGACAATGAGGAGGATAATGGAGACAACAAGCCGTTCTTAGACCCGGAGTTCACCCCTGTTCCTAAAGCTGAGGACAATAGAGAGAAGCCTAAGGAGGCGGAGGAGGAAGAGGGGAGCTAGAAGCGGGACGAGCCCAACAATGAGGAGGACGATAGTGACAGTGAATGCGGAGGTGGCGACAACGTGGATAGAGAGTTAGGTTCAAGAGGGGAAAAGAGAATCGACTCACTGTTTCACCTAGTTCGAACTAGGACTTGAAGGGAGATGAATCCGGAGGTGAATCGGAGAGGAAGAGGAGCCGGGGGAGATTTTGAACTAAGAGAGATGAGATGGACTAGGAGAGTAGTGAATTGAGACAAGATGGTGATTGAAGCTCTAAATTTTAAATTTGCTAATTTCGATTTTTTATTAGTATAAAAAATTAATATATTATTATAATATAACGGTCCGGTCTGGGTGGGCGGATCCGCCCATGGAACCAGGAACCGGACCGATGCCCACTGGTTCCCTTAAATTGGAACTGAGAACCGGATCGGTTCCCTTAAGAAACACCGGTTCCGGGCGGGTCCTGGTTCTTTTGCACACCCCTAGTTCATATCACCTATAATAATTCTTGACCACGAATCCCAAAGCCTCTGTGTGTTTTAAGACCCGTGAGTTTGGTCTTTGTTTTTTGTGACATCTTAATGCCTATAAAAGATAAAGATGACGTAATGTTTTGGGCAAAGTCATTGAAGTAAAGTGTGTACTTATGCAAATTCTCCTAGTGTCTCTCTAAACACTTCTTCTTCTCCAGCTTAGTACAATCCTCTGAAAAACGCAACTCGGCTAAGTTAGAGATGTTACTTTCCTAGCATCTTTAAGCATCTCTAATCCAAATTTCCAAATAGTTCACAGCTAAAAGACAGTCCCTGAAAGGCTTGAACAGAGGTTCGCCTGTTATGGGATAACATACCTACTACAACTAACCTGGTCTTCCCTAATTTTAAGCATAGATCCCCTTTATCATTTTGAAAACATGGGTTTAAAAATTCTTAGAAGAGATAGCACCACTCACCTCGGAACGCCTATGACCAAATAACAAATGTTACTCAAATCGTCGAATTCACAATCCTATCAGATAAGCAACAAACAACATTAAAATTGAGTAACGCATTACCTCAACTATGAAACGGCTATACTACCAATCACATACTCAAAGCAATTATTTAAGCCATTCGCAATGCAGAGGTTGAGTGCGAAACTTCATCACCCCATAACTTTCTCCACCGAATTCCGTTCCAAACATATTTGTAGTCAATAAAAAGCGCTTTCAACATACTACAAAAATCCCAACTTGGTTACCCTAAAACTCGCCAGAAATGGCTGAAATTCAGCCCCGAATATTACTGTTTGGAACTTGACAGCACGTGCGACAAATTTTGAAATTTCATTTTGGGTAAATCGTAAGTTCAAATCGAGATCCTCGTAAAATCTTACAGTTTCACAACACCCTAAACTATCATTTCTATATGAATACGCAATTCAATGACTTAAAAATTAGACTTCGTTGCACAAATCTTCAATAATTTCGAACTTCAAGTCCTAAATCCAAAACTATTCCGGTTGAACGAATGAGAGCACAAGCACTTACTAAGCATCGGGATACAGTGTTGAGTCAACTTGGCAAATTGCCCGGATCATTAGGGCGCGAATTTTCCCCTTCTCCCGCTTTCTTCTTTCTCCTTTTGACTCCTTTTTCTTTTATCTCCCTCTCTTCTTTTTCCTTTTTTTCTCTGTCGAACCGTCCTTCTTTCTTTTTCTTTTATCTCCTCCTTTTTCTTCAAAAGTTCTCCCAAGAGTGGGAGGGAGATAGCGTAGAGGCGAAGCAATCTGAGTGATGATTGCATCTCCCACCCAAACGTTCATATCTCAATCAATGTAATCAAAAGCCAGGGTGAAGAAAGAATGAGAAGAAGCAGAGGAAGAGGAAGAAGAAGCGGAAGAGGCAGATATGGGAGTGCTGTCCAACAAGATCAAGAGGGACCAACTCAAGCTTGGGGATCACATCTACTCTTGGCGTCATTTTTACCTCTACGCCACCACGGCACGTTCCCTTTTTTCTTGCTTTTCCCAATGCAATCTTTTTCGCGACGACGATGATGATGGTGGTGGTGGTGATTTCGCCTCAACTCCTCTGCTTTTTTCTTTTTTTTTTCACTATAAAATTGCTCCATTGTTCACATGATTGATAATGTCCTTTCCTAGTTTCATATATAGGAGCTTTGCCCTCGTGCGTCTGTGAGAGAGGTCGTTTTCCTTCTCTTGGTGGATTTTCTATCCTGTTTTTACCACTTCTGCTAATATAGATTGTGGCAACGTTGCTGATTTTTGTATAAAAGGAGATGTTTTATGATGAGTCGTCGTATTCAACGTGGCAGAGAGATCGAATCCCCCTGACCCTTTTGGAAGTCTGCCACCCCTTTGTCCCCCCTTGCTTAGCTTGTGGTCCCTTTGCTATTTCTGAATTGTTAGTTACTCCTGTCAACTGAAGGAGGTCGAATTATTTCCATCCCTTGATCGTCGGGATTATGTTATTTACAAGCACGTACCTTCTATGGACTTAGCTGCTTTCGCATACTGAAAAGATTGTCGCTTTTGAGTTCGCGAACAGGAATATATTATGGTGAAGAGAAGGTTATTCACTTCACTCGAGGGGCAGGACATGAAATCGGCGGGGGTACTGTGTTAGACCGCATCATTTCGAGCTCATGTCCCCCTCCTCCCATCGGCACAGAATGCGAGATATGCGGAGATCAGTCGAGGCTTGATGGTGTCATCTCTTCGTGCATCGACTGCTTCCTTTCAGGTGGAAACCTCTACCTCTTTAAGTACGACGTGTCCCCCGTTTTCCATCTTGCCAGCGCTCGAGGAGGGACTTGCACCCTTGCGAAATCCGACCCCCCTGAAGATGTGCTTCACCGTGCCTCTTACCTCCTCCAGAATGGCTTTGGAGGCTACAATCTTTCCAAGAACAACTGTGAGGACTTTGCTATCTACTGTAAAACAGGTCTGCTTGTGGTGACAGCAAGTAGCGGAGGCCGAAGTGGGCAAGCAGCAGCTTTTCAGGCTGCTACAAGTGCTGTCGGGTCGTCTCCACTAACATTGTTGACGACCCGTGTTAGTGGTCTGGCAGTTAGTGGTCTGGCAGTTGGTGGTCTGGCAGCTGTGAGTTATAGCAAGTATTGCATCAATCGTTTGGTCTCTGACATTGGGTTTCGCCATGATGTGGTTAAAGTACCGGCCGAAAGACTTGTGGATCTTCTTTATTTATGTGATCCCCAAGCTGCTGTGAATAGTCCCACTCCCAGTCGCATTTTCATAGCCGAGATTGACTAAAGATTGCACGCTGCAATTTGCGGGCAGTCTCCGCCAGAACTTTGCCGGCAGTGGAGATGAAAACACTCTGCAAAACGTACGCTTTAACTCTTTGTTGGATGTTACTTCTGCAAACTATACCCGGTAGAAATTTTAAATACTCTTCAAACTGCAGCTTTGTCGGATTTGCCATCAGAGGTCCTTGAGATGTTTGGGTGTAGTCTTGTTTCTTGTTGTGCAAACGAACTGATCAGATTTGTTTTCAACAGGATATGACCTGTTGATCGTCACCATCTCTGTATAGAAGTAAAGTCGCAAGAGAAAGTGGTTCTACGGTTCTCTCCAATTCTGATATTTCTGCTTCTGGATTGTTTTTAAGACGCTTTTTGAGCAAATCTTGTTTGACCGTCAGAATGAATTCTTTAAGCTATACTCCCGATGGGTTAGACTAGCTTCAGCGTGGGTTTTGTCCTAAATTTGCGTATATATGGTATTCCAGTTAAATGATAAATTATATTTAACCATAAAACAAAAGAGCTTAAGAGAGGAGCCATTACTGATAATAATTTCAAATCAGTTTAGTAACACTTAAAGGGCTGGCCATGGTCACGGAAGACAGACATAGAGCTGGCTATGGTCGAGCGAGATTGAAGGTCGCACAACCCTCGTGTCACTCGCGCAAGGACGTGAGCATCATTAAGGCACAATGAGCGTCGTTTGACCCTTGCCATGGTTGACTGAGGGCCACCAACCAACCCTCACAAGCTGAGGCAAGGGCTGTGCAGATCTTCGCTCATAATAAACATCATTTCATGGAACTTTCTTCAATATAGGCCAAGGAACGAATGGTGCAAATGCGACAAATTCCATGTCCGAGCCTTGTCTACTATGCATAATACAAGTGGAGCCTTACCTTACGCATGCTAATACATGTGGACAGGGCAGAAAGAAAGCGAAGATGAAGAAAGGATTCGGGGGTTGCAAGAATGGCGGGCGACAGATCAAGGGAGAAGCGGGGGGAGGGAAGGTTTCAATGGCGTCCAATCCGATCCCCACCGTCCATCCGCAGCTCCCCGATTGCCTTCCCTCCAAAAAATAAACCCCTCCCTCTCTCTACTTTAAAAAGGAAAAATTGTAAATCTGATTAATAGCCCGGTACATGCGGGCCGGGTCAGATATCGGGCTTGCGAATCATCGCTCGGAGCTGTTCAACGAATTCAAAAATATTAAATGTTGTTCTTACCATTTAAGGGTGTTTCGGAGTATTCGACGTTGAGACCAAAAATGAATTGCCTACCATTCGCAAAGTAACTTAAAACTGTATTTTGGAATCTTGTTGGGCTTTTAGAATCTTATTGACGTGCGCAAGCCCAACGTGTTGTTGAATTATGATCATATCTACTTAAACTTAGCATGCACAAATTCTTTCTTCTTCTTTTTCGCTTTTCTTTTTTTTATCACCAAGCGTGGTAAGTAAACTTGACTAACAGGTTCTGACAAAAAAAATAAAAGACAAAAACTCGATTAACAGGTGAGAAGCTTGTTGAGCTCGAGACGAGCAAAAGGCAAATGGGCATTTTTAGGTATCAACCTTACATTAAAAGGCATGACCTAATCCAATTTTGGCATGGATTGAAATCTCAGCCGAAATTGCAAAGTACATAAAAGGATATTAGGTTGATCTTCGAGCCTAATATGACACGTATACCACAAGGATCACCTGTAGGCTATAGTTGTAAGCTAGTGATAAAAGAAAGGCACGAAACATGTCTTTTAAGGGATCATAAGTTTTACTCTTTTCTTGATTGGGAAAATTATCCAAAAAAAATCCTAAACATATTGCAGTTGTCAATTCAGTCATAAACCTTCTAATTTTGTCAATTTAGTACTAAATATTTTCATTTCTTGTCAATTGAATCCATTTGATTAATTTAGACCAGAAAATGCTGACGTGGACTTCTGCAGTGCTATGTAATACCAATTGCGTAGACATGGGCAAATTTTAATAATTTTTTCATATTTTTTGAATTTTTATTATTTTTCCAATTTTGTTCTTTCTTTTCCTTGTTGGACTTTTTCTTTTCCTTTTGCCGATGGCCAACCATCCCCCACAAGCGACGATTGGCCATGACCAGTCGGCTGGCCTTGCCTGCCACAAGCAAGGCCCGATAAGGAGAAGGCGGGCCCCAACAAGGGTTGGCCTCGTCCAAGCCAGACCTAGTGAGGTCGGCCCTTGCCCAACCTAAGGCAACCTCACTAGGCGTCGGCCAAGCGACCGTGACGTCGGGCGAGGCCGCCCTAGCCTAGGTGAGGCCAACACCCGCTTGGGCAAGGGCAAGGGCAAGGGCGAGGGCGAGTGCAAGCCTCAACAAGGGCTCCCCTCACCTGGTGTTGTCGTCGCCCGATCGATGCCTAGCAAGGCCACCCTGCCCTGTGCAAGGGCCAGCTTCGCCAAATCTAGCCTAAGCAAGGCCTACCCTCACCCGACCAAGCTTAGGCAATGGCTTCCCTCGTTGGGGCTCACCTTCACCCGATGGGGCCTCCCTTGTGGTTGGTGAGGCCAGCAGACTGGCCATGGCCGATTGTCGCCTATGGGCGATGGCTAGCCACCAACGAAAGGAAAGGAAAAAGGCCAAAAAGAAAAGAAAGAAAATATTGTTGGAGAAATTTTCCTTATTTGTTTTGAAATTGACAAAACGTTTCCATCAGTCTAGTCTGAAGACTTGCAGACTCTATCGTCAAAGCCTGAAGATCTCCAGACTTAAGATTTAAAGTCTACCCTCATTGATAGCTTCCAAACTGATGAAGAAAAGATTTATCTAATGAAGAAATCTTATTCAGATGCGAGTATATATTAAGGATTTGGTTCGTACGGCTGAAAAAGATCTCATGGCTGGAGATAGCATCCTATGATCAATTATTCTTATTGAAATCAATTTGGATAATTAAATCTATTGATTGGCGAAGTATACTTGGAAGGTTCTACTTATGGAAACCTAGATCCTGATTATATGGTCGAGCAGAATTGGTAGGCTATCATCATATTCCTTAAATAACTCGAGATCTCCCTAATTGATTCTATCCAACAGGTTGATTAGAAGAACTCCTTTGAAAGGTGCCAACGGTTATATTGGCATGGATGAGTACATAAGAAAGACGCTCAAGTTATTTGAGAGTATGTGTGAAAGAAAAATTCCAAAGTCCGAAGCTCCTAGTTCTTTACTGATTCAATTATTGAGCTTTAATTGTACTCAAGAGAGAGAGTTTAAACACTTGTGATACCTTAAGGAAGTGTGGTTGAATTTCCTCACTGTGAAAACAAGGACATGAGATTGTAAAATCTCTTTTTGATCTTAGTGGAATCCAACCAGTAGGCCGTTAGTGTGGAAGAGTGGACGTAAGCTTGGTTTAAGCCGAACCACTATAAACTTCTTGTTCTCATTCTCTTTCCCTAATCTCTTTACTTTAAAACATAGTCTTACATAACTATTTATAGTCTTTTATATCTTCAGTCTATCATTCTCAAAAATCGAATTAAGTTGTTAAGTTCTGCAATAACTTCTTTAACACATATTCACCCCCCCTCTAGGTGTTTTTACTAGCCCCTATTAATTGGTATCAGAGTCTGTGTACTCATTTAATTGAAGTGTTTTTACTTCTGAGTTAAAGATCTATGGCTAGTATGTTAGCTCCAGGTTTGGTTGAAGGCCAGAGCAACACCAGACCACCTTACTTCAATAGAAAGGAATATAGCATATGGAAAAATAAGATGAAAGCATTTTTAAGATCGAAAAATCCTCTAGAATGGGATGTGGTAGAAAAAATGAATCATTCCTAAAGCTGCATCAGTTTCAGAAAGAGGAAAAGAAGTTACAAATGCTAGCGAGATGACTCAAGAAGAAATAACCAAGAGACAAGCTCTTGATGCTAAAGCTATTTACTCTTTATATTGTGCGTTATCTCTTACTGAGTATAACAGAATATCTTCTTGTGAAATAGCTAAAGAAGTCTGGGATAGGCTGCATATCACCTATGAAGGAATTGATCGAGTGAAAGAAACAATGATCAATATTATACTCGGACAGTATGAAGCCTTCAAGACGAAACTAGGGGAATCTATCACTGATATGTTTAGTCGTTTTACTGAAATTGTAAATGGTCTAGAGTATCAAGGACAGCCAATATCTGACCTAATGAAGGTCAACAAATTGCTGCGTGGACTCTCCAAAGACTGGAATCACATAAAGACTTTAATAAGGGAAACATAAAGGATCATGCCGCTTTCTATAGACGAACTGGTTGGCACACTTCAGTCCTATGAAGTGGAGCAAATTAACGAGGAGGAAGATCCTAAAGGTAAGAAGTCAATTGCTTTGAAATCTAACAATGATTCTGATGTTACAGATTCTGAAGATGATATGGACAATGAAGAATTAGCTCTTATGCTAAAGAGGTTCAGGAAACTGAACAAAAAGGGAAGAACATTCAACTAGAAGAAACAAAGCACTCAAAAGTTTCAAAACAAATCAACTGAAGATGATGAAGCCAATAAAGATGTGATTTGTTTTGAATGCAAAAAAAAGGACACATTAGACCTAATTGTCCTATGTTGAAGAAAAAGAAAGGAAAAGCTGAGAAATACAAGAAGGCTCTCAAAGCAGAGACATGGAGTGATACTGAATGTGAAGAAAGTGATGAAGATTATGCCAACATTTGTCTAATGGCAAAATCAGAATCAGGCTCAGACTTTGAGGTAGATACAGACTTAGACTCAGACAGTGAAATTGAGGTAAGTAATCTAAAAATTCCTATTAAAATCTCGAAATACATTGATGAACTTTGTCTTAGTCTCAAAACGTCTCTTAAGAGGAATTCTGAACTAAAAAAGGAAAATTCTACACTGAAGCGACAAGAAAATTCTTGGAAAGAAAAGTTTAAAAATTTAGACAAAAGTTTTGTTATTTTAAAAGAAAATGCAGACTCTCTTTGAAAAGAAAATACATTTTTGAAAAATGACATTTCAAATATTTCAAAAAGATTTTCAATAGGATCTGAAAAGTTGGAAAAGATTCTTTTAGTACAAAGATCTTATTTCAACAAGTCGGGATTGGGAATGACTTCAGTTTATATTCCTCTAATCAATTTTCCAAAAGTGAAAAAATGAATCAAACAAAGACCTACAAAAACTCTTTACAAAGATCATTTTCAAAAAGTCTTTGTAAAACATGTTGGTTGAAGTGCTCTCAAATGTTCAAAATGCAACAGCTCAAAACATTTTGAGAAAGAATGTCTTATAATTTGGAAACCTTGTTAAGAAAGAATGGACAAAGACTACATAATGCACTAACTCCTCTGGACCCAAGAATATGTGGGTACCAACAAAAGCTTGAGTCTCTTTTTTAATTGCAAGTCACTATTAAAAAAAAAGGTTAAATGGTATTTAGACAGTGGCTGTTCAAGACATATGACTGGAGATTCAAGATGTTTTATAAAACGTGTTCAAATGAATTGTGGAAAAGTCTCTTTTGGTGGTAATAGCAAAGAAAAAATTGTTGGGCGTGGAACTATAAAGATTGGAAGTCTTACAATCAATAATGTCTCATTGGTGAAAGGACTAAATTACAATCTACTCAGCATTAGCCAACTATGCGACACTGGATTCAAAATCAATTTCCAAGAAGGAGTATGCTCGAGAACTAGTAAAGATCTTTCTCAATCTTTTACTGGGCGAAACATGGGAACATCTACCTTCTAGATATAAAACTAGAAAAATCTCAATGTCTAATCTCAATTCAAGATGGAGCAAATCTTTGGCATCAAAATCTTAGCTATGTCAACATGAAGCAAATTACCAAGATTTCTTCCAAGAACCTTGTTTGTGGGCTGCCCAATATAAAGTTTCAAAAATCTGACTTATACATACCATGTGTGTTGGGAAAACAAGTTTTTACTAATCGTGTTTTGCAACTTCTGCATATGGATCTCTTTGGACCAACCAAAACTAAAAGCATTGGTGGAAAGAGATATTGCCTAGTGATAGTGGATGATTATTCTCAATTTACTTGGGTTCACTTTTTGGTAAGTAAGTCTAAAACCTTCTCTCATTTTGCAAAATTTGTCAAGAAAGTTCAGAATGAGAAAGAATATGTTATTTCAAGCATACGGATAGACCATGGAGGTGAGTTTGAAAATCAAGACTTTGCTAAATTTTTTGATGAATCAAGCTTTCAGCATATTTTCTCCTCTCCATACTCTCCAGAACATAATGGAGTTGTGGAAAGACAAAATAGATCTCTGCAAGAAATGGCAAGAACGCTTTTAATAGAAAGTAATATTTCTTCTCATTTTTGGGCTGAAGCAGTCTCTACAGCTTGCTATATTATTAGTAGAGTATTCTTAAGGCCCATTTTGGAGAAAACTCCCTATGAGTTATTCAAAGGAAAAAAGTCAATTGTTTCTTACTTTCATGTATTTGGTTGCAAATGTTTTGTTTTGAAAAATACAAATGATCGAACTGGTAAGTTTGAAGAAAAATTAGACGAACGGATTTTCATTGGCTACTTAATCTCAAGCAAAGCCTATAGAGTATTCAACAAGAAAACTTAGTCCATGAAAGAATCGATGAATGTCAAATTCCAAGACTCTATATAGAATCTGACTTAACTTGAAGAATTTGAACCTATTATAGATCTCACAAAGTCTACCTCCCTAGAAGTGGTTCAGACTTTTGAAGATCATCAACAAACAGATGCTACAAATTCAGCTGAAGTAGAAGATCAGCAGACCATCAGACCAACCAGTAATTGGAAGCATAAGTCTAGTCATCCCAAAGAACTTATTATCAGCAATATTGATGAAGGGATTCACACCAAATCCAAAAAGTAAGAAGAGTCTAGTGTTGTGGCACTTATCTCTAAAATAGAATCCAAAAGCATAGAAGAAGCTTTAGTTGACGAAAGCTGGATTGAAGCAATGCAAGAAGAACTCAGAAAGTTCAACATTAACGATGTATGGGAATTAACTTCTAAACCAAAAGGTAAATCCATTATTGGAGCTAAATGGGTTTTCAGGAATAAGATGGACGAAAAATGAAAAGTGGTAAGGAACAAAGCAAGACTCGTGGCCAAAAGATATATGCAAGAAGAAGGGATAGACTATGATGAGACCTACGCACCAGTAGCCAGGTTAGAAGCAATTAGATTATTACTTACTTTTGCTTGTTATAAAAATTTCAGCTTATTCCAAATGGACGTCAAGAGTGCATTTCTAAATGGATTTATCCAAGAAGAAGTCTATGTGGAACAACCGCCTGGATTTGAAGATCCAAAGAGACCAAACTCAATATTTAGACTGGAAAAGACTCTATATGGATTAAAGCAAGCACCTCGAGCATGGTATGACAGGTTAAAGTAAATTTCTAATTCAAAATGGTTTTGTCAAAGGAAAAGTGGATACTACCTTATTTATCAAAAAAGAAGGTAAAAACTTTCTTCTTGTTCAAATCTATGTTGGTGATATTATATTTGGATCACCCAACGAAAACCTGTGCAAGAAGTTTTCTAAGTCTATGCAGGAAGAATTTGAGATGAGCATGATGGGTGAACTATCCTTCATTCTTGGATTACAAGTGAAATAATTGAAAGAATGAATTTTCATTCACCAAGAAAAATATGCAAAAGAACTCGTTAAAAAATTCGGATTGGAAAATTGCAAAAAGACCGAAATACCAATGTCAAGTTCTTCGAAGCTGGACAAAGATGAAGGAGGAAAGAAAGTTGACCAGAAGCTCTACAGGAGTATTATTGGTTCATTACTTTATCTTACTACTTCCAAACTTGATATTTTGTTTAGTATTTACATTTGTGCTAGACTTCAATCTAATCCCAAAGAATCTCATCTAAGTGCTACAAAACACATCATCAAATATGTTGCAACTACCTCAGAGTTAGGCCTATGGTATCCCAAAGAATGAGACTTTACTCTCCTTGGATATTCAGACACAGATCTAACAAGTTGCAGAGTTGATAGGAAGAACACTTCCAGTACTTGTCAATTACTGGAAAACAGGACAGTATCATGGTTCTCAAGAAAGCAAAGCACTGTAGCTCTTTCAACAATAAAAGCAGAGTATGTGACCCTTGGAAGTTGCTGCTCTCAAATCCTATGGATAAAACAACGATTGAGAGACTTTGGAATCAAAGACTCATGCACCGAGATCAAATGTGACAACACCAGTGCAATTAATCTCACAAAGAATCCAATTCTTCATTCAAGAGCAAAGCACATAGAGAGTCGATATCACTTTATTAGAGATTATGTTCAAAATGGAGAAGTTATAATTCATTTCATTGATTCAAAAAATCAACTAGCGGATATATTTACAAAACCACTGGAGAAAAACCTATTTGAGTCTATTCGCACTAGACTAAACATCACATCCATTATCCATTAAAGTCTGAAGGTGCTCAGACTCAAAAGTAAAGTCTGAAGATGCTCAGACTCAGAAGACCAAGAGTTATGACTGTAAGTTATTTCTGTACCAATAATTTAATTTTTGGTTAAAGACTTGAAAAGGTACAGTTACTTATTAATCGCTAATTGATTGAAATTATCTTTCCAAGTTTTCAAAAAGGCAATTGTTCATTTTCGAAAAGGCAGTTATTCAAAAAGGCAATTGTTTATTTTCAAAAATGCAGTTATTGTTCAAAAAGACATCTCTAATTGTGACACTTCGTTTACTTCGCTTCACTCGCTTTATATACTGTTAAAATCCATCTTCTTTGTTTTTCACTCTCAAACCCTAAATATTGAACTCTCACTTGCTCTCACTTTCATTGTTGTTTAATCCAAAAAGTTTTCACCTTTACGAGCAAGTTTGTAAATTTCTCCCTTGAAGCGACAATGTCTTCAAGAAAGTCTTCGAGAATCGCAAGCAAGGGACCATGACACATGCCTGAGGGTCCTATGCATTTCGACTTGACCGAGGAAGAAGATTCTTCTCCACCACAACAGCAACAACCTTCTCAACAGCGTCAATCTCCTCCACCGACTCAACCAGAAGAAGAAATTTTGGAAGGAGTTGAACCGGGATGCCGAACAAAAGAGATCCTACTCTAGATGAATGCCTCCAACATCTTGCTGCACAAAATCGTGATCAACTGCATCCGTCCAAAGTCGACATCAAAGACTGATGTATCTCGATCTGAAGCAAAATTGATGCATGCCATCAATATTGGCTACAAATTATCTCTGCCTCACACCATCATGTTTCACATATACAGGACAGTGATAAAAAATAAGGGTCAACTTCCTTATTCTGCTCTTAGCACATGCCTTTTTAGACATTTTAAAATTCACATCCCTACAACATTATGCTTGACAAACATTTCTCCTATGGTGATTGGATTTAAAATTGTCACAAAGATGTGTTTGAAAGAGCTTAACAAGATGTTAGAGCGCATGAAAGAGAAGTCTCCCATCAAAGCAAAACAAGACTCTGCTGCAGCCAAAAGGAAAGGCAAGGAGCCTATGGATGTTCCTGTAAAGAGGAAGAGAACTCTCATCTTGCAGGATGAAGAGGATGAGAATGAAATGACTCTTTCAGCTTTGAGAAACTTGAAGAGTTTTGTCAGCTTTCAAGAGACTAGAGAAGAGCCAGAAGAAGGAGAAAAAGAGAGAGAAGAGATAGAGAAGGAAAATGAAGAATAGAGGAGGACAGAGGAAGAAAGAAGAGAAAAGGAAGAAGATAAAGAATAAGAGGGAGACTAGGGACAAGAAGACTATTTTAAGCCAACCTTGGCTGTCTCCTTGTCTAGTGAACCTGATATGGCAGGACCTGTTGATGTGCATCACTCTGAAGCTGAAGTTGAACAAGAAGAAATCTTTCCTACTCCACCTGAAACCATCAAAACAGGGGGAGCTGTTGAACATCAAGGTATTTCTTCGTCTATCTTTACTAGTGATGTGAGTCATTCTGCAGCAGATCCAAAGGATGTGTATGCCTCTCATTATCCTAAAGCATTCACTCATAGTCATGGTGGACAATCTGCTGAAGATCCCTCCATTCTCAAAACTTTTGGAATCAACTCTGCTAGACCTAGTGATGAAACAGCTCAAACAGCAGACTTTTCGAGACTGCTAGAGATTCTGTTGGATGTAAGGAAACAGCAATATGCTATGGGGTGTGAGATGCAGGATCTCAAGAACGCTTTCATGGCTACTTCAATATCTTTGCAAGATCAGTTAAACGCCCTAAAAACTCAGGTGCAAGATCATGTGAAGGGTAAGATTTACAGTAAATGAAGGAGACCATTGGGAAGCTTGAGAAGACAGTGAATTCTATGAGAGAATTCCAGTTTGTTCACCTTCCTAAACAACCTTGATTCTCTCTTTGCACACAACTTTTTGTTCTCCACATTTTACTATTGACAAAAAGGGGGAGAAGTTTGATGTAGATTTGACTTTTGTTTTGGATTTGATTTGGATTTTTGGTTTGGATTTTTGGTTTGGACTTATCTTTTGATTGGTTGTGGTTTGGACCATTTGATTTGATCTTTTAATGCTTGCAATAACTTAAGCTATGTTAGTGATTATGGAATGGATAGTTTTTTGCAGGACTAACTTGTTTTTTATGGTTGCAGAATCGTTGCTATCCATATCCTAATCTATTTATCTTTTATGAGATATCTTGTTTTGCTTAAGTGTTGTTTTGCAAGTTAAAGGTTTTCAAATCTGTAGGAAAGTTTTGTCACCATAAAAAAGGGGGAGATTGTTGGAGAAAACTTTCTTATTTGTTTTGAAGTTGACAAAACGTTTCCATTAGTCTAGTCTGAAGACTTGCAGACTCTATCATCAAAGCCTGAAGACCTCCAGACTCAAGACTTAAAGTCTACCCTCACTGATAGCTTCCAGACCGATGAAGAAAAGATTTATCTAATGAAGAAATCTTATTCAGATGCAAGTATATATTTAAGGATTTGGTTCGTACGGTTGAAGATGTGGCATCCCAAAAATTTCATGGCAATTTCTAGAGGCATTACGACCTATGGAAAAGGTTATGGAAGTGTCATTGATTTATGTTGTGACCATTAGACCAAAGAATTGTAATAGACTAAGACCAAATATTTTAATGGAAATGTATCTTGTATTCATGGGTTATCAAGGTTGGTGCTAAAGGACAATTTGACAAGGAGGATTTTGTTCTTGACTATGCACCTTATAGATTTGATTCTTATGGTTTAGTGTTACAAGTTTTATGGCCATATAAAATTGTAATTTGGTATTTATATAAGTGGGGATTAAGGTGAATTATTAAAAGTAAACATGGACTTATTTAAGAAAAATTTTGGGCCATTTAAGTTTGGACTTTAGGCCCAAGAGTGTTGGGCCTAAAGTGGGCCAAAAGGCCCGGCCCATGAAGCCCATAAGGCTATCGACGGAAGGAGGGGTGGCCCATGAGAGGCCCATCCTCTTGCATGGCAATTACCAAGTGGCAAGGGGGATTATCCAAGTGTCCCCTTGCATGTTTTGTGATGATTACATGCTAATCATGAGGGGGGAGAAAAGAAGAAGGGGCGGATTGAGCAAGGGGGGGTGTTGCATGAGAGAAAGGGAGAAAGAGAGAGAGAGAGAGAGAGAGAGAGAGAGAGAGAGAGAGAGAGAAATCGAGAGAGGGAGAGAGAGCAAGCGAGAGAAGAAGGGGAAGAGGGAGGCCGTTCGCTGCTGTTCGTTGCCGCCGTCAAGCCGCCGAGTCCCGCCTTGCCCCGCCATCTTGGCTTGCTGTTTTGTGCTCGGATTAGAGGCAAGTAGAGTCCATAAACCTACCCTTTGCTTGCTATGATATGTGTTGTGAGGGATGATAAACTTGGGTTCTGGTAGAAGTGAAGAAATTCGAAGCTTTGGGGAAAAATATGGTAGCCTTGCATTCTGTTTTCTAGAAAGGCAGTCCGACCTTTGATGAATTCATGAATTGCATGTGACTTTTTAGTTGGAATCTCACTTTGACTTCTTTATGAAAGTTTTAGAAAACTTCTTGGAGAGTAACATATCAAAATTTCAGAAGAAATGAACAAATACAGACCGGTGAAACTATTTTTCTTTGAAGAAGTTAGATTTGGAAATCGTAATGCTGACCTAGTGATTTTCTGTGAATTTTATAAAATTCTCCGGTTGAAATTTGATCTCGTGTTCTGAATTAAAGTTGAAGATGAAAAGTTAAGGAGTAACATACTAAAATTTTATAGGAAATTGATGAGTTTAGGTTGGTGAAACAATCTTTATCCAAAACGGTTAGAACTGGAATTCGGTGCCGAGGGTTATAGACGGTTATGGTTATTATATTTTTTAATATATCACAAATATGATTTTTAGTTCTGCATGAAATATTTACTTCTGGACCTTGTCTATAACATATAAATATTTCAGAATTTTTGGAGTTGATTTAGGATTTTTACCGAATTTGTGAATGAAACTGTGTATGGCAATATTCCGAAATTATAAAGACTGTGATGTGTGGACTGTACTGAATTGTATGATGTTCTTTTGATATGGTGTTCCTCACGGAATATTTTCCTCTAGATCTTGTATATAACATGTCGAATTTTTTAGAATTTATTAAGGCCGTTTACTAATTTTTCAAGAATTATGACCAAAGGAGTGCAATATGTTTTTATCCGAAATTTTGCTGTATTTTCAAAAATAAATGAAATTGCTCCATGTGATATAATGTCTTGAGTGGTTGATTATACTGCATATGTGGTGACATATGGCACGTTATATGACATCAAAAGCTGGTTGAGACCTTTGATATTGTTGCATTAAATGCCATGTTGAAATTGAGATACATGTGTGAATATAAATTGAGATAATAACAAGACCATCGGAGGTGTGAGCCGACGATGCCCCGGGAGTGTTGGGATGCCCGGAGTGTGGGTGCCGGATGCCCAGAGTGTGGGTGCCGGATGCCCGGAGTGTGTGTGCCGGATGCCCCGAGAGTGTTGAGATGCCCGGAGGTGTGTGCCGGAAGCCCTGGAGTTGTGTGCTGGGGGGATTCCTCGTGATGTTAGTTGGGGTATGAGATGCCCGAAGTGTGTGCCGGATGCCCGAAGGTGTGTGCCGGAGGCTCCTCGCGATGCCAGGTTGGATGCGAGCGATAAATGAGGGATGCAAACATTGGTCCCTAGGAAGAAAAATGATGTGATTTAATTGAAAGATAAAGAACGAGAATTGAATCATGCACATGGATGTGTACATATGGCATGGGATGAACCTCAGGGGAATGCAAGCCTGGAGTGCATGATGGTATATGCACGTTACATGGTGATATATGCATGGCTACTTGATGATATAAGTACAAGTGCATGGTGATATATATACGTTGTATGGTGATATATGCATGGATGTAAGATGAGGTATGCTTGAATGCATGAATGATATGTGTTTTATTCATGATACCTTGATTGTTCTGTTTGACGCATTGTGTAGTTTGGTGGATCTTTACTGTTGAGTGGTTGTACTCACCCCTTTGGGGATTAACATTTCATATTAGAAAAATGCCTCTCACCAGTTGTGTGTGGTACCTTCTATGACATACCTACTGACGTTAATGTGGAGTGCACGAAGCATTCGTGTATTAGTGTACCTGGTCTGGTGTTTGTCCGAGTTCGTGTCTTGGTGATGTACTACGTGGGTCTTGCTGATGGCCCTGTTATCCAAGAGTTTTTGTCTGTTCACGTTCGACGCAATGGAGTGATGCAAGGGATGCTGCTGACGCCGCCGCCCGATGCACCGGGTTGGGTGTGATGGCACGTATGACTAGTGGGAGCCGACACTTTTTGGGGATAGTCGACACTTGTTGATGGAGGGGTGTACATGTTTGATGTAGGGTCAAGTTCTCTTTTGAGTTATAGCCAAGTATAGTTAAAAATCTTGGCCTTTTGCTGTACCGACCCGAGATGTCCATCGTGAAAATGTAAATAAAAGTGACTCAGCTTTGTCTTTTCATTTGGAGCGTAGTTGGTGTGCATTGCATTATTGTTATTGGAGTAAGGGATGGTGAGACTCGTTTATGCTTCCGTTGATTGAGCTATGCTGGGACCTTTACCCAAAAAAAAAAAGTGGGAGAAGAATCTTATTGATTAACCCCTATGAACTATGATTCCACTTTAATTAAAAAGTTACAAGGACTGGTTTGTAGTAGGATAAGTGATAAGTACCAGTGGAGACCCTAACGGATCAGGGGCCGTCGAGGGGTGCCACAGAAGAAGATCCCATGGCTGGAGGTAGCATCCCGTGATTAATTATTCTTATTGAAATCAATTTAGATAATTAGATCTGTTGATTGACGATGTATACCTGGAAGGTTCTACTTATGGAAACTTAGATCCTGATTGTATGGGTGTGCAAGATTGGTGGGCTATCATCATATTCCTTAAATAACTCGAGATCTCCCTAATTGATTCTATCTAACGGGTTGATTGGAAGAACTCCTTTGAAAGGTGCCAACGGTTATATTGGCATGGATGAGTATATAAGGAAGACGCTCAAATTATTCAAGAGTGTGTATGAAAAAAAAAATTCCAAAGTTCGAAGCTCCTAGTTCTTTGCTAATTCAATTATTGAGCTTTAATTATACTCAAGAGAGAGAGTTTAAACACTTGTGATACCTTGAGGAAGTGTGGTTGAATTTCCTTACTGAGAAAACAGAATATGAGACTATAAAATCTCTTTTTGATCTTAGTGTAATCCAGCCAATAGACTGTCAGTGCGGGAGAGTGGACGTAAGCTTGGTCTAAGCCGAACCACTATAAACTTCATGTTCTCATTCTCTTTCCCTAATCTCTTTACTTTAATACGTAGTCTTATATAACTATTTTTAGTCTTTTATATCTTCAGTCTATCATTCTCAAAAATCGAATTAAGTTGTTAAGTTTTGCAATAACTTCTTTAACACATATTCACCCCCCTCTAGGTGTTCTTACTAGCCCTATCAAATATAATCACAAAAAATAAAAATTCAAAAAAATATTTAATTATAATTAAAATTTATCGTGAAGAGGTAGCCGGCCTCTAACCGGACTGACTCGCAAGGGCGCTCAATGGCTTTTCAAACCAAGGGGATCCCAACGTGCCACACCTCAAGCAGTGCCGCCGCCGCCGCCGCCTCCTTTGCTACGCACTGCTCCCTCTTTCTCTTCTTGTCTTGGCCTTGTGCGACGGGGTGGTGGGCGGGTCATCTTTGTTTGAGGGTAGTGTCGGGGGCGACGGTTGACATGGGCGGAGTGAAGGGAAGCGCATGTCATCTCGTGGCACCGATTGAATCACGGACATCAGTCGAAACGAAGATGATGAATTTGACAGAAGAAAACGGAGATGAAGAATTCGAAGGAAAGCGAAGGATGAAGGAAGGATTCGGGGGTCGCAAGAATGGCGGGCGACGAGGGGGATAAAAGTGGGGAAGAGAGGGAAGGCTTCGAAGGCGGCCAATGCAATCCCCACCGTCCGTCCGTTTGCGCCCCTCCCCGATTGCTTTCCCTCCAAAAAAAAAAAACCCTGTCTCTCTACTTTAAAAAAAGATAAATTGTAAATCTAATTAATAGCCCTGTACATGCGGGCCAGGTCGGATATTAGGCTTACCAATCATTGCTTGGAGATGTTTGATGAATTCAAATTTTTGAATGAATTAAACCATAGCCCAATTTTACCCTCTCTATTAGTTGAACCAGAGAAGAGGAACAAAGCCTTCATATTTGAGGTATTTCGGTTGGAAAATGAGGAGTGTAGTAGGATCATTAAGGACACTTGGAATAAACTAGCCTAGTTGCTGAGGATTCGGTACTAAAATTAAAAGCTATGTCATTAGCTTTAGCCAAATGGAGCAAGATAACTTTTCTAAACAACCGGAAGCGGATTAATGACCTGAGAGATGAGTTGCAAGGAGAAAGTAATTTCTAGAACTTATATGCACACAGAAATAAATAGTAGGAACTTACGGAACAAATAGAGAATTTGTGCAAACAAATGTACTAGGGCTTGAGATCGAGAATTGAGTGGCTGAAGTGGGGTGGTAAAAACACAAAATATTTCCATGCCACAACCATTGGAAGAAGGCAGCAAAATAGAATTTCCATGTTGAAAAATGCAGGTGATACTTGGAACCAAGACCCAACAAGACTAAAGGTTATGACAATGATTCGTAAGCTCTTCTAGTAAGTCAATATGTCTTCGATGAACACCACAATAAATCTATTTATACACTTTTTGAATACTCTGTTGATCAAACACATGAAAGTAGAAGGCACATCTATCAAACACATGAAAGTAGAAGGCACATCTATTAATCCAAGAGGCTTGATAAGAAATTTCTAATGACCATATTTTGCTCTAAAAATAATTCTAGGATCATCATCTCTTTTTCTTTTTCAGGTTTAGAAAGTGTCATTCAAAGCGGTACCTTAAAAAATGATGCATCAGGTATCTAATCAATACCAAAACCAATCTCTCTATAAGAAGACAAGCCCGATAGATTCTTAAGAAACACATCACATAACAACGATACTTTCCAACTTCAAAACATTCTTTTTTATATCTTTTAAGTTCGCAGATAATCACAATAGTATCACAATGTGAGGATAACCAAACAACCCCTAAAATAACATCGAGAATATTTATATTTAACTCCACTAGATTTCCATGCGACTCTTTATTATTCATCTGAAACACACACTTCTTGAACACACGAGCCGCAACTAAGAAAACATTACTTTATAATCCTCAGTTAAATCAATTTAGGGCTCATCTCTTGCTCCGTGCAAGTCACCACAATGACTCTATCTCTTTCTTGAAATCGCACCTTGAGAACCTTAAGATACATTCTTCATATCAAAGTAACAACTCGTTTGCCCTTGATATACTTTATAAAGCCAAATAAGCTTCTCCAAATCAAGATCCAAGCATGGACTGAAAATGAATCATCCATTCCAGTACTTAACAAAAGATTGACGCATTCTAACATACAACCTCACAGCATCTTTACAAAATCTACCCAATAAAAGATCATAATCAAAAATCTAATACTACAAAATGTCACGCCCAAAACCATCACGAATAGGAGATGAGACGGTCGTCCTTCCACCCAAAGGGCACGGCCTCAAAGCTCCCAAAAACAATTCCTAAAGTCTCCTCGTCGTTATCGCTCTCATACTACTTATTGTTAGATGAGGAACCTGAAAAAAAAAAAAAAAAAAAAAAAAAAAGTTTGGAATATAAAGGGGTGAGCAACCATGGCTCAGCGAGTAATACATTTGTTCTAAGTGGATCGAACACCCATTATGCATACTTGCAACCAAAGACCACAACTCTTTTAATCCAAAATTCAAAATATAACAAACATATAATAAGAAAATAAGTTACCTATGCTTCAACATAGTTGTATTTATAGTAGAAATATTCATTTTATAATAATATCAAAACAAATATCAATAATCAAATCCATTCATTAATTTCATCAATTCACACGTCAATAATCTATTCCATTGATTAATCCCATGTCATACATCAATGGTATATTCTATTTATTAATCTCATATGAAACCACACGTCAACAATCTATTCCAATGATTAATCTCAAATCACATGTCGATGGTCCATTTCATCGACTAAATTCAAATCACATATCAATAGTACACTTCGTTGATCAATCTCTTGCTCAATATCAAACCATGGTCATGATATAACGACTAGTGACAATGCAACCAAAATTTTCCCTTGACAAGATCTCCACCAATTATTAGCCGGTGGCTTGACCCACAAGGACATCCTAAGTTAGTATGCATACCCACAAGCCCCTCACTAGGCTCATAGCAATATTGAACATAACACCCTCCACAATCCACAAAGCAAATCTAGAATTCATTTCATATATCATAAAAAGCTTTCACAATTCAATTCATCTACTAGAAATAGACTCATCTCATTAACTAATTTTACAAATCAAACTGAATCAAATGCATGTCATAAAGCATTTCACAAATCGATATCTCTATGACATTCCATAAACCATTTCAAAATCAAGAGCTTTTTGTAAAAATGTTTCGCGATGTCAAAACATATAATATTTCTCAACTTCATTTCTTAAACAAAACATATTTTTTCCACTAACCAGTTCTTACACAATTCACAAATATCAAAATATAGTAAGTGTCTGATTCATATTTTATGCAACAAATATGCTACCAAACAAGCACTTGAGGAATTCAAGCAAACACAAAATCAAGTAAGGACACCTCCATCACAAGAGCAAGAAATGGCAAATATGGACGATCCCGCAAAATCCTCTCAGGAATCATATACTTAGGCATCCTATGCCCGATGCGAAGGTACCCTATCTCTTGGAATGGACTCCAGCACAATCTCTCATTATGCCCAAGTCTCTCATTATGCCCAAACAGCAAATTGGCCCCAACCAGTCATGCTTGCCAACACTCCGAGATCCTCCAGAATTCATGAAGAAGAACATGCCTCAAGCAATCAAAGTATCTGGGATTAAGGGTGATCGGGTCCAGGGTGAGCAGGGTCTAGACCTCGACCCTATTCCCAACCCTGTTATAACCAGTTCTCTTTTTTTGGACCCTGTTCCCGACCCACTCTGTTTTTCCGGTCCGAGAACAGGGTCAACCCTATTTATATTGGAACCTGTTTTGCAAAAATTGATGTACAACACTCATATTTAAAATAAAGCGTTTAACACTCATATCGATCAGCATAAGCACATCTACCATTGTAGCAAATAATTTGTACCTCATAACATCACTAGAAAAGGAAAAGAAAGAGAGTAGAACTTGTCTCTCCAAGATTCTCGAGCAAAATGTTATATTGCTGAGGATATGTACTTGCAAATAATGTAATGAAGTATACATATTAGATGCAAAAATTCTTGCACGAAAACAATTAAAGAGTAGAACTTGCTATAGTAGTATTCTGTTGAATATGCCAGTATGTCAAACCTGCCAAGTGATTACCTTAGTCTAAAAAAAGTACCTCAGGGGCTAAAATAAGGGGGATTATCACACCAACCCATGTGTGCAGCACATATATTCTCAGCTTCGGATTTGATGATACTGAGATTGTCGTTATCTAGGTCCAAATTCATGTTATGTTTAGAACATTGTTACTATCCTGCCCCCAAAATCAGAGTATTTGTATTAAAAAAAGGTATGCAATATGATGCATGCTCCAAGAATAATTTTATCTAAATACTTCTGAACAATACCTAGTGAAGACTTTATTTCTTCTACTAGGTATTCAGGTAAGTCAAGCGGGCTATTGACGAACGAGAAAAGTATGAAGGATAAGATCCCGAATGACAAGAAAGCAACAACCAAAGCAAAGAGTACCAGAAATACCCTAAACTTCAGAGGCTTCTTCTGGCCTAATCTGGTGTGATTTGGCGGTGGATGGAGTGTTCGATTAGGGAAAGATTGAAGGACCAACAGAGGGTCGCCGAGGAAGGACTCTATCTCAAACGTACCTAACTGCCCTGTCGCGGGGATCACGCCAGATATCAATGGATTAAAGGAAACATTGCACTTGCTCAGCTCAGTCAAGTTGTTACCGTGAGGCGGTGGTGCGAGCACAAGGGGTGCGACGAGAGCGGCAGAGGCGGCGTCGGATGGAACCGGGATCGACACTCGGGCAGAGGAAGGCACGAGCGAGCAAAGGTGCGATTGCGGGTGCAAGCGTCAACGGAGGAGTCTCGGCTGCAGGTCGCGGACAGAAGGCGGGTGGGCGGGCGACACTGGAGTTGCTGCAGGGCAAAAGCAAGGGCTCGACTACAGATCTCGTGGGTGAGCATGGGGCTTGGATGGATGGGCTGAGGACGGGCAGAAGCGGGGCTCGGCTTCTGGCGGTGACGCCCAGCTTCGCAACGAACGGGGCTCAGGCAGAGAAGCAATAGCAGCTTCGCGAAGGGACGGGGCTCAGGCGGAGAAGTAGGAGCAACTTCGCGAAGGGACGGGGCTCAGGCGGAGAAGCAGCAGCCGCTTCGCGAAGGACAGGGCTTAAGCGGAGAAGCAACAGCAGCTTCACGAAGGGATGGAGCTCAGGCGGAGAAGCAGCAACGGTGGCGCCCAGCTTCGCGAAGGACGAGGCTCAGGCGAAGAAGCAGCAGTAGCTTCACGAAGGGGGTGAGACTCGTGAGAGAGAGAGGTAAATATAGAAATTAGGGTTACGCGTTTTGTTTTTTGGGGGTGGCTTAACCGGTTCCCAAACCGGTCCGGTCGAACCGGTTCCCGGGTGGGTAATCCCTCGGAACCGATTCCCGGACCGGTTCAAACAGGGTCTGAGTTGTTGGAATCGGTTCCTGGACCGGTTTCAACTGGAACCGGTTCCCGACCTTATTTTCTAGGTGGGCCATCCGAGAACTGGGTTGACCCGGTCCAGTTGCACACCCTTATCTGGGATGCCCTAATCTCTCAAAGGGAATCCTCTCATAATACCAATTGTCCTCCTGATGACATTGGAATGGAACAACACTACGAGAAAGAACGGCTTGCAGGACACAGCTTCGATGATTCAAATTATCACTATAACTCTCGAGATGGCAAATAAGACTTGTAGTGAAAGTTATTGTAGCATAAGTCATTATAATAAAATACTGTAGCAATAGGTTAGGGAAATTACTATTCATAGCCATCGTTCATATCACCTATAATAATTCCCGACTAGGAATTCCGGAGCCTTTGTGTGTTTTAAGACCCATGAGTTTGGTCTTTGTTTTTTATGACCTCTTAATGCCTATAAAAGATAAAGAAGATGTAATGTTTTGGGCAAAGTCTTTGAAGTAAAGTGTGTGCTTATGCAAACTTTCTCTGTGTCTCTCTAAACACTTCTTTTCTCCAGCTTAGTACGATCCTCTGAGAAACGTAGCTCGGCTAAGTTAGAGATGTTACTTTCCTAGCATCTTTGAGCATCTCTAATCCAAATTTTGAATAGTTCACGGCTAAAAGGCAACTCCTGAAAGGCTTGAATAGAGGTTCACCTGTTATGGGATAACATACCTGCTACAACTAACCTGGTCTTCCATGATTCTAAGCATAAATCCCCTTTATAAAAATTCTTAGAAGAGATAGCACCACTCACCTCGAAACGCCTACGACCAAATAACAAATGTTACTCAAATCATCGAATTCGCGATCCTATCATATAAGCGACAAACAACGTTAAAATTGAGTAATGCATTACCTAAACTACGAAACGGCTATACTACCAATCACATACCCAAAGCGATTATTCAAGCCATTCGCAATACAAAGCGTGAATGCGAAACTTTATCACGCCATAACTTTCTCCACCGAACTCCGTTTCAAACATATTTATAGTCAATAAAAAACGCTTTCAACATACTACTCCCAACTTGGTTACCCCAAAACTCACCAGAAATGGCTGAAATTCAGCCCCGAATATTTCTGTTCGAAACTTGACAGCACGTGCGACAAATTTCGAAATTTCATTTTGGGTAAATCGTAAGTTCAAATCGAGATCCCCCTAAAATCTTACAGTTTCACAACACCCTAAAATATCGTTTCTATATGAATACATAGTTCAACGACATAAAAATCAGACTTCGTCGCACAAATCTTCAATAATTTTGAATTTCTAGTCCTATATCCAAAACTACTCCAGTTGAACGAATGAGGGCACAAACACTTACCAAGCATCGGGATACAGTGTTGAGTCGGCTTGGCATATTGTCTAGATCATTAGGGCATGAATTTTCCCCTTCTCCCGCTTTCTTCTTTCTCCTTTCCTTTTGACTCTTTTTTCTTTATCTCCCTCTCTTCTTTTTCCTTTTTTCTTTGCCAAACCATCCTTCTTTCTTTTTCTTTTATCTCCTCATTTTTCTTCAGAAGTTCTCCCAAGAGTGGGAGGGAGATAGTGTAGAGGCAAAGCAATCTGAGTGATTGCATCTCCCACCCAAACTTTCATATCTCAATCAATCCAATCGAAAGCCAGGGTGAAGGAAGAAGGAGAAAAAGCATAGGAACAAGCAGAGGAAGAGGAAGAGGAAGAAGAAGCGGAAGAGGCAGATATGGGAGTGCTGTCCAACAAGATCAAGAGGGACCAACTCAAGCCTGGGGATCACATCTGTCACACCCCAAAATCACAAAGAATGGGAATGACACGGCCGTCCTTCCACACGAAGGACGCAGCCTCAAACACAACCAACAACCTGATATCAATTTATATATATATATATCAAACCATATATACATATCAGATAGACCAACAGATTGGTTGCAACATCAGAGTTTCTATAATCCACCAAAAAAATATACAATTAGAACTCAGACAATCCAACCACTGGCAAGGAAAGTGCACCACTTCCTTTGGCCATACCCAAAAATAGAACTTCCCAAAAGTTTCCCACCGACGGCGCTCTCGTTCTATTCACCGCTAACCGAGGAACTTGAAAAGATTAAAGGAGGAGTGGAATGAGCAACAACGGCTCAGTGAGTAGTACATATCTTCTAAGTAGATCGAACAACCACTATGCATGTATACCAAACAATACCAAACTATATAATGCCAACTCAATATATAAAATACATATCAAATCATATAAGAGTTATTTGATATTATCAAAGCTTTATACTAATATGGAAAACTCATTTAAATCACCATCAAAAGTCAAGTATCAATGGTCAAGTCCATTGAATAATCTCTCCATCAAATATCACATATAGAATCTCCATCAAATATCGCATATCAATGGTCCATCCATTGATTAATCTATTGCTCAATATTTCACCATGGTCACGACACAACGCCTTGTGACAAGGCGACCAAGCTTTTCCCCTTGGCAAGATCTCCACCTACAAAGCCGATGGCTAGGCTCAGAAGGATATCCTAAACCTAGTATGCATACCCCAAAAACCCCTCATTGGGTTCACAGTCATATTGAGCATAAATAACCATCCTCCAATACCAGAAATCCAATTCAGAAATCAATATCTTAAACCAAACAAATAACATTTGCAGCATAACCCATCATCAATTTCATATCAATTTCTCAAATCATTATAAACCTTTCCATAAATCAATCGCAAAGCAATTTCATATATATATTTATCCACTTACTTTGTATAACACGCTTTTCAAACATCCAAAATCAAGCAAAGAGTAGCAATTACTCGATCTGGCTTTTATGCATAAAAATGCTCTCCTCAATTCAATGTATATACATATATACTTCAAGACATGAATTTTTCAAAACCAAAGAAGATATAGTACCACTCACCTCGTCGCCTATGACCAAACGACGAACGATACTCGTATCGTCGAACTCAAGGCCCTATCAAATAATCGAGGAATAATATTAAAATCTAATAAAACTCTTATCTTAACTACGAAATGACTAACTTATGCCTTAACTCTAACAAAAGGACTTCTACACGCTAACAAATCGCATAACCAAAGCGATTAATTAAGCAATTCGCAACGTGGAGATTAAACGCAAAACTTGATCACGCCTTAACTTCCTCCTCCGAACCCCAGTCCAAACGAATTTATAGTCAATAGAGAGCCCTTGATACATATAACAAGAATCCCAACTTCACCGTCCCAAAATCAAACCGAAAGGTGACAAAATATAGGCCCAAAGCTGCTGGACGCGTACTGTTCACTGCGCGCGGGAAACTTTGAAATTTTGTTTCGGACAAACCACAAGCTCAAATCACGATCCGTAAAATCTCATGGCTTCACAACACCCTAAACTATCATTCCCACAAAAATACACGGCTCAACTACTCCAAAATTGGACTTCGCCACTTGATTTTCCAACAATTCCGAATTTGAGCCCTAAACTCATAATTAACTTCAATTGGACAAACGAGGGTCCTAATCTCTTACCGGGTGCTGCGTTATGGAGTAGAGTCGGCTTGGCGAGGCATCCGAGCCGTGCACGTGTCAAAGCCCTTTTCCTTTCTTCCCTTTTCTCTTCTTCTTCTTCTTCTTCTTCTTCTTCTTTTCTTTCTTTTCTTTCTGTGCCCGAACGTGGGCTTCCTTCCTTTTTATCTCTTCCTTTTTCTTTTTGTTTTCTTTTTTTTCCCCTCTCTCTCTCTCTCTCTCTCTCTCTCCTTTTCCCTCTCTCCCGAAAACTCTCGATTCCTCTCTCTTTGCTGTAGCTTCTACCTTTGTCTCCTTCTTTGACTTTTCAACATTTCTTTTTCTTCTTTTGGGGCCCACCGGCCTAATATTACAACATCTACTCTTGGCGTCACTTTTACCTCTACTCCCACGACGGCACGTTCCCTTTTTCTCTCTTTTTCCAATGCAATGTTTTTCGCGACGATGATGATGATGGTGGTGGTGATGATTTCGCCTCAACTCCTCTGCTTTTTCTTTTTTTTTCACTATAAAATTGCTCCATTGTTCACATGATTGATAATGTCCTTTCCTAGTTTCATATATAGGAGCTTTGCCCTCGTGCGTCTGTGAGAGAGGTCGTTTTCCTTCTCTTGGTGGATTTTCTATCCTGTTTTTACCACTTCTGCTAATATAGATTGTGGCAACGTTGCTGATTTTTGTATAAAAGGAGATGTTTTATGATGAGTCGTCGTATTCAACGTGGCAGAGAGATCGAATCTCCTTGACCCTTTTGGAAGTCTGCCACCCCTTTGTCCCCCTTGCTTAGCTTGTGCTCCCTCTATTTCTGAATTGTTGGTTACTCCTGTCAACTGAAGGAGGTCGAATTCTTTCGATCCTTTGATCGTCCGGATTATGTTCTTTACAAGCACGTACCTTCTATGGACTTAGCTGCTTTCGCATACTGAAAAGATTGTCACTTTTGAGTTCGCGAACAGGAATATTCGTTGGTGAAGGGAAGGTTATTCACTTCACTCGAGGGGCAGGACACGAAATCGGCAGGGGTACTGTGTTAGACCGCATCATTTTGAAATCATGTCCCAATCCTCTCGTCGGCACTGAATGCCAGATATGCGGAGATCAGTCGAGGCTTGATGGTGTCATCTCTTCCTGCATCGACTGCTTCCTTTCAGGTGGAAACCTCTACCTCTTTGAGTACGGCGTGTCCCCTGTTTTCTATCTTGCTAGCGCTCGAGGAGGGACTTGCACACTTGCGAAATCCGACCCCCCTGAAGATGTGCTTCACCGTGCCTCTTACCTCCTCCAGAATGGCTTTGGAGGCTACAATCTTTCCAACAACAACTGTGAGGACTTTGCTATCTACTGTAAAACAGGTCTGCTTGTAGTGACAGCAAGTAGTGGAGGCCGAAGTGGGCAAGCAGCAGCTTTTCAGGCTGCTTCAACTGCTGTCGGGTCCTCTCCACTTAGATACTTGACGACCCGTGTTACTGGTCTGGCAGTTGGTGGTCTGGTGAGTTATGGCAGGTATTGCATCAGTCGTTTGGTCTCTGACATTGGGTTTCACCATGATGTGGTTAAAGTACCGGTCGAAAGACTTGTGGATCAATCTCATTTATGTGATCCCCAAGCTGCTGTGGATATTCCCACTCCCAGTCGTATTGTCATAGCCGAGATTGACTAAAGATTGCACGCTGCAATTTGCCGGCAGTCTCCACCAGAACTTTGCCGGCAGTGGAGATGAAAACACTCTGCAAAATGTACGCTTTAACTCTTTGTCGGATGTTACTTCTGCAAACTATACCCAGTAGAAATTTTAAATACTCATCAAACTGAAGCTTTGTCGGATTTGCCATCAGAGGTCCTTGAGATGTTTGGGTGTGTGTAGTCTTGTTTCTTGTTGTTTAAACGAACTGATCAGATTTGCTTTCAACAGGATATGACCTGATGATCGTCACCTTCTCTGTATAGAAGTAAAGTCGCAAGAGAAAGTGGTTCTACCGTTCTCTCCAATTCTGATATTTCTGCTTCTGGATTGTTTTTAAGACGCTTTTTGAGCAAATCTTGTTTGACCATCAGAATTAGTTCTTTAAGCTATACTCCCGATGGGTTAGACTAGCTTTGGCGTGGGTTTTGTCCGAAAATTGCGTATATATGGTATTCCAATTAAATGATAAATTACATTTAACCATCAAACGAAAGAGTTTCAGACAGGAATAATAATTTGAAATCAGTTTAGTAACACTTGAGGGCTGGCCATGGTCACGGAAGGCAGAGAGAGAGGTGGCGACGGTTGAGCGAGAATGAAGGTCGCGCGACCCTCGTGTCGCTTACGCAAGGGTCGACGTGAGCATCACTAAGGCACAATGAGCGTCGTTTGACCCTTGCCATGGTTGACTGAGGGCCACCAACCAACCCTCACAAGCTGAGGCAAGGGCTGTGCAGATCTTCGCTCATAATAAACATCATTTCATGGAACTTTCTACAATATAGGCCAAGGAACGAATGGTGCAAATGCGACAAATTCCATGTCCGAGCCTTGTCTACTATGCAGAATACAAGTGGAGCCTTACCTTATGCATGCTAATACATGCAAACAGGGCAGAAAGAAAGCGAAGATGAAGAAAGGATTCGGGGGTTGCAAGAATGGCGGGCGAGAGGGAGTAGAAAGGGAGGGGAGGGAAGGTTTCGAAGGCGGCCAGTGCAATCCCCACCGTCCATCCGTTTGCGCCCCTCCCCGATTGCTTTCCCTCCAAAAAAAAAAAAAAAAAAAAAAAACCCTCTCTTTCTAATTTTAAAAAAGAAAAATTGTAAATCTGATTAATAGCCCGGTACAAGCGAGCCGGGTCAGATATCGGGCTTACGAATCATTGCTCGGAGCTGTTTTACGAATTCAAAATTTTTAAATGAATTAAACCATAGCCCAATTTTACTCTCTCTATTAGTTGAACCGGTGAAGAGGAGCAAAGCCTTCATAGTTGAGGCCTTTTGGTTGGAAAATGAGGAGTGTGGTAGGATCATTAAGGATACTTGGAATGAACCTGGCCTAATTACTGAGGATTCGGTACTGAAATTAAAAGCTATGTCATTAGCTTTAGCCAAACGGAGCAAGATAACTTTTCTAAACAACCTGAAGCGGATTAATGACCTAAGAGATGAGTTGCAAGGAGAAATTAATTTCTAGAGCTTACCTGCACACAGAATTAAACAGCAAAAACTTACAGAACAAATTGAGAATCTGTGCAAAACAAATGTACTGGGGCTTGAGATCGAGAATAGAGTGGCTGAAGTGGGGTGGTAAAAATACAAAATATTTCCATGCCACAACCATTCAAAGAAGCCAGCAAAATAGAATTTCCATGTTGAAAAATGCAGGGGATATTTGGAAGCGAGACCCAACAAGACTCAAGGTTATGACAATGATTCGTAAGCTCTTCTAGTAAGTCAATGTCTTTTATGAACACCACAATAAATCTATTTATACACTCTTTGAATACTCCGTTGATCAAATACATGAAAGCAAAAGGCACATCTATTAATTCAAGAGGCATGATAAGAAATTTCTAATGGCCATATCTTGCTCTGAAAATAATTCTAGGCTCATCATCTCCTTTTCTTTTTCAAGTTTAGAAAGTGTCATTCAATGTGGTACCTTAAAAAAATTATACATCAAGTATCTAATCAATACCAAAAACAATTTCCCTATAAGAAGACAAGCCTAATAGATTCTCAAGAAACATATCCGACAACAATAATACTTTCCAACTTCACAACATTATTTTTTATATCTTTTAAGTCTACAAATAATCATAACAGTATCACGATGTGAGGAGGATAACCAAACAACCCCTAAAATAACATCGACAAATATATATATATATATATATATATATATATATATATATATTTAACTCCACTAGATTTCCATGTGACTCTTTATCATTCATCCGAAACACACTTTTTGAACACGCGATTCGGTGAATCGCACTAAGCAAGAAATGAGCCCCAAATTGATTTAACTGAGGATTATAAAGTAATGATTTCTTAGTTGCGAATCGCGTGTTCAAAAAGTGTGTGTTTCGGATGAATGATAAAGAGTCACATGGAAATCTAGTGGAGTTAAATATATATATATAAAGCCACAATGACTCTTTATCTCTTTCTCAAAATCTCACCTCAAGAACCTTAAGATACATTCTTCATATCAAAAGTAACAACTCGTTTGCCCTTGATACACTTTATAAAGCCAAATAAGCTTCTCCAAATCAAGATCCATAACTGCATGGACTAAAAATGAATCATCAATTCCAGTACTTAACAAAAGATTGACGCATTCTAATATACAACCTCACAGCATCTTTACAAAATCTACCCAATAAAAGATCATAATCAAAGTTCTGATACTACAAAATGCCACGCCCAAAACCATCATGAAAGGAGATGAGATGGCCGTCCTTCCCCCCAAAGGGCGCGGCCTCAAAGCTCCCAAAAACAATTCCTAAAGTCTCTTCGTCGATATCACTCTCATAGTACTTATTGTTAAATGAGGAACCTGGAAAAAAAAAAGTTTGGAAAATAAAGGGGTGAGCGACCACGGCTCAACGAGTAATACATCTGTTCTAAGCAGATCGTGCACCCATTATGCATACTTGCAACCAAAAACCACAACTCTTTTAATCCAAAATTCAAAATATAACAATAAGAAAATAAGTTACATATGCTTCAACATAGCTGTATTTATAGTAGAAATATTCATTTTATAATAATATCAAAACAAATATCGATAATCAAATCCATTCATCAATTTCATCAATTTACACGTCAATGATCTATTCCATTGATTAATCCCATGTCATACATCAATGGTCTATTCCATTTATTAATCTCATATGAAACCTCACGTCAATAATCTATTCCAAAGATTAATCTCAAATCACATGCCGATGGTCCATTTCATCGACTAAATTAAAATGACATATCAATAGTACACTCCGCTGACCATTCTGTTGCTCAATATTAAACCATGGTCATGATATAATCACATGCCGATGGTCCATTTCATCGACTAAATTAAAATGACATATCAATAGTACACTCCGCTGACCATTCTGTTGCTCAATATTAAACCATGGTCATGATATAACGACTAATGACAATGCGAACAAAATTTTCCCTTGGCAAGATCTCCACCTATTATTAGCGAGTAGCTCAACCCACAAGGACATCCTAAGTATGCATACCCACAAGCCCCTCACTAGGCTCATAGCGATATTGAACATAACATCCTCCACAATCCACAAAGCAAATCAAGAATTCATTTCATATATCATAAAAAGCTTTCGCAATTCAATTCATCTACTAGAAATAGACTCGTCTCATTAACTAATTTTACAAATCAAATTGAATCAAATGCATGTCATCAAGAGCTTTTTGTAAAAATGTTTCGCAATGCCAAAATATATAATATTTATCAACTTCATTTCTGAAACAAAACATATTTTTCCACCAACCAATTCTTACACAATTCACAAATATCAAAATATAGTAAGTGTCTGATTCATATTTTATGCAACAAATATGCTACCAAACAAGCACTTGAGGAATTCAAGCAAACACAAAATCAAGTAAGGAATCACAAGAGCAAGAAATGGCAAATATGGACGATCATGCACAATCCCCTCAAGAATCATATACTTAGGCATCCTATGCCCGATGGGAAGGTCCTCTATCTCTTGGAATGGACTCCAGCACAATCTCTCATTATGCCCAAGTCTCTCATTATGCCCAAACAGCAAATTGGCCCCAACCAGTCATGCTCACCGACACTTCGGGATCCTCCAGAATTCATGAAGAAGAACATGCCTCAAGCAATCAAAGTATGTGGGATGCCATGATCTCTCAAAGGGAATCCTCTCATAATACCAATGGTCCTCCTGATGACATTGGAATGGAACAACACTACGAGAAAGAACGGCTTGCATGACATAGCTTCGATGATTCAAATTATCGCTATAACTCTCGAGATGGCAAATAAGACTTGTAGCGAAAGTTACTATAGCACAAGTCATTATAATAAAATACTGTAGCAATATGTTAGGGAAATTACTATTCATAGTCATCGTTCATATCGCCTATAATAATTCCCAACCAGGAATTCCGAAGCCTTTGTGTGTTTTAAGACCCATGAGTTTGGTCTTTGTTTTTTATGACCTCTTAATGCCTATAAAAGATAAAAAGGATGTAATGTTTTGGGCAAAGTCCTTGAAGTAAAGTGTGTGCTTATGCAAATTCTCTTCGTGTCTCTCTACACACTTCTTCTTCTCCAGCTTAGTACGATCCTTTGAGAAACGCAGCTCGGCTAAGTTAGAGATGTGACTTTCCTAGCATCTTTGAGCATCTCTAATCCAAATTTATGAATAGTTCACAGCTAAAAGGCAGCTCCTGAAATTCTTGAATAGAGGTTCGCTTATTATGGGATAACATACCTGCTACAACTGACCTGGTCTTCCCGATTCTAAGAATAAATCCCCTTTATAAAAATTCTCAGAAGAGATAGCACCACTAACCTCGAAACGCCTACGACCAAATAACAAATGTTACTCAAATCATCGAATTTGTGATCCTATTAGATAAGCAACAAACAATGTTAAAATTGAGTAATGCATTACCTAAACTACGAAACGGCTATACTACCAATCACATACCCAAAGCAATTATTCAAGCCATTCACAATGCAAATTGAGTGCTTCTTTATCATGCCAGGATTTCTCCACCGAACTCCGTTCAAACATATTTATAGTCAATAAAAAGCGCTTTCAACATACTACTCCCAACTTGGTTACCCCAAAACTCACCAAAAATGGCTGAAATTCAGCCATGAATATTTCTGTTCGGAACTTGACAGCACTTGCGACAAATTTCGAAATTTCATTTTGGGTAAATCGTAAGTTCAAATCAAGATCCCCTTAAAATCTTACAGTTTCACGACACCCTAAATTATCGTTTCTATATGAATCCGTAGTTCAACGACATAAAAATCAGACTTCGTCACACAAATCTTCAATAATTTTGAATTTCTAGTTCTAATTTCAAAACTACTCCGGTTGAACGAATGAGGGCACAAGCACTTACCAAGCATCAGGATACAGTGTTGAGTCGGCTTGGCATATTGTCTGGATCATTAGGGCCGAATTTGCCCCTTCTCCCGCTTTCTTCTTTCTCCTTTCCTTTCGACTCTTTTTTCTTTATCTCCCTCTCTTCTTTTTCCTTTTTTCTTTGCCAGACCGTCCTTCTTTCTTTTTCTTTTATCTCCTCATTTTTCTTCAGAAGTTCTCCCAAGAGTGGGAGGGAGATAGCGTAGAGGCAAAGCAATCTGAGTGATTGCATCTCCCACCCAAACGTTCATATCTCAATCAATCCAATCGAAAGCCAGGGTGAAGGAAGAAGGAGAAGAAGCAGAGGAAGAGGAAGAAGAAGTGGAAAGAGGCAGATATGGGAGTGCTGTCCAACGAGATCAAAAGGGACCAACTCAAGCCTGGGGATCACATCTACTCTTGGCGTCACTTTTACCTCTACTCCCACCACGGCACGTTCCCTTTTTCTCTCTTTTTCCAATGCAATGTTTTTCGCGACGATGATGATGATGGTGGTGGTGATGATTTCGCCTCAACTCCTCTGCTTTTTTCTTTTTTTTTCACTATAAAATTGCTCCATTGTTCACATGATTGATAATGTCCTTTCCTAGTTTCATATATAGGAGCTTTGCCCTCGTGCGTCTGTGAGAGAGGTCGTTTTCCTTCTCTTGGTGGATTTTCTATCCTGTTTTTACCACTTCTGCTAATATAGATTGTGGCAACGTTGCTGATTTTTGTATAAAAGGAGATGTTTTATGATGAGTCGTCGTATTCAACGTGGCAGAGAGATCGAATCTCCTTGACCCTTTTGGAAGTCTGCCACCCCTTTGTCCCCCCTTGCTTAGCTTGTGCTCCCTCTATTTCTGAATTGTTGGTTACTCCTGTCAACTGAAGGAGGTCGAATTCTTTCGATCCTTTGATCGTCCGGATTATGTTCTTTACAAGCACGTACCTTCTATGGACTTAGCTGCTTTCGCATACTGAAAAGATTGTCGCTTTTGAGTTCGCAAACAGGAATATACGTCGGTAAAGGGAAGGTCATTCACTTCACTCGAGGGGCAGGACACGAAATCGGCAGGGGTACTGTGTTAGACCGCATCATTTCGAGCTCATGTCCCTCTCCTCCTGTCGGTACACAATGCCGGATATGTGGAGATCAGTCGAGACTTGATGGTGTCATCTCTTCCTGCATCGACTGCTTCCTTTCAGGTGGAAACCTCTACCTCTTTGAGTACGGCGTGTCCCGTGCTTTCCATCTTGCTAGCGCTCGAGGAGGGACTTGCACCCTTGCGAAATCCGACCCCGCTGAAGATGTGCTTCACCGTGCCTTTTACCTCCTCCAGAATGGCTTTGGAGGCTACAATCTTTTCAAGAAAAACTGTGAGGACTTTGCTTTCTACTGTAAAACAGGTCTGCTTGTGGTGACAGCAAGTAGTGGAGGCCGAAGTGGGCAAGCAGCAGCTTTTCAGGCTGCTTCAACTGCTGTCGGGTCCTCTCCACTTAGATACTTGACGACCCGTGTTACTGGTCTGGCAGTTGGTGGTCTGGCAGTTGATAGTCTGGTGAGTTATGGCAGGTATTGCATCAGTCGTTTGGTCTCTGACATTGGGTTTCACCATGATGTGGTTAAAGTACCGGTCGAAAGACTTGTGGATCAATCTCATTTATATGATCCCCAAGCTGCTGTGGATATTCCCACCCCCAGTCGTATTGTCATAGCCGAGATTGACTAAAGATTGCACGCTGCAATTTGCCGGCTGTCTCCACCAGAACTTTGCCGGCAGTGGAGATGAAAACACTCTGCAAAATATACGCTTTAACTCTTTGTAGGATGTTACTTCTGCAAACTATACCCAGTAGAAATTTTAAGTACTCTTCGAACTGCAGCTTTGTCCGATTTGCCATCAGAGGTCCTTGAGATGTTTGGGTGTGTGTAGTCTTGTTTCTTGTTGTGTAAACGAACTGATCAGATTTGCTTTCAGCAGGATATGACCCGATGATCGTCACCATCTCTGTATAGAAGTAAAGTCGCAAGAGAAAGTGGTTCTACGGTTCTCTGCAATTCTGATATTTCTGCTTCTGGATTGTTTTTATGACACTTTTTTAGCAAATCTTGTTTGACCATCAGAATTAATTCTTTAAGCTATACTCCCGATGGGTTAGACTAGCTTTGGCGTGGGTTTTGTCCTAAATTTGCGTATATATGGTATTCCAGTTAAATGATAAATTATATTTAACCATAAAACAAAAGAGCTTAAGAGAGGAGCCATCACTGATAATAATTTCAAATCAGTTTAGTAACACTTAAAGGGCTGGCCATGGTCACGGAAGACAGACATAGAGCTGGCTATGGTCGAGCGAGACTGAAGGTCGCACAACCCTCGTGTCGCTCGCGCAAGGACGTGAGCATCATTAAGGCACAGTGAGCGTCGTTTGACCCTTGCCATGGTTGACTGAGGGCCACCAACCAACCCTCACTAGCTGAGGCAAGGGCCGTGCAGATCCTCGCTCATAATAAACATCATTTCATGGAACTTTCTTCAATATAGGCCAAGGAACGAATGGTGCAAATGCGACAAATTCTGTCACATCCCAAATCCAGAGGGATGGGGGTGACATGGCCATCCTTGCACCCGAAGAACGCAGCCTCAAATCATATCCAAAGTTCACTTCCAAAGGTCCCCATCGATAGAACTCTTTGACCTACTAGTTGCTAACCAAAGGACCTGGTTTGGAAATAGAGGAGTGAGCAACCATAAGCTCGGTGAGTAGTACATATCATAAAAACATGTCAAACTTCTACATTGCACATTTAAAACTCAAGACATAGCTCATTATTGCCAAACAAAAATATTATAACTTGCATTAACAAAATGCTTCACATGTTACCTCAACGTAGCTATATCAAATAGCAAAATTTCTCATTAATCAATAATAACAAAACCAACATCACCAATTTTGTTCAATGATCGAACTCATCCTATCTCACATCAATGGTTTGTTCCACGATCAATATCCAAACTCAAGGCCCTAGATGTGACTCCCACGAAATTGCGTTATCGTGTAGCACTCACCTCTTGACCACATATAGCAATAGTATAAAGCCCTAAAGGTGGCTCCCACGAAATTACTTTATCGTGTAGCATTTAGTCATTTACTATGTATGTCAATAGTGCAAGGCCCTAGAGGTGGCTGCATGTGACTCAAGTCGCTATGTAACACTTAGCCCTCGACTATAAGGCCCTAGAGGTGACTCACACGAATTTTCATTATCGTGTAGCACTTAGTCCTTTATCGGTTCACAACACATTTGATTTCCTCAACACAACACATATCATCTTTCAATAGACATCACATAACCACATAAATCAATTGTACCAAAACAACATGCATAACCCTTCAAGAGAGGATTTTTGTAGGTTTTTTTTTCTAAACTAATCCTAACATAATTTAGAAAAGAAATTTACACTCAAATTATTGAAAAGCGGTGTGGTAAATAAACATCCAAGAAATTGAAATGACTTGAAAGTAATGCGGAAAAGAAAGACCCGATACAAGTCGGGCAAATAATATTACATGGCCTTGTTATCACGCCCCGGGACAGGACCCCCGTGAGCAAAATGAGAAGTTAAATATGCATGAAATTACTCTAGATGCATGAAATTACTCCAATTAATTTTAATCTATGGAAAATAGATTATTTACAAAAATTGTTATAAAATAACAAAATAGCATTAAATTAGGAAAATGACATTTTAAAAATTAGGAAAATTCCATATATGTCATTTCTATCCTAATTTAATGTTATCCAACATTTTTTTATATTTTTGAAATTTTCAGATTTTCTCTTTTTTATTATTTTTTTTTAAAAAATATTAATAATGATTCCTTAAACCGATCTATGCTAACATGGAGTAACAAATCACATGAATATCACACCGATTAAGCTCAAATCGACCGCTTCGAGATTGGAGCTTGGTTTCAACATTTTATCGAATACTTGGTTTGCATCAAATCACCTCAAACGGCTTCTTCGGGTCATGTTCGTGGCCTTCAATCCCGATCCATAAGCAATCTCATGTGAATGCAAAGTATCAAGGATATACTACTACATGCAAAGAACGTGTTTGACTAGAAATTACAGCCTAGAACATGCAAAAACCGAACTGAAAACGGCCTCCAACATGCGGGTTGGGGCTGTTTTGCAAAACTGGTGATGAACCCAAGTCAAACAGCCATGCCAAATGCTCAGATTGAAGCTCCGACAACCATCACATGCCATATCTATATGAAATATTACTCCATCTAGATGAAAATAGGTAACACTTACTTTCAAATGCAACAAACATCACCGAAAATGATCAACCGAACGCATCAAAATGAACTCTCCAAGAAGCATTCATGCATGGTCTATGCTGGCCAACCATGTCTCAATGTGGTTTTTGGCTCATGTTATAGATGGTTTCATGGTTCACAAGGAGATTTAAAGACTAAACCGGGTTGTCCTATGCATCATTAGTATTCCCATGTAACATTCATCGAAGTCACAACGACGAAAAAAAAAACATGCAAAGGGAGTAACAAATCAAACATGTAGGGGCATTGAAGAGGTTTTAAACACTTAGAAAAATTTAGCTTCAGAAATCAGTTCTTCGGGCTAGTTTCCTTCTCGATTTTCATGATCAAGACATGTTCAAAAGCGAACAAAATTACATCTAGCATTCTTACCTTGCTTCCTAGTTCCTTTTGCAAGTGATTCTTGGCCAAGGAAACCACGAAATTGTCCTTTGGAAGCACGTGGAAATTGGTTCTTTCAAGCTGAGTGAGATCTGCAGAAGAAAAGTGACAACGAAGGTTTTCGTTGACTTCCAAAATTAGATTTCCAAACCTTCCTTGTCGGCCAAGTTCAAATCAACCAAAACTATATGTATTATAGCTTGGCTTGTAAGTCATGGCTTTCCTCATTTGTCTCTCAAGTTTCTCAAAAGCACTCGTCTTTCCTCACTCATGAACAATCAGGCTCAACACTTAGAAAAATTTCGGACTTTCTTGGCCCGCCAGGAGGGCACTGTTTTCGGGGGGCTTTAGGAGGCCTTCCCGATCTCCGTTTGGGACGTGCGACCTACGGTTGGAAAGATCTTTGAATGAATTTTCACTCTCTAGTTGAAGGTTTTGGCTAATTTTTGCCACAGGTGTGTGAAAATCTCCATTTTCTCTCTCCAGGTCGGTCTGGAATTTCTGGGCTTTGGTTTTCTGGAGTTCTTCTGAGGGCTTCTTTGGGGATCGATTCCGAGCTCCCTCTCTCTCTCTCGTCTCTTCTCTCTTATCCCTCAAACGAGCATGCTTCATAGATCTTCTCTCCTGCATTCAACGATCTCCTGACCGGCTTTTTGCCCTCCTGCCAGGCCTACCAACTAAGCAGTCCAACAACTTTCTGACTTAGTCAAGATTTTCCCATTTTGCAGATGTTGAGTGTGCCGATTTTGCTGCGACTTTCCCGTGCTTCCAGCAGCTTATCCCTGACAAATTTCCGTCCACTTGCACTACTCATTACGGTCTTCCATCACGTGCAAAGATCAGGCCGGCTGGACAGCTACGGAGGATATGGTGGGGCCACCAAGTTGCCCACTCAACAACTCCGACTTCAAACCAACTCGTGGACTGGGATTTGTCAGCTGGTTTAGGCACTTTAATCCATGAATTTGGCTGATATTTTTTATCAATTAGCAAGCTCATATATAGTAGTTTAAGATCTTGATCGGAGTTTGTGATTTTTCCCACCCAAGTTTGCAAAAAGATCCCTCAAAGTTGGCCACCTTCTTATCCGAAAATACCCAATTTAATGCAAGTTTGGTCATTTTGGCCCAATTTGATAGATTCGACCCGGCCCAAATTCGATTTCAACTCAATTGGAGGCCCAGATGATGATTTAAGGGCTCGGGTGAAATTTTACAAAAATTTGCGAATTGGTCCCTCAACTTTTTGAAAACTGCATTTTGGCCCCAAATTGCCGTTTTAATTCCAGTTTGACCTCTTGGGCTTGGCTAGTCACATTTAGATCATTGGCCCCAATTTTTTTTTTCTTTTTTAATCTTTTTTTTTTTTTTTTAATTAATTAATTTTTTAATTAATTAATTTTTAATTTTAATTTTTTTTTTTACGGAAAAACATCTTCCATTTTTAAAAAAACTATACTAAACACCTAGATAATCTACATGCAATAATAATTTTTTTTTTTTTTAAGGTGTCAACAGAGAGGATTGTAAAATTACCAAGCATTATATTCATCATTATACAATAAATAGGTCATCGCTTCCCTACACAAGTATATGTCGATTAATCTTACCTTAGTACATGAGCTTCACAAAATCAAAGAAAACATTAGTACTACTCACCTAGAGATGCCTCAAAATCAAATAACCTACATTATTTGATCCTTCGATCTCACGGTCCTATCAAATAAGCGAGAAACAACATTATATTTGGGTAACACACTACTTTAACCATGAAACAGCTATAATATGTCTAAATGTTAACAAAACGATTTCTATGCGCTAATAAATCGCATAACCAAAGTGATTGTTCAAGTTATTTGCAACACGAAGTTTAAGCGCAAAACTTGATCGCGCCTTAACTTTCTCCTCCGAACCCCGATCCGAACATACTTATAATCAATAGAAAGCCCTTCAAACATACTACAAGAATCCAAACTTGGCTGTCCTAAAATCAAGCCGAAAAATAACAAAATACGGGCCCAAAGCTGCTGGACACGTACTGTTCACTGCGCGCAAGAAACTTTGAAATTTTGTTTCAAACAAAACATAAACTCAAATCACGATCCGTAAAATCCCACAGCTCCACAATACCCTAAATTATCATTCCTACAAAAATACGCAACTCAACGACTCCAAAATGGGACTTCGCCACTCGATTTTCCCAAATTCCGAATTTCAAATTTAAACTCCGAAACTACTCCGATTGGAAGAACGAAAGGTGCAATCACTTACCAGGCGTTATAAATAAGCTTGGTGAGCTGCCTACGACATGAACACACAAAGCCCTCTTTTCTTCTTTCTTCTCTTTCTTTTCCTTTTTCTTCTTCTTCTTTTCCTTCTTCTTCTTTCCTCTTTTCTTCTCCTGCCCGAACGGGGGCTTTCCTTTCCTTTTTATCTCTTCTCCTTTTTGTTTTCTTTTTCTTTCTTTATTTAAAGTGGGTCCCACCACCTTTTCTTTTAACCTAATAAAAATCTCAAATATTACAAATTCCATGTCCGAGCCTTGTCTACTATGCAGAATACAAGTGGAGCCTTACCTTACGCATGCTAATAAATGTAGTCTGGGCAGAAAGAAAGCGAAGATGAAGAAAGGATTCGGGGGTTGCAAGAATGGCGGGCGACAGATCAAGGGAGAAGGTGGGGGAGGGAAGGTTTCAATGGCGTCCAATCCAATCCCCACCGTCCATCCGCAGCTCCCCGATTGCCTTCCCTCCAAAAAATAAACCCTTCCCTCTCTCTACTTTAAAAAGGAAAAATTGTAAAACTGATTAATAGCCCGGTACATGCGGGCCGGGTCAGATATCGGGCTTTTGAATCATCGCTCGGAGCTGTTCAACGAATTAAAAAATGTCAAATGTTGTTCTTACAATGCCCGGGCTTGAACAGACCCATTTAAGGGTGTTTCGGAGTATTCGACGTTGAGACCAAAAATGAATTACCTATTATTCGCAAAGTAACTTAAAACTGTATTTTGGAATCTTGTTGGGCTTTTAGAATCTTATTGACGTGCGCAAGCCCAACGTGTTGTTGAATTATGATCATATCTACTTAAACTTAGCATGCACAAATTCTTTCTTCTTCTTTTTTTCGATTTTCTTTTTTTATCACCAAGCGTGGTAAGTAAACTTGACTAACAGGTTCTGACCAAAAAAAAAAAAAACTCGATTAACAGGTGAGAAGCCTTTGAGCTCGAGACGAGCGAAAGGCAAATAGGCGTTTATATGTGTCGACCCTTACATTAAAAGGCATGACCTAATCCGATTTTGGCATGGATTGAAATCTCAGGCAAAATTGCGATGTACATAAAAGGATATGAGGTTGATCTTCGAGCCTAACATGACACGTATACGCACAAGGATCACCTGTAGGCTTTAGTTGTAAGCTAGTGATAAAAGAAAGGTATGAAACATGTCTTTTAGGGGATCATAAGTTTTACCCTTCTATTAATTTGAAAATTATCCAAAAAGTCCTAAACCTATTGCAGTTTCGCTAATTCAATCATAAAACTTTTAATTTTGTCAATTTAATCCTAAATTTTTTCACTTTTTGTTAATTGAACCCATTTGGTCAATTTCGACAGGAAAATGCTAACATAGGTGTCAACAGTGCCACGTAAGACCAATTGCATAGACATGAACAAATTTTAATAATATTTTAATTTTTCTTTCTTTCTTTTCCTTTGCCAATGGCCAGCCACTGCCCACAGGCAACGATTGGCCACGACCAGTCGGCTAGCCTTGCCCGCTACAAGCGAGGCTCGATTAGGAGAGGGCGAACCCTGGCAAGGATCAACCTCGCCCAAGCCAAATATAGTGAGGTCAGCCCTCACCCAACCTAGGGCGGCCTCACCAGGTGTTGGCCAAGCGACAACGGCGCCAAGCGAGGCTCCCCTAGCCTAGGTGAGGTCAACACTCGCCTAGGCAAGGGCGAGGGCAAAGGCCAACAAGGGCTCTCATCGCCAAATCTAGTGAGGCTGGCCTTCACCCAAGCTAGGGTGGCCTCGCCTAGCGTCGCTATCACTTGGCTAACACCTAGCGAGGCTGCCCTGGCCTACGCAAGCGCTAGCCTCACCAAATTTGGCCTAAGCGAGGCCAACCCTTGCCCGGCTACACTTGAGCAATGGCTTCCATTGCCGAGGCTTGCCCTCACCTGATGGGGCCTCCCTTGTGGCTGGCGAGGGCTGCATACTGGTCGTGGCCGGCCGTCACTTATGGACAATGGCTAGCCACCAGCGAAAGGAAAGAAAAAAAGGCCAAAAAGAAAAGAAAGAAAAAAACAGAAAAAATAATAAAATTCAAAAAAAAATATTAAAATATAATTAAAATTTGTCTATGTCAGCACCGGCGGTCCTATGTGACACTATCGATGTCCACGTCAGCATGCATTTTCCAGCAAAAAATTGATCGGATGGACTCAATTGATAAGAAATAAAAAAGTTTATGGCAAAATTAAAAGGTTTAATATTGAATTGGTAAAAATGCAATAAATTTAACACTTTTTGAACAATTTTCCCATTGACTGATGAACCAACCTTCAAGTTTCGAATTTGAATGGAACTACTAATGCGAGAGAGAGAGAGAGAGAGAGAGAGAGTTTTGCATTTTGAAATCAGAGACATCAAGTTCAGAATAATTGAAATTCTTTATGAATATGAGAGATTTTACGGCCGAAACAATGTATCAAAGAATGCATGACATTTCAAAGTCCAAGGTTAAGATAGGTCCGTTGAGTTATTTATAAGTCAATATCCATCCAAATGATTACTTTATGAGTACTTAGAATTTTCATGTTGGGGCTTGGCTATTGTGGAACAGACCTAGTCAGTTGCACATGAAACACAAGCAGGTCTCCATCTAATAAGTACGGGGTTTGTGAACAAACTAGATCCGCACTCCTATCTGATGAGGATAGAGAGTGATTGTCTAGATGAGAGTGCTCGAATTAGGTGAGACTTCAACAAACTTCTAGAGGAGAAAGGGAAGAATCGAATGACATAGCAAATAGAAGAGTATCGTTGAGCGAGCGATACAAACCAAAACTTAGGATGATGTTAGATCTTTAAGTTTGAGTTTGTGAAAGCCCAAGTCACACATGGATTGAGAGAGACCATGTCGAGTGATTTCTAAATCATCATTCATCCCAAATGGTCACTGCCGGTATACTTACTCTTCGGAGATATGACTCTTATGAGACAGAGAAGGATTATTAGGAAATATCTCAAGCTGTCCAACTGCTCCCGGGATATCCACGGGCGCCTTGTGATGCCCCTTTTTGCGGAGGAAGCTGGTCTGGTGGGGATTGACAAGCCCATGGACGAGCTTATCAACGGGGTTGTTGGTGGAACTTCCAAGCAAAAAGGAGTTTCAGTCGTGGGAAAGGGAGAATCGGGGAAAACCATCGTTGTAAGGAAAGTCTGGGGCCCAAGTTATGAAAAAGTATTCCGCGGTTCAAGCAGGTGTTCCCGTGACTCACTCATTCAACACTGACGAGACTCTACATACCATTCAACATTTTCACGAGGGTAAGAAGATAGCACCTTATGAATTCGACAATTTAAATGGTGGACTGAGAATGCTATTCGGAGAACTGTTGCTTGATCAAATATACCTGGTAGTTTTACATGACGTAAGGAGCATGGACCCTCCAATATACATAGCCCAAAAATAACTGTGGCAATAGGATAATGCTTACGACACGAAATGCTGATCTTGCACCAGTTTCCAACGTGGGAATGGATACATTGGTCTATTTCCCAGAGCCTTTATCCCTGGAAGCACCTTGGACTCATTGTAGCAGAATTTTTCAAGGCCATTCATGCCCGAATTATTTGCAGACATCTTGGAGTGTATCTAAGAACATCCGAGGGGGTGCCTGTTGCTATAGTCACTATATGTAGGACGTTGGCCACTAGAGTTAATCATGGAATAGATGACCCAGAGATGGTTCGTTGCAGTCTTGGTGCCGAAATCAGGGGCAACAACAAAGTCAAGAACTTGAACAAATTACTGTCCTTGAGTTTTGACGACTTTCCTTCCATTTGAAAACATGTTTTTTGTATCTGAACATCTCCACAAGATTGTGCAATCAAGCATTGGACCGTAATTTGTCTGCAGATTGCAGAGGGCTTTGTTGGAGTAGTGCAAGGTAAAACACCAGAAAAAGGTGCAGTAGGTTACCCAAGGGAATTTTTGGACTGGAGTTTGATTCAAACTGCCTTGCAAAGTTATGATGGAAAGAATAGAGACTTACGCACACATGACCTTCAACAGAAATAATATTCTGTAGTCCAGAAGTTGCAACGTCACAGCTATGATCAATGAACAAAACGAAACACTGCCAGGAAAAGTTTGGCGCCTATCAATACTTGTTTCTTTGCATTCTGTTCAAAGAATCTACAGGATCTCCAAGTTGTCTTTGCTGATGTTCTGGGAAGTAGACACAAAACACAAATTTTCAATAAATGCTCTCTTTCTATGTAGCTCGAAAATGCTCAGCATGTTGATGCTGTAGCTGGTGCGGTTAGACAATTTGCTTTCAGATGTAACCTTCCTTTATCTTTTAATGTATTTTCGCCTCAGGGGAATGACTACCGTAACCAGCGTTCCAAATTCCATAAGGAGGCTTCATAATCTTGAGAGGTTAGACTCTTAAGCACGACAGTGTCACTGCATTGTCGCCTGAGATTCTAAAGCTGCAAAAGCTTCCTATCTTCTGGCATATTCTTATAAGATGGAACGACGCCTATGCAGGAAAGCTGGTTTAAGAGCCCCGAAAAATAATGTCTGGTTGCTTTCACTCTGAAGGTTTTGTTTCATCGACCCAGCCAGCAATAATGGCAGGACAGTTGCAGAGTTAACTCAGGAGGCTGGACTCATCAACTTGAGAGAGAAGATGGAAAGCAGCTGAGGTCATCCATCCAGATGCTTTCGGGTCTTTGTGCATTATCTTTAACTTCAGTAGAAGGGAAGACACTTAGGAGCATACAAGATCTAGCTTTCCTCTGAGGTTACTTCAGCGACTATATTTGACTGGACATCTACAGGAATTACCAAATGGGATACAGTCCATCGATAACCAGGTCAGATCGCAGTTAAATTACTGCAAGCTAAAACATGATCCCTCAAATCCCTTCAACATTTGCCGAATTTTTTGCATCTCCAATTTGAATGTGGCTTGTGATGGATCAACCTTTTCATTCCCGGCTGGGGAGTTTAAGAAGCTCAAGCAATGACACCTGACCAAATTTGATGGACATAACCACGTAAGTATAGAGGTCGGATCGCTTGCCTCCGTGGAAATAGTAGCAATCCGAAGCTGCATGCTGTTGCACGAGTTGCTGCAAGGTGTGGACTACCTCATTCAATCATAGATTCTTAGGTTTCTTGGTATGCCCGATGGGTTGATGGGGAGACTTTCAGAAGACTATCAGAAAGTTGCGCACTTGGAACGTCTGGAATCAAAAGTTGATGGACTCTAATTGTAGGTTGCTTTGCTGATTTTTCAACTAGAAGAGTACTTTTAGAGTATCATGTTGTCTTCCCGAAGTTGAAGATAGAAGTTCGGGAGTAATTTATACATTTTCACATTATTCCTTTTCCTCTTTCTCCATTTTCCGTTTCAGTGAACTTATACGTTTGTATTTTCCATAAATGTTTTCACTGTCAACTCGACAGTTGGATGTATGGGCTCCAAAGATTCTTCTTAAGGCCTTTGCTGGCCATTTCGCGCGTACATAATCAAGGACTTGAGAGGACGTAACGTACTTTCTAAGTTCTTCAAGAGTTTTGACGATTAGAGCACCATTAGTCGTTGATTGACGAGTTACCTCATTATCCCGATTCAATCATATCGTGACATACACCGTGGGCTAATCAAAGAGATCTGGAATGTTAGCTATTTAAACATGGATGTAGCTTCAGACAGATCACTGGAATGCTGGCATTTACGAAGAGTCTCGAGTTGATGTACATATCATGTTACATGCCTAAGAAAAACACGCGAGCACGCTGCAGTTTCATGCTTCCAACTATAGAGAAATCCAGACATGAGTGACTAAGAGCCGGCCCAAAGTAGGATTTACCCACGCAAAGGATTACCCATGGAAGACGCAATCAACCTGGTCCTGAGCTTGTTCACCACATCTTCGTCGTCAGAGTTGGGTTGAAACGGAAGCATGGCACCGGCGATGCTGACCGAGCCGGGGTTCTGACTGTTGAGCACTGAGAAAACAGTGGCCACCTCAAAACCGTCGTTCAAGCAGAAATGGAGCAGCCCTCTTGGAATTACCATCACCTCTCCTTCTCTCATCTGCTTCTGGAACAGGTTGGTATCCGTGTCGATGAACCCCGCTATGACCACTCCTTTCAACACGTACATCATCTCTGCACTCCTCGGGTGCAAATGCAGCAACACCATGCTGTCCACCTCCATGTCAGCCCGTGCAATGGAGAGGCCGAGTGTGTTGAGGCCAGGGAAGTCCGCAGCAGTGGCCATGGTCACTGCTGATCGGTAGAAGTTGTCAGTGTCCCCGGGGATGCTCAGCTTCGAGCTCTTGAAATCCGACGCACTGATGTTTGCAGAGCTCTTGCAGGGGTATCCATTCATGAATAGAACAGTCGATGTTGTCGTTGGGCACATGTCCTGAAGATTCTCATGATCCGCCACAGCAAATCCATTGAAAAAAGTAATGGTGGATACTACGAACGGGAGGAGATTAAGAGCTCGATTGGGATTCATCTTTGGTTGGGTTAAGTAGGAGCGATCACTGCTCTAGACGAGTTTTTCCTTCCCTTCTTTAGGGATATTATTATAAGCGTCTGTGTTGGGTCAGTTGGAAGTTGCAATCGCAGCTATTGCAAGTCATTGAGGAGGAGCAATAGCTTTGAGTTCACTACTAAGATGGATTGGACTTGAAGTAGGTTATGCTCCAAGAATTGCCTTTTTGCTTCAAAGAAAGATGAACTCCATAGGTGCCTGATCGTCATTGGTGCACGAACAGATGAGCCTTGATGATTCAACACAGAGTTAAGACCGCAAAATTAGTACGCATGGACTAATTTTGACTCCATTTTGCATCCGCTTCGGTGGTCCATCTAGGCAGATTAGACTCCTCGATTTGAAAGGGTATGTGGGTTCTCGACCCTACAATGTCAATAAGTTCGCCTTTTCTTGCAAAACATAAAAAGCATTGCTTTCTCTCCATTCAATGCTTCAACAAAACCTACTTACACTGACTGCCATACATACATTTCGAATGATCTAACATACATGGACTGAGCCGACCATGTGCCAAATACGAGCCAACTATGTGCTGACTCCCTCACAAGCACTTAATGCTCTTAGTGTTAACAATGCTGATAGGACTAAAAGCCAAGACAGAAATAAATAAATAAAGTACTTGCTCACAGAAAGTGTTCCAGGAGCAGATAATCAACTACTATTTTAAACAATATCTATATTGGACTTAGTAGATCTAGAGCAAATCAATAGCTAATAATTAGTACAAAACTCGCACCAGTACATATAGATTCTTACTTTAGAACACATAGTCGATACAGAGAAGATACATGTAGACGGTGATTAAGTATTCACACGGGTCCATTTCAGCTTCAGGGCAAGAGAGGAGAGAAGAATTAGCACCAAGTCCAAGAAATGCAGGTAACTCCCCATTTCCAGCCGGTATAGATGTACAAACAAGTTATGAGCAAATGCTTCACTCTGAGCAGATCTTTAACCACTATTCTCAACTATTATGGAAACAAAAAAAACCACATTTGGCCATCGGTGGAGGAGGGAAAAGGAGGGGGGGAATGGCCCACGGTACAGAATTCTAAAGCCTTTTCTTTATATTCTAACTATTTACAGTATCAATCATCTAAAATCTATAGCGAAGGTGACAAAGAATTGGCACGTGTGGGTCTTTCTGGGGAAAGTTTCCCCATCTCGAGAATGTCATCATCGGATGCAGAGTCCTCCCCATCAGCCTCTTTCTTTTCGAGCTCACTTAAGGCTTTTTTGGCATAAACTGTGAAGGCAACCGTGGTGACGACTGCTACGATAAAAGAGACGACATTGTAAACTATTTCAACTGTGGTCAAGTGATGATTCCCATACTTCACATCTGTGTATGTCCTTATTAATCTCCCACTGCATGGAATCAAAGAAAAAATGTATGTCAGATGAGGCACTCATACCATCCATCACTCCACAGCCGGAATTCTACCTTGTATTTATGTTGCATCACGAGTTTTTATCAATTCTTTGGTAAAGAAACAGGAAGCTAAAAACATGCTTAATAGCCCAGAGATTGTCATCAACTGACCATGGAGAAACCCAGAATAGGATAGAAGATGAGCATCAGTGCTTAACTATTTGAATTCATACTTGCAGGAAACTAAGACATACCTGTAGATGTAAAGGAAAGCTTCAGGTACCATTCCGGCAATAGATCCCCACAAGTAGGGCCAGAAATGCAGACTAGTCACTACGACTGCATAATTGAAAATTGTGTAGGGAAATGGCGAGATCCTGAAGAGCGCAACCACTTTGAATTGATGGAACCAGCTGCCTTCACCAGCAAGTCTAAGCAATGCTGCATTTCGAGGCCATCTTTTCAACCATTGCTGCGTATACAGTAAGAGCAATTAGTGATAAATCAACTACTCATTAAGGTCATCTGAAGAATGAAATCCCTTACATGTATACGATCACGGAACAGTAGTCCTATTGAATAGGGCAGAACCATTCCTACAGTTGTTCCAACCATTATAATTATGAAACCTAGACCATATCCAAATATCATTCCAGCCAGCCACATGGAAGGTCCGGAAGGAATTAATAATACAGGGAAGATAGCCAGAGAACCAACAAGCACCAGGGCAAGAACTGGACGACCGAACGCAGTGGCTTCCCACTGCATTATTGGATAGAGAACCTACAATAAAGAACAAGCAAAGGACATTTAGGTTACAAGGATCATCAGTAGCCATTCAAAATAAGTTAATTAGAATGACAAAGTAATGCCAGTTCACACTGGAATACTCAACCAAAACAGTTACATCCTTTTTTTTTTTAATTAGGTCTAATTTTCCTAAAAATGCATGTAACCTGATCCCATACACCTTATTGGGCTCATTTTGTCTAGATCTGCATCATACTGTGAAGTACAATTAATTGCAAATAGTAGGGGATACAATGAAAAACTTGTCAGAGGTTCTAATCAAATGAATGACAATATAAGACAGTAGATGTAACCACCTTCCTTCAAGAACCCAGAAGACAGCACATGGCACAACAAAAAGATACTTTATGTTTACTGGATACTGAATCAAACCAACAAACAGAAAAAGAACCTAGAAGACAGCACAGAACACAACATAAATATACTTTATGTTTACTGGATACTGAATCAAACCAATAAACAGAAAAATAGAAAGGAAGACTACTCAGATGTATTAGCACTAGCTGTAGCACGTGATGAAAGACATAGTATCAATTTCCCAAGAGGCCCTTATTACCATGAGCAAATATATTAATAACAAGGAACTAATTTTAGCTAAGCTACAAGCACTTTACTTGCTCTGCTATTTTGACCAGTTTTGCATCTTCGAAATTAAATACATTTGCAAAAAGACAAACAATTACCAACATCTAGATGATTTACAAGAGATTTGATGGGTTTGGAGACTCAAATCAGGGTTTAAGCTAACAAGCAGTCATTCACCTATAAGACACTTCTAACTCCTCCACATTCTGTGATACAATCATCAAGTATAAACAGAGAAAATATTGGGTTCCCGGAAAAGCAGGCATTGCACATGCACATGCACTTGCACATGCAGTAGAGTGCTGGCTTGTTCATGATACGTGAATGCCTGAAGGGTATATGTTTGCATGCATGTATTTGAAGTGTGGATCAGAGAAAATGTACCTTTCCAAGTAGAAATGGAACTCCCCATTTGAAGAAAGTGAGGACGATGATAGCAATAATAGCGACCAATGACAAGGCCTTGGTCCACCACAGAAAATTGTGAAATCTTTCATCTGTTTGAGGTCGTAAATTGCCAGCTTCAACTGTTACTGGCTCATTGGATAAAACCAGCCTAACATACTCGCTATCTTCCCTTGGGAGCTGCTCAGGGTTCACATCGTGTTTTCGAACTTCTTCTGGTGAATCAGGCATCATGATGTAAAGAGGGAGAAGGCTGCAGAACGGATAAAACATAAGCATGGTACAAGGAAGCACAGTAAAAGGAGAAATAAAATCCATCAACCTCCTCTATCTAACATCTATGACGGTGATAATCACTTCACTTCGCAAGAATCGAGCAAAGGCCAGAGCAGTAAATTTCCTCAAATATCACATCTTTAAGTAGCACAGCGTTCAGCTAATGAGGTGAAAGCATGCGGTGAGAAGACGGGAATTTCTAACTGGCAAGATGAAAGCTGGCTGCACACACGACAGCCCAATCGAGAAATTACTATCACAAACTGCAGGGAAGTATGCAACGCCATGGGAAGTGCCCATACGTCAAGTGCCCAGATCAGAAACTTTACGCGCAGATGAAGAAGGGGGCTGCTTGCAAACTGGAACAGCATCTACAAATTGGTAACCTAACCAGGAACAGCACAGTCCACCGAACCAATTAAGGATATGGGGCGAGCAGGGCGTTCGCGAAAAACCCAACTGGAGAAACCAAGGCAGCAGATACCTCACCCGACCAAAAGCGAAGAAGAAATCAAATGATGGGCATCTTCCGGAGAAGAGGGTTTCAAGAGGACGACAAGTAAAAGAGAAGCCCAGTTGTGGGCGGAGCTCAAATTGAGGCGGCGGGCAAAAGCAGCCAAACCCGTGAACCCGCCGTCCCTCTTTCTAATTTTAAACACACAGACACGCCAACAAAGAGAGAGAGAGAGAGAGAGAGAGAGGAATCACGCATCCAGGGTTTACAGCCAGGAGCTTACCAGTCGTCTCGGGCAAAGAATCTCAACCCACGGAACAAAACAGGAAAAGGGATGACGGAGCTGAAGAGGAAGAAGAAGTCAGTACGCCGTCGGCAGCTCCACCACCACCACCACCACCAGCAGACGGAAGGAAAGGAAGGAGAGGAAGGAGAAGTCGTCTGGGCAAGGCTCAGCTCGGCTCAACACCTCTTGCTTTCCGTCAAGTAATCTCCTTTCCCTATCTCTCTCTCTCTCTCTCTCTCTCTCGAGGCACGCCCACCCACCTTGACTTTTCTCCTTAGCTAATAAAACCAGGTGGGTTGCTGCTGCTGCTGCTGCTGCTTCCTCCTCCCTGCATCCGAAGCTTCCATTCTTTTGGATAGAATTAAAACCCCCCCGATCTCCTCCCGAGTCGCATGCGTTCCCGAGATTTTTTGAATTTTCAACCGTCTGACATCACCGCGTGATCTCTGTCAAAGCAGTCGTCTTTCTTCTTCTTCTTTCTTTTTCTCTTTTTAATGTTTGGAGAGGGACGGAGCGGGGGAGGAATTGATGGTACTATTTGCCAACGGGGAAATGGAGCGTGTCCACAGAGACAAGGCACATTGCGAGGAGAATAAAGTTTAAGGGAAGGAGAGGAAAAGATGCGGTCCGCATATTCTTCCTCGCTTGTCTAGTTGCGCTTGCGTTCCCATCGTCTTTACCTTTGACAACATATCGTCTCTCGTTCAAGTCAAAACATACGAGAAGGTTGGACGGACGGTGTCTGGATTCAACACCATTGAAACGAAAAATGATTCCTTGGTGTCCATCCAGAGCCTTTTTCCTTACTATTTCATTCGGCAATGTCAACGCTTTGTAATACGTTAAGACATTGATAATATATTTATTTCGCTGAAAACTTTGTGGGAAAAATAAACATTTTTCATGAATTTCATTTATTCACTTTTCCCAATTTAAGGTTGTCTTCGATTTATAAAGAAACTTTTTTTTCATAAATCGATTAGTTCTCTATCGTCCAAGCATTGAAAAATCAACAAAAAAAGATTTGAAAAAGAGTTACATTCATACAAATGGCCCCCGAATTAAATAATCTAATCTAATTTTAGCAAGGACATAACACCCATCTCATCAAAATTGAGTTTCGAAGGTTACTTTCGGAATATTTAATTGATATGAGCCTCATCGTGTACGTCGAAGTCACGCAACATTCAATTAGTCTTACCTCACCAACCCCTCCGGCCTATGACTATAAGATCATCAAAAGAGAAACCCTAAAGCTATCCCGAGGGTGGTTGCCTAGGGCAGATTCAGATTGCTATGATCAAACCTTAGGCACCGTCTAACACTGCGATTTAATCATCCCTACAACTCCAAGATCTAATCAAGACGCAATCTTCTTCCCAAATATAAAAGATGATCGGATGGATGCGGATGCACGAGGGTCGTTATGAAGACGCCATCATCAAGATTCGATGGAACACGAAGCATGTGCAACTCCCACCATTATGGGGATTTCCTTTAGTCTCGGTCTGGCCAGTGCGAACCTAACGTTTCCCAAGCTGTGCTGCGTCTTAAATATGCATGCTTTTACACTAATTAAATACTAGTTGATTAGAAAAATGAATGTGATAGCTCACATCAACTGTACAAAAAGAACATTGCAGTTTCATGACATTTACAACACGAGGCCACATCGCTGCAGTCTTCTAATGTTATGGTGGATGATTAAGCGGAGGATGCCGCCAAAGCTACTAATTCCAAGACAGCATTAGACGGGCCATTCCTACAGTTTACATACAGCGGCTTTCTATCGATCTCAGCATATACATTACTCCCCTCACTGCTCCAATACGTTCACTAAAAGCCATCATTCTCGGCAAAAACAAAATTATAGGATGTCAAGAGAGTTGCACTGGTCTAGCTGGTCTAGCTCCACCGTCAAGAACATTCGCGTCATCCAAATTTGGTGGGAAGTTATTCACGTCATCTAAACTTGGCGGGAAGTTGTTGTAAGTAACTCAGCTGACTGCGGAAGAGAGCGCATCGTCCGAATCTATTTTTACCTGCAAAAGCAAAAGCAAAACTAACAGGTCCGTTAGCTACAGCAGTATAATTTAAAGACAGTAACGAAACATATTATCCACTGACGACGATAACACCTGCTTGAGATGGCTAAGAAGTGTGGCGTGTAATAATTTTTGCAGCTTCTGCCACTGTCCAGCCATGTGGTCAGACCTGGTCAACCGCTCAAGATGGCACCACAATCGCTCCACTGTTGTGTATGGGAACCAAATAGCGGATGGCCTTTTGCGGTGAATGACATGTGCAGGCCTCTGTAAAGGGTCAAAGCAATATCATCATTCATTACACAGAAAATACATCCACGCACACACACACACACACACACACACACACACACACACACACATATATGCACATGCCGACACACATGCATGGACACACACACACTCCCACTAAGTTTCTGCTTAAATATGCTGAAAAAGTAGCGTTTTCATATGGCAGCTTCTTTCAGAGATGCACAGCCCAGACAACCTGCACACGTATACAATTCAGACTAGTCCAAAGATATTGGCACTTTGTTCTTAGCTAAACATCTAATTCCTGGACGGGGGCTATCAACAGCAAAGAATTTTAGAGAAAATAGAAGTCCCACATTTTAACAAGGCTAATCTATAATTCTGGCAAGCATCCTATACCCAAATCTTCAGAACCAGATTATATTTTGACTAACAAGTCACCAATAGAAAGTCCCAGAAAAAAAGGAAAATTAGAATGGACATGATGATTCAGCCCAGGAAGTTTATGAAGCAGATTAAATGTAAAACACGCAAAACCAAAATGGAAATAAAGAACACAATTGAGTAATGAAAAGTAACAAATTCATTCGAGAAAGAAACAATCTTCCGAAAAGTATCACACAACGCAAATTACCACTGATGCAAATGATTCGATGTACTCCAGCAACAGATGTGTAGCCTCTGTGTATCTTTCGTAATCAACAAATAACTGAAACAAAGATGCTGGGTTTGATTCATTTCCAGCCATACCCCAGCTCGTGTCCTTTCTATTGCCCTGCCAAATTCATCATATTGGGAGGATGAATAATGGTTTCTAATTGTAGTGAACGTGACATCTCCATCACAGTAAGAACCAGATATATAATACACTTAAAAAAAGCACCAGATGTGCATTTATTTATAAGAAAAGAGAAGTACCAACACCTGTAAGTTAAACTAAGTGGCAAAATAAATACGGTAAAGTCAGCAACCAATAAAAGAACTTTACGTGTTAGAAGGTAAGTTGTCAAGTAGCTACCTGTACAAAAGAGGATTTCATTCAAGTTCAATATTATCAGCATGAACCACCATCAGTTGCAGATGAAAAATCTAAACTAATAATCTAAAAGACAGAATCATTGTATTTCTAGATAACACTGGCACGCCCTATGAAAGTACTTCTGTTCGAAGTCTTTTGAAGCCCCTCCACCAAAATTGTATTTGGGTAGTCTAATTTAGACAGAAAAGGTACCTTAAACATACGCACTAGCCAAAGGGGGAGTTCAATTTGAGAATCTGTACGAAGAAGAGTTTCAGCAACGACAACAGGCAATCTGGCATGAAAGTCCTTATACCTTCCCTGCAGGTAGAGAGAAAAGGCAAAATATGCACTTAATTGCTTTAGGCTATTGTATTTACCCCGAGACTTTTGTGATACGCTACCGTGTATACCTAGGATATGGACTCAACCAACTGATTTATATTTTCATAACAATAGTCTGAATGGCAATTCCAACTAAAAAGACATTCCTTCAAGATGGAAAAGAAAATGCAGGCATTTTACGTGCATCCAATTCCTATAACATTGTTGTTCCATTCATTCCAAAAATAACCACACTAGGCACATGAACTATATAGTGACCCCTATTCACATCATTTGTTGGTCCCTGCAAAAGCTAATAATGGGCATGAATTAAACCATCTAATTCCCTATCCGATTGCATTTTTTATCAACTCCAAGTGTACCAGTGACATAAGACGAGAAAAATCCCATAGTCATACATAATGTGGAAAGCCAAAACAGACACATCTCCCTAATTTGACAAGTATTGAAATCTCTTGACTCCATGTAAAACTTCACGTGGCATTAACAGTTCTCATATAAATTGTTGTCATATCATATGTAAGTGTAACGTATTGAAAATTCCCCAAGTTCAGTCACCAAGGGAGCAGAAGACAAGCTAAAGGAAGTATAGCAAGAGAGAGTGCAATGAAGATACGTACCAGATAAAGTTCAAGATTTTCCCAGTGAGAATTGCCCGTGTATTGTGGAGTTCGACTACCCATATCAGACAAACCAGGCACAGCTGCTTCATTTATTGTTGATGTCAGCAATAAACCTTGTCTTTTGAAATCTTTCCTGAAAAATAAACTCATTTTACGCACTTAACAACACTAGACTACCACTAATATATACTTTTTCTCAGGCTTTTTAGGAAGGACTCACCCGGTGACTGGTGAACCAACAGCATTGGGACAACAGTTCAATGACATAGCAGAGAAAACTCTTTCCAATTCCCTGCACAGAGGATGTTCATAATTGTAAAATCACGAGCAAAACAAGGGAAAGCATGCTATCATCCAAAAATTTCCAGATTGCACACCTTTTTAGGCCTGAATTCTTCCAAAATTTCAGGAGAACAGTAAAAGCCATATCATACAAATTTGTTTGGACCAAGATATCGACCAATTCTGAAGGAGCAGCAGGATCTCCTGGGAAAGAAGATTACAGTATAAATTACTACTTAGCTCCATTCCATGTACATCTCCCTACTTTAAAATAGAAGAAAAGCACAAAGGTAAAAGGACATCACAGCAAGCCCATGATTTCCGTGCGATATGAAGTTGTTCTATATTGACACAGGATATCTCATGTCGCCTCCATAATATTTGTATCATAAACATCAACACAACATATAAAATTTATTCAAGTCAAAGGTCAAACAACAAAATTAGATCTTTCTAGTTAAACTCATCACTCCTTTAAAAAAAACTCAAGCTAGGTAATACCCAACCATTGTGCAAGCTAATCCATTGACTTAAAATCAGACAATACCACTTAATTGAACAAAAGAATTAGGTCTCTCTCCAGGGAAGTTGACCCCTTAAGGTCAGAGATGGTAAAGAAGGCGACATAAAGCTGTCAGCCGAAGCTTCTTTGACTGTGCTGAGTTTCTAAAAGACTGATCAATAATCAGCTAAAAACCATGCTAGTACATTTTATCAAGCAAGCCAACTACTGAGATCAAATAAAGCACATGTAGTACCTGAATATGACCATTTGACATTGCTAAGTGAAAGCAAATATTCAGCTGATGTCATCACAAACTCCCTCTCAAGTTTCTCGATGTCAAGATAAGGATAATATTGGGGCTGGATGGACTTAGCAGCAGCTGAAAGCAGAAATAACAACAATTAATTGTGTCAAAATTAAAGTAAATTTTGCAGTACAGGGAAAAACATCAAAACTACCAAGCTATATGTTGTCACAAGAAGTCAAAACTATAGAAGATGAAGCATGATCATTTTAATGCAAAATGAATATGACGTTCTGTTTGATGATTTACTCTGTGGTTCAACTGCCTTTCTAGCCTTTTTACTTGGATAAGGCTCGTGCTCAAATGAGATATCCTGAGATGGCAGTTCAATCCAAGCATGTGCCGGGCGAACAAGATGCAGTGCATTGATAGCAGCAGAAAGCCCATTCAACCGTTCTTGTAATGAGAGAAGAGACTGCTGATTATCTCTTGAACTGGTTTCAGTCCTCAAACGAGCTGTGTATTGATACATATAACTCGCTGCTTTTCGCCAATTATGCCTATGCATCTCAAAAGAATAAAGAAACTTGTATGGATTTTGCCTCATCAGAATATCCGACCGCTCTGCCTGCAAATTATAAATTAAGGACCATTTCATCTCTTTATACATCTCTATAGAACAGTCAAAATACAGTTTACAAAAGGATACCTTCCAAAAGAGCTCGTGCTCAACCTTTTCCATTAAACCAATGAATGGCAGCTGACCATTACATAGAATCTACAATGTCACAATTGGAAGTAGACTTCAGAACAAGATGAAAATTTTAGCAGTCACAAAGCTATACATAAAATTGACAATATGAGTCAGAATAAGTAAACGATAAGATTAACAACCCCAACAGAAAGAAGATTCAGGGAAAAAACATTACTGAATGCACAGATCCTAACGTAAAAATGCAGGGTTCATCTTATTAATAACTAGATTTAGTCCTTTCCCATACATCATCACATTATATCATCACCATTATCCATGTGAACATTATGCTATCAGATTCTCAAAGAAGAGGATTACCTGACATGAAACAACACCCAAAAATTCAAAATTGTTTGTGGAGAAGTAACCCAACAGAATTGGTCCAAGAAACAGCAGTTTGCTGATCGTAGCAAGAACAGCTAAATTAATAAGTTATTGTTAGTAATTAAACATTTGGCACTGATATTCCTTTAGTTGGTTCTGGAGAAAACCTCTTCATTCGCAATACTTTTTTCCATTAAATAGGGAAGATAATCTCCAAAATCAAACTTAACTAATGTACTAAAAGACATTCACACCCACTACAACATTGGCCTATACCTCAAGCGGCCAACCAGCCCATTTTATCTGCCATCATGGCCCCCACTAAAGTTTGGTCCCACATCTCCACAATCATGACCATCATTACCAGTCATCACCACTGAAACTGCACCAGGCCATCACCATTGCCCCCAGCTAATATTTGTGGGTCTGGCACCTGATGGTGGTGACCACCATGATGGCAGCAACACTCCAAAACTTAAAGACTAGGAATCGTTTTTCAAAGAGCAGTTATATCTATGAACAAGTAAACATAATTTCAGCGAGGATTTTCTGTCCCCTAAACAAACTGTCACTAAATTTCACCCTTAATACATAGAATTTGTCGGAACATTTTATCATCGGTGTGTACTTCTAAGCACAATGACTACTGAGCAATATAAGGCAGAAGGAAGTAAAAAAGGACCTTCAATGCACCGTGCTCAAAAAGAACATTTATGAAACGCCTCAAGCAGATGTGTTTGCTCTCCTCGTCAGGATTTGAGATAATAGCACAATATGCATCATAGAAGTGATTAAGATCCAATGTGAACTTGAACACATTTGCCCAAAGCCGTCCGCTGATAGCTGTCGCTGATTCATTTAATGTGTCCCCATCATAACCATTGATTCCCTGATTGAGAGCTTCATCTACTTGCTCAAGTGCGGCAAAAGAAAACTGACAAGCACCTTCACTAATGTTATGTTGCTCGAAAATCTGCATGACCCATTGATAGTAATGAAGCTTCCAGGCAGCAGGTGACACAGAGTCAGCTAAAAGTAGAGTAGAACAAGTTAGTGGAGGAAGGACATAGATATCTTTTCTTCCCTGAAATTTTTAAGATATATATTTAATGCAATAACTCACAGAAACCAAGCGGTGGTAGTCCAGTTTCTGGAGATAGTTTCTGCAGGGCCTGGGCTGCACCTTTTCCAGATGAAGCTCTGACAAGAAAGCATTCAATTACAGTTCAAATATCATGACAAGCATTCCCTACTCTATTAAAGTAGTTTATGGCCAAATTGAGTGGAAGTTGCAGTTCACCAAAGTGAAGAAAGAAAAACCGTATAATAGAATCATAAGCAACAGTATTATGATTTAGGTCCTCCATTTAAATATTATACGGCCAAAAGTGGGGTTGATGAGGCCTCAAAATGTGAGTCAGTTCAAACAGAAAAAAAGACTATGGGAATAGAGCACAAAAGGCAAGAGCAGCAAGGAACTATGTTGTCAGATACACCATTTACGGATTAATTTGGCATTTTAATTGAGCCGTCATAGAAATGTAAAGTCAAACTGTGTTGACTCCAAGAATCTTCAGTAAGTCCCATAAAATTTCAGAAAGTGCACCAATATATGTCTCACTCCAAGAATCCTTGTCCAAGCAATGCAGAAAGAAAATGACACATACGAAGTACCTGAAGAAACAGCGAACAGCATCAGAGATTTTCCTCTCTTTCACAGATCCATGTAATGCACGTGCCTGATAAAGAAGGCAACATCCCAAAAGATGATGCACTATGCACCAATCACCACTTGCATCCTGCAGACTGGTAGAACTGTATTCCTTTCGGGAATGGGCTTCCACTATGCTAAGAAGAAGCTGAGAGTGCACAATGCAGGAAAAGATGGAAGTGGTTCAGAAAAATCCCTCAAAGCACATTACTAGACAAAATATTCTTTTATGTAGAAAAGTAATTAAAGAACTTTACCTCAGCAGCTTTATACTGCCCATGTCTAATCAATATTAAAGCAAGCTCAGTAGAATGACTCAAGAAAGCAGAAGAATCATCTCCATTCATGCCCCATATCATCCAGCTCGTAAATCTCCTTACAGTACTCGTAACAACTTGAGGATCAGGAAGAGACATATCAAGACCTTCAGAAAAGCTATTACTACTTAACAAAAGTATAAAGGCCAAGACAAAGTCACTTCTGCCAAGCTTTTCCTCCCATGAGCCCCTATCTGAGCTGCTATCTGGACATAAGCAGGATAATGCATAAACAATATTTTACGTCAATTCCTCAAACAAATGCAACTTTTCAAATTCAAAATGAGAAGTTAATAACAGAAAGGGAAAAGAACAGTGAAATTAGAGTCCGAAGATGGTTAAAAGATAGGTGCATCAGCGACTGGCTGCTATATTTTCAAGGAAGACTATAACACACATCCTCTAGCAGTCATGCTGTCAATTACTGATTGAGGTTCTCACCACGTTGATATCCACAATCACAGATGCTCTAGTGACAAAAAGCTAAAATAACAATACCATATTAAACAACAACAAACAGCATAAACCATTGGCAACGTTATTGATAAGTGGACAAAAGAAAGGGGGAAAAAAGAACAAGAACAAGAAAAAAAACCAACCAATCTTTAGTGATGACAGCTGACTACTGAAATCTTCAACCGCATAGGATTCAGATGGCGTAGCAGCAAAGAAATGAATAATCAGCCATTCAGCAATAATTTCTTGAATCATTGGAACCAACTCCAAACGGATTCTAGATACATCATCCTGGGACATATTGATCTGCCATCAAAAAACATGAAAATTTCTTCTTAATATATCCCTTTTTTCTCTTTTTTTAAGAATAAATAATAATTTATAAGGCAGTATACAATTCAATGCATCAGGAAGTCACAAAAAGAATGATTGGAATATATAAAAGAAGAAAACTTTCTTGTTGTTGAATTATCTCAGCAAATAATAATGAATATATAGGCAAATCTGCATCTATTGGCAAATTATAGGATGGGAAAAACTAACCTGTCCGCTTAGGTGAACAAGATAAGATAGGAACAGAAGAAGGTCTGATGCGGACTCAAACATTATCTTAGCAATTTGGGAAGTAGCCTGGACTACAATGGAAGTGCAGATATTTAAAGATACTCGATCATCCATCTCTTGTACAACCTTGTGTGGCACAAGAAGTTTTAAATAGCCTTCTACAACTTCCAACACTTTACCCCATGAGGAAGCTTTGTTGCTTAATTGATGGAGATTTAACAGGATATCAGTAGAAAATCTCCTAAAACTCTTGTGATCTATTGGGTCCTTCTCCCATGCCACATCAGATACATTGGGCAATACTCCTTTAGAACTATATCCAGTTTGCAGTGTCTTCAGTAGAGAAGAGAAAATTTCTTCAGAAGTGATTGATGGCATGCTGACAAGTACTTCATAAAGTACTGCTGAAGCTGCCTTCCCAAACTGCTGGCCAATGCTATTCATGCAGCCAAAAATTTCAGCAAGAACCTCACTCTCAACCCCATCATCTGAAGAGCTAAAACTGAACTTTATGGTATCACTTATTTCATCCGAACCTACCAAACAGCATAAACGGCAATATCATGTTAGTCATAGCAGAGAAATAGTTAAAACTGAAAAGACAACCTGAAAAGCTCTTGCTTTCTATCCAAGTAGAACAAAAGGCAGTCGGTAATATATTGACACAACTTGAAGTAAGGCATAGGTATCTGGCATACCAATGACAAATAGCTCAATTTCCTCCAATGAACGAAAGAAGGAAATTGAACTTCTGCGGACTAAACCAACTCCACCACCAGGAAGCTGAGGAAGCAACCCTAACGGAGCATTGTTCTTACACCAGTAATGAAAATAGCGGTTGCAGAAATTTTTCCAGCGATAAAAAGTTGATTGCGTCGCTTCATTGACACCCTAAAACAAATTATAATATGTCAGATCAGTAGAGTTGACAAGCTTAACATCTTTCACATTTCAGGGAGTGAGAAAGCAATATCTACACATGCAGGTGACCAAAACATAGGGGCTCAGGAACAGTTTTAAGAGCAACCTCATATTCAACCAGCAGGAGTATTTCCTTTTTCAGGCCATCAATCGTTAAAGACTCCAGCTCAGAGTCAGTCAAACACCTGTTATAATCCATCATAGTAGCACGGAGAACACTGTCATTGAAGACCCCTGGATGAAGAAGTCTATCCAAGAAGATAGATGAGAGCAAGGGAACAGCATTATCCTGCGTAAGGAAATAATGACATCATGAGCACTTTTGCACCATATGAAGCCCCAGAAGCAACAGCCTGACAACAAAACTAAACGAAAAGGGGAAAACAAAATACGGTTCCAAGTCTCTCCAATCTAAGAACTTAGATTGTGAGCCTTGTCAATTAGGAAAGCACAGTCATGTGAACAAACATGCCAGCAAACCTTATTTGGTTCATACTGATGTTTGGGGCCAAGTCATATCAGGTCAAAATTGGGTTTAGTCACTTTGAAATTTTAGTTGATGATTGTTCAAGAACTATGCGACTGTCTAATGGAAAAACATCTTTCTTGACTTTATTGTAACTTTACAGTTTTACGCCAAGATAAGAATCCCATTTGGTGTATTAATTCATGTTGCGACAAAGTGATAATGCTCAAGAGTATAAGGTTACCTCAATATTCTTGTACAGGGCATCTTTGTAATTACCTCATGTACAAATTTTGCTAGACCAATACTAAATGGTCTAAAAGCTTAAGTTGTTAGGTGAAGGTAAAGTTTAACATATAGATATCCTAATACTCCTCCTTAAGCATAGCTTGGATTTTGCCCAAAACTGAAGCACGGACATACAGATGGCGAGCCAAATAAGGGGTTTGAGAATTTTAAACTCAAAGACCTCATACTTTGATACCATGTAAAAATTTTCTGAGACCACTGTCATCAAATTCTAAATTCCTAAGCTTATAGATGAAGGCATGCTCTAATATTAAATATTCTAACAATGTGCAATACGCTACAAATGTATAAAAGGGGGACATTTAATTAACACATTTAACACATTCAAATGATGGATTTCTCCTCTTGTAAATGGTTTGCAAGTAGAAGAAAAGCACAGAATGGCCATCAGGGATTCTTGAACATGGCGTGATTTAAGGATGACAGAAGAAAGAGCAGAGAATCAACTCTAGATAATAAGTGACGAGATGTTAAGAACTATCATTCAATGGAACTGTACCTTCATTAACGGTGACAATGAACATGTAATCCAAAGAAGATCATCTGAAAAACGTTCAGGACTTTGAAATAGCTGATCCGCAACAAATTCTTCCTGCAGTGTATAACAGAATTCTTCCTCCCTACAAACAAGATAGATGTCACAGTGGACATTGAAGTATATAACAAAAAAACAATGTTACATTTAATGCATGAGATCATACAGAACATTCAAGAAGACATCACCATTAACCCAAATTATGCCCCAATGTCACCCCACATGACACAATAAAAGAAAGCTGCACAAGAGAATTAATCCCTTTTTCGAAGAAGTATTTTCCTAATACTCCTTTGAATGGAGGCAGGATGATCTATACTACAATACTATAAGCTATAAGTATGGTAGCATCTATCTACAAAATCATTGCCGAAGTCCTGGAAATGAAGTAAAACTAGCTATTCAGGTAAGACAGTTCCGAATGCCTTTTCCAGGTAAAACAGCTATTCAGGCTTGTTTTATTGTAAATTGACGTGCGAAAAGCCTAGGACCATCCCTCATGATAATGTAACATCTCTGAGAGAATTGGGCTCCATGATGCTGAGGACCTTTAGGATTACCAAAAGGAAAGAAAGAGCTTTTCAGAGTCAAGATCTAATTTGCTTGACATAAAAAAAGTAAATTTTAATAGTTCATTAGGTATGTTAGACTCTCCTTCTCAATAAGGGTGGGCTCCCATCCATATACTCCTTAAAATTTGTTTTCAAAAAGTATGATGAAGATATGTTGCATCTTCACACAAGCATTCATCTGCATAATTTTCAGTCATCAATCGCAGCTCTGGTCGAATTCATCTTTTCCGAAGGCTTACACAAAAGGCGACCAATCACCAGGTGCCCTATTTAGCAAAATGCAGAACGAAGCAAATGTCGAGGGACTGCCAGCATGCTTTGGGTAGCAGGGACAACCCACATATGTCAGCATCAAATTCTTGCCTTTTTTATCAATAAAAATATTCCATTAAGAGGCACCAAGGGGATGCCAACCCATTTTCAAAATGATTTACAGGGTAAGGAGTCCAGGAGGTTGATGATAGCATTTACATCAAGTCCACGCTGTGTGAACCAAAATTTCCAAGTAAAAAGATAAGAAACCACAATTTTTACCTAATGGCTGTCAAAGTTAGTGAAAATTCTCCAATTCCTCTCCCTCCAAATCAGCCAAAAAGTCGCTAAAGGGATCAAAGGACTCATCTCTCCATTCTCTTTGGTAGAACAGATGCCCAACCAAGCTCTAAGCTCCTTTGCTGCCAGCCACACTAACCCACTAAATAGCCAGTACTGACATGACCAGAGTTTTCTCACAGCTATCTTGGTTAACACGCTTTAGGGCCTCTTGGTGAGTCTCAGGTTGTTCCTCTACTAGTCAGAAACTGAACAAATAGCTACAGTCTTGACTAGAACAAATCATGTTTAATGACCGTGATCTGGCTTGATCCACTATAGGTGCCTCTTGATGTGTCAGGTTGTACTTTTACCGGTCAGAAACTGAGCTGATAGCTGGTGTCTTGAATTGAAGAAAGACACTAGAAGAAGCCCGGGATCTCTCACAGTATACAAAGCCTTCAGTAGGAACAAAATTCAGAGAACTAGCAAGACAATTATTGGAGAACTAGGAAGAACGCGAGACACACCTCACAAGATCATCAACTTTCTCAAAATTTTGTCATTATTTATTAATTATAGCTAAGATGGACTGTCATACTGATCCATGACTAGAATAAAAGTCATCATAGGATAAGATTCCTCTCAAAAATTAATATCAGTATGTAATACGATTAAAGTTAGTTATGGTTTATGACAAGCTTTCTATTTCTAGTCAATTAAGATCCAATTCTATGTGGCCAAGGATTTTATTAGAGCTTATAAGTATGTAGTTCTTCTAATTAAGATAATAGATGTTGATCATTGAATAACATTGAACTTTCAGCAAATGTTTGCTTTGGATTATGTGCTGCAATTTCGTTTTCTTAATGCAATAACTAAGGACCCAAAATGAGAATCTTTGGAAGCTTTTTTGTGACACTTAAAAGAAATTTAGCCTTTTCATTAAAAAAATCTTTTTATACTGTCTCAACTAATCTGAATCAAATCTTTAGTTTATAAATCCAATTTTCTGCAATGCTCCAACCAATTTTGGTCAGAAATATTATGGTACTCTCCGTGGCTACTATTGAAAGCCAGAAAAAATATTTCCAGATCATATACTATTTAATCATATTGTCAAACATCAAAAGGATGGCTGGATAAAAGAGATCTTGCCCTTAAAGGGGATTGACCACATCACGAGATCAGCACATGTCAGAAGTTGATATACATGCTATGCTAGACCTATCAGACTCAACATTTTGTAAATGACATGGAGAGTGGGCCAGAATCCCCTTGGTGCCACTTTAAATTCTTTTATTGGTTAAAAGAAATTAACAAACTGAATTATGGTCACATTTTATTGCTAAGTACAGGTTTCCTACAACACTCACACTACCTGCATAACCAGTCCCAAGACCAGATAAAGGAGGGGAGAGGTGCATTAGATGGCTACCTCACAGCCATCACTCCCAATTTTTCCCAGTCAAGCCCTTATGAAAATGTAATTGCACAAAAGCCAGATATGTCTAGAAGCAGCGACTGTGGAGCCCAAAAGCAGTGAAAATTGGGCAAGAACCACCTTATCACTGTCCAGAAGTAGAGTTAAATGAACAAGGGTTCTGCCATCTCACTCAATGAGTGACGAAACATGGTAGTCATCAAGTAGGGATTTGTTTGATAATTGGGAGTGTCGAAACCTTGTCAGCCAAAGCAATACACTAAGGTAAAAATAGTGAATGTTGGTATGTGTCTCTAAGAAGCTAAGCGGATTAATGCTGAGGAAAATAATCTCAAGAGTATGATTTCTGCATAAACAGATCATAAACAGTGTTGAAATCTCATCGATAAGACTTTGAAGGATGGCAATGTCAATGTTAAAAGGATCGATGATAGAACTATCATTCAAGATGATGGAAGAAAATAAATTTTCAATCTTTTTAGGATTTAACACCTCAAATTTGCTAGGATAGAGCCAATTTTGATGTACAACAATGCTTTAACAATGAATCCAAAAAATTTATAAAAAAATGCTTAATGATATGGTAAATTAAAATGAGGCGAACTTACACATCAGTATTAGCATGAAACAAGCAACGATATACCAAACCATTTTCTTTCAAAATCCACATATCATCTGAAGAAAGTTTGGCATCAATACATCCTCCCTAGCAATCATAGTGAACAAAATTAGTGCCAGAAAAATAAGTCAGAGAGTGGGAAACAAGCAGCATGACGCTAATGTTTAAGACTCAAAAATATTATAATAATAAAAGAACAAAAAGGCAACAAAGCCTGTGTACCTCCTCAAACTGGATGTTCTGGATTAAAATTTTCACTGACAAGATGGACCTCTCCCCGATGCCAAAATGAATACCATATACATCTATAGTCTCCATGGTATCTTCCTTCAAAGATACATCAAGAACAGCTGAAGCAAGTGAATCTCAAAAAAGAAACTATTGCCAACTTTAACAATAATCATTTAATATCTGAATATTCAAATGAGGGGGAAAAACCTCATGAAGAAAAACACGTAGTCTATCGGTCCCAGACTCCACGTTACTATCACTCATCAAAATGATGCAACCAGAAAATCCATGTCTTGTCATCTTTGAAAATTTAAAGATAGATACATAGATGTGGGTATATCTTTGTTTTATGGCTACCATATTTCATTAACAGGACAAGCTCACAACTCCAGCATGATTTATTGATACAAATGTTATACCCACAGAAGACAAAAATACAAAAAGCAGAAATGCATATGAGTTAAACAGAGAGGAAAAGAGCCATCAGTGAGATATTTAATTGCTATAGCAGAGGACTATGTTTCAGACAACCACAATTGACAGAGCAACAATGATCGCACTGGTGATTCAACCACTGAAGTATTGATGAAAGGCTTCTACAGGGGTAGAATGGTCCCAAAAGACTAACAGAACCTATCCAACCTTCTCAAGACCCTTTGTTCGCAACCCCAGAATATAAGGGACAATATTGTACGGTGACCACATACAGTCTCGTTTTTTATCAAGAGAAAAAACAAGCTGATGTGAAGTACTTTACTGTAGGAATACTGAAATGCATAGTTTGGTCCAACTATGTTGATGATGCCACCAAAGCAAATCTACCTATAGTTTGATCATTGGCATTTCTCCTCTAAATGCCACTATTGCTGGCATGACCTTCACTACCAGAAAAATTCCTTACCATAGCACTTCCAGTAAAAATCTGATGCCATTAGAAGATGTAATGCTTTTAGTTGAAGATACATACCATATTGTTCCTGTACAGGATGGCAAAAGGAATTATATTCATCTCATCATTTGCATCACCCACCCACAATTTTTTCAATATGACTCCTGATAATAGAAAGATAAACATCAAAAAGAGAGACCATATGAAATGTTTTGACAGATATAATCTCTATACAAAGCAAATAAACAAGTAAAAAGCATACCTACAAAGAAAACATGGAAAACAAAGAGGAATACCTGGTGATGACGGGATGTTTAGCGTATGACTCAAAACTCTGCTATGGAGAAAGAGATCCCATACTCGTAATAGTCCATCTGAATGAAGAGCAAAAACAAGTTTTTTCCCATGCATATCCCGCATCACCAAATCCTGCACAGCCCCCACTGGCTTAACCCTGCGTGCCATAATTATGTCTCTCTAATTACTCTGTGCTATCAAACTGTCTGTGATATGATCGTAAATGTAGATGATTTAAAAAAAAAAAAAAATGCCTCATCATTCACCAAATGAGTCAAGCAAGGAGTAAGACGGAAAATCTACAAAAATGAGCACAAATTATGAACTTGAATGACGCAGTAAATTTACTCTAATGCACTTATAAATCTAAGATAATAGACAACTTATTCTCTCTCCTTCATTTGTGGGAATGCTGGGTCCTTGAAGCTTGAAGAACACAATGTACTCCAAAAGGCAAAAAAGAGATGGGTATATAAAGAAATAAAGGGTGTCTGGATGCACAAGGCTCCTTGTACTGCCGAAATCTAGGGAGGAGTTGATGTAGGCAGTCTTACCCCTGGCCCGTAATGCTATTTCCACGATTGAGCTCGTAATCTCAAGCCAAATGGAGAGCCTCTTTACCGCTATAGCTCACCCCCAAGAAAAGGGATATCGACAAACTTTGGATTCTAAGAGGTAAGGTTCTAAAGAAAGGTACTTGTTATGCAAAATCAACTATTTGTTTATAGCTACAATGGCAAGGTTTTTCACTCTTACAAGGAAAAGAATTCGCAGCAAAGGATGCATTATATAAAGCCAGATAAAGCAAGCTCCTGATCTTCCATCAATTTCTCTACCCATTCATCCAGTGGGTTGTACCTACACCTCTTCCATAAGCTATCGCAACCATTAAATGGCAATATTTGTCGCATAACAAAGTTCTATTATTAAAGGTACTCAGGGGTTCCACCCCTATACAAAACAACTTCAGAGGGGATGTCTCCCATATGTAAAAATTAGGAACAACCGGTCATTTTTATTAATTTTAATTAGCTAAAAGTATGACATTGACCTTTCCCATTATACCAAAAGTGAAGAGTCTACAACCACTAATCTTTAAGAGAGTCATAAGAGGATACTTAAAAGATCTCTTGTTTTTTTACTTTCCAAATGAGCCAAAAAAACAACCACAGGAAAATCATAGTCCAAATCTGTCTGATCCATCTACCGTACAAAAGCAGATGGTCCACACTCTCTCCGTCATTCCTAAAAGAATTTATCTCTTAACCAACAGTTTCCCTGTTTTTTGGAGGCTGTCCAATGTTAAAAAGTGTACCCAAGCGGCTTACAAAGGAAAAAAGGAGACCTTCAGAGGAACCTTCACCTTCCAAAAACCTTCCACCAGAAAGACCCATTTTGTTGTAATTGAGTCAACACAAGATTCATGTACGACATTTGAGAAAGCCTCCAACTGCCCACATTGGGCCTGATGTAAGAAATCAGTCTGCCAAACCACCTCTCCATTATTAGAAGACCAACACTCAGCCAAAGTAGCACCCTCGTTCCTTGCTAAGGCAAATAAGTGAGGAAACATATCCTTCAAGGCAACATCTCCACACCATCACTCAGTCCACAATAAGGTTTTTCTACCATTGCCTACTTTAATTAAAATTCTGCTTCTGAAATAATCCGAACCATGACTTATAAGCCTCCAAGCCCTACTCCATGCGATTTCCCATTTATCTTAGCAATCCATCATTGCTCATCCAAAACACACAATAAGCACCCTCCTCCAAAAACTCACGCTCTCTCCAAATCAAACCTCCACAGACATTTTCTCTGTGAAGCTTTATCAAAAGATAACAAAGATATGCCTTGTCATCTCTTACAAAACGGTTGTTTTACAACTTTCATATGGCCAAAAAGTATTTAGGACTATCATCCCAATCTCCCCAGAGAAACTTCTTATGTATTCTCTTTATTCTTTTCACCACTGAGATAGAGACAAAGAGAACTCAATTCTTAACACAGCTACAAGAAAGAAATTCATGAACACCACTTGAGGTTAGGTGAAACTATAAGAGCAATGTGAAGTGTCCCATATGGATAAACTACTTTCCCAAACTTTGAGTTCAATATTTTGCGCATTGTTCATCTGACTCCTTTCAACGAGGATTTGTTATTGTTTCTATGAACACACAATATCAAGGTGAAGGCGAGTCTAATCATAGTTTGGTCATCAGGAATCATTCTTAAGGAAAACTAACTTTGTAGTACACTGTAGAACTCAGGTAATCATGTAGTGGAACTGCGGTAACTATAACTCCAAAGTGAACTAACTAGGCATGTTGTTGATTCTCTCATGTGGTGCATTTGATAAAAAACGCAACAGAAGATTGTTTCAGAATCTTTGACCTTTTCTGTGTCGGTACTCTTCTATTCAGCTTTGGAAATATTGTTAAAATTCCTTATAGCATTGTGACATTTTACTTTCGTCAATCATTTTTCTTTCTTTTGTCCTGGTACAATTCTAATGTACTGAAATATTTTCAATTGATTAAATCCTCTGTTATCTATCAAATAAATAAATAATGTAACCCTAATCATTGCCAACAAACCCTGTGAATACGCAACTCAGCACTACAGTGGTCTTAAACTATCAAGGTAAAGACAACAAGCAACCATATGAAGATACACAATCTTGTGTGCTTGAAAAATTTCCTGCTAGCCAACATCATGACATAATTATCACAATGCCCATGACCATAAGATATCCAACTCCAGCTAAACAAATTTTATATATATAGATATCCAAGTACATCTCAGCCTGATAAATAAATTCCACCCCAAATTACACACCAACTTTACGTGAAAGGGAGAGCGGCCCTCTGGGCCTTGGTTCTCTTGAATATGTATGATTTGAAAAAGGATTGAGTACCTTGACATGAAACCCAACAGTCGTCCGATTCCAGAATCATCTCGCAGCTCTTGCAGAAACCCTAGGGAAGAAGAGGGATATCAGACAGAAAGCTTCATTACTGTACCACTATTAGACCGATAGCAAAATAAGCCTAAATCGACATGAAACCAAAGTAAAGCTGCACAATAGAAATTACACTCCAGTGCCACTGGAAACAGGAAGGATTATTAACCAATGACACGATGCAAGATCATGGACAGTGAGAGCTCACAGACTATCTCATGCACAGCCAAATTGAAAAGCAGAGAAACAGCCAGATTGATACCAGGGACAATTGGATTAACGCTGCCCAGCTTTAGAGAGACGAGAGACCCATCATCGGCGCCAAGCAAAAGACATCCTGAAGTCGCCACAATGCTCGTGATCCTTCCCCGGCTAAAGAAGGTCCGGACATCGAGCTCGAAAATATCATTCGCCGGGAAGACGGAGGAAGGAGCCGAGGCATATCTCGATACGTGCCGAAGCTGGAACAGGTACGCGACCCCGGAGACGGTCATCGCATAGAGCAGGTAAGGGCTCCGAGAACCCGAATTCGACTGCAAACAGAGACCACACGGGACGAAACGAGTCAAAATTAGTGACAAAATGACTTGAAGGAGTGGAGAAAACAGAAAGCGAAGAAGAGAGATGACCTCATTGGGGCAGACGAAGGCGAAAGGAGAGAGCGCGTCGGAGAACAGAATCCGGAGCCCGGTCTTCGGGAGCTCCTGCTGCGGCGAGACGTGGAGCAGCTCGAGCGCGTGAGGCGACGCCTTGTGGATTCTCCTGCCATAGCAACAACCTGCCGATTACCACCTCTTCTTCTTCTTCTTCTTCCTCCTCCTAAGCTAGAGAGAGAGAGAGGTACCAGATGAGATAAGAGGGAGGATCGGCGAGGGCGGAGCAGGCGGCGTAATCCTCGGGGAGAGGAGCGGAGGCGCTGCGGCCGGCGGCGGAGGAGGAAGGGACGGAGAGCTCGATCCACTTGACGGAGTCGCCGCCGACGACGGGGACCTCCGTCCCGACCAGCCCCATGGTCTCTCCGACGGGCGACCGGGAGTCGCGCAGCGGCTAAAACCCTACCGGGCGGCGGCGGCGGCGGCGGCGAGTGGCGGCGGAGGAGTCAGTTCGCCGGGGGGAAGAAGCTGCGGGGAGTGGCGGCGACCGAGTGAAGAAGAAAGTGAGGGAGGGAGGGAAATTTTCGGAATCGAAAAGTGACCGAGTTTTCGGTGTTGTCAGGCCCATCTATCAAGCCCAGGCCCATTAGTGTACCCCAACAATCTCTTCTTCCGAGTGAAGATGAGGAATTCCCTCTCTATCGAAAAAAAGCAAAGATGAGGGGAAAATTAGGGAGCTCGCGGTAGCGAAGGTAGACACCACATCAAAACTTCGATTTTAACTATTACCGAGAGTCGGGTAATCTCTCTCCCAAAGGAGTCAGTTCGCAGGGGAAGAAGCTGCGGGGAGTGGTGGTGACCGAGTGAAGGAGGAAAGTGAGGGGAGGGAGGGAAATTTTCGGAATCGAAAAGTGACCGAGTTTTCGGTGTTGTCAGGCCCATTTATCAAGCCCAAGGCCCATTAGTGTACGGCCCATCAATCTCTTCTTCGCTTTTTTTACTAGCTTTGACTTTTGAGATGATGTTGTTGTATGTTGTATCTACTGAATTGTATTTGCTAAATTGATTTAGTGATATCATGTAGAATGGCATGAAACCTTCGTATACGAAGTTACATAATTAAAAATTGGGATCCACTTATTTTACGAAAAAATGAATAATTTCAAAATTATTTTCCTAAAATCAATAACTTATATCGTTTGATATAATTAGTTAATGGAAAATATTTTATTTATATTGAACATTTTTATGAATAATGAAAATATTTTTCGTTCATTTATTTTTATTTTTTGTAAATGATACAAATTGTCGATTTTTGAATTATGTTTTTCTAAATTATTTTGTTGTCCGTGAAATAAACTCCCACGCCCGAAAAGGCGGAGACAAAAATCTAATAACGAGAGTTATAGTAAAAATAGAATAGGACCGACAAAAAAAAAAAAAATGAGAGTGGTTACTCATATCATGCCTTTGGAAAATGGAAAATGGCATTTAAAAAAGGTGGATGGTTACTCGAAAAATGAGCATTATGTAAGGGCGATTTTGAAAAGTAAAGTGTGAGACAAATTTATACTTTTGGCTAAAATATATAGACATAAATAGATAAGGCGAATTAGTCATATAAATGGTCCCTAAATTTTTAATATACAATGTTGTCCCTAAATTTATAGTTTGTTCAACGTGGTCAAATTTTAGGCTAATATACAAAATCATTCACGAACTTTTAGTTGAATTTTAGTTTAATATATAATGTCAATCCTTGAATTTTTAATTTGTTATATATGGTCTTTAACTTTTTGTAAACATTCAAGTCAATAAAAATTGTTGATTTGGCTTCCAATCTAATAATTTAAATAATGGATAAAAACAAATTTCATCCACAAACGATTAAATTAGGATATACTAATCAAAGCCGTCAAATAACAGGAATGGTCATTTTTTTTTTTTTCAGATTGGGTTAAATATCTTATAAGAATAATCCACATATAATGTTATTTTATTCATTGTTCAGTCATACGGAATTAGAAGCCAAAGCAGCAAATTTCATTAGCTTAAATTAGTGAAAGGATAATATCAAACATATTCACATAGTTCAAGAACTAAATTGAATATGTATTAAAAATATAGTAAGCACACTGAATCTATAAAAAATTTATGAGCTAAATTCAAGAGAACATATTGTACAAATTAAAAATTTACGAACAACCTTGCACGTTAGATCAAAGATCAAAGGTAAAAGACCATTGTGTCATCTCCCTTATCATATACTTTACACCCTCCTTTTGTAATTTCTCATTTCTTTCCTGTGTAATATGAACCTTTTCAAGTAAGGTAAGCTATTTCAATAAATCCGAACTGAGAAAACTGTGATCACTTCATCAGCGCATAGTCAAATTCACCTTATAAAACAGAATAGTTGAAAGAAAGGAAGAAAGAAAGGAAGAAAGCACACGATCCTATTTGACTGTTTTATCATATGTTGCGCAAGTCACCAAAGTTTCAAAGAATACATGATTGATGTCTTCATACACTATATACCACCGTATTTCACAAAGATTGAAAGAACAAAAAGAGAGTCATCGCCGAGGTTCAACTGTTTTTCCAGAGTAATTTTTTTTTTTTTTATGCCAATGCAAATGTCAAGAAGGTCCCCTCTTCCCTTTCCCTTCGCTTCCCAGCTCTGGATTGTGTCACACGCAATCCCTGCCTCATCCTGCATCACCTTCCTCTTCCCCCAAGTGGTAACTTATGAAAAATCTACACCAACTCAGCTGCTGCAATAAAAACCCACACCAGCCAAACTCATGGTTTCCATGGAGCTGGAGGTGGCGGCGGAGTGGGAAACATGGGAGGAACCGCAGAGAATATCGTGTTCTTGTCGATCTTAGCGGTCCCGTCGCCTGATAAGGCCACGAGCGCAGCAACCAGTCCTGCATTCCCTGCGAGAGTGGGTTCTGTGTAGTTGTAGTTAGTACGGACGTCATGGAAGCCGTCATGCTTATCGGGACCTGCAACCATTGCTCCCACCAACGTGTTCGGGTTTGGCTTCGATGTGTCCCTCCATTTCCATCCTCCTTTGCAGTTGTACTTGACCTTATTCTTTGGGATGGAGGCACCCCTGTGATGCACATGTTTCGGGTAATGATTGCCAAAGCCGACGATGTAGCTCATTTTCCGAGGATTTTTCCCAAGGATGTAATCGATCTACAGATCCCATAAGAGAATCACAGGTGGAGTTATCATCCATTGTTTTTCAGCATCTTAGCTAAAAAAAAAAAAGAGGCAATACCAAAATGTTTTTAGAAAAATTGAGAGGCGTGAAATGACATACCTGCCTCTTGGCAAAATCACGCAAGACATCAGTAGAATAGAAAGTGGGTCCGCAGTACCATCCAGGAGTATCCGCAGCATCAAGGTAGTCACTGAATACAGTGGCCAGGAAGGCTGCATTGACAACATATTGAAGAGGCTGGGGTCTTCCATGGTTTAACTGGATCAAGCCACCTGTAAGCAAGGCAAAAACGGAACATGAGACTGAGCTGCCAACTAGTTTCATCACTACATGCATTTGTTGTCCCCTCCACCCCATGCCATGTCTGAAGAGACATTACCTTTGTTCTATTGAAGCTTGTGAAGACAGGCAGGTACGAGCACATGATTATGCTGGTCTGATTGTGAAATGTCCTGAGCATTTCCTCGTATGGATACCCAGGGCTGAGGAACAGCCTCAGACGGCTTAGGAGCACCTACAAGTTTGCGACAGGTATATCAAGGTCATTGCATTGTTCAGAGTTTATGCTTCAAAATGACAAACTTAATACCTACTAAACCCATCTCTCTCAACAAAAGACAAATCAATAGAGCATCTGCTGCTGGATGCATATGGACCAAACAAATCCAGTCACATCTCATGCATTAGAGTTAAGGGTTGGGTACAATGAAGACAGATGAATCGGTTTCTGAAGCTACCACAGCATCCAGGCAAGGTAAAAACTCAAAAGAGTTTCACAGAGAGATGGATCAACAGTTTTCACTTTGAGTGCATGGAGTGCTCTCATTTTTTTTCTCATTCCTTCCTACAAGATATGAATTCAAATACAAATATCTTTGCGTCGTAATGGAGAAGTTGCCTTATTTAACTCCTCGTGAACAAGAACAGTTGGCATTTAAGGATAATTGAAAGTCTCAACGGCCAAACTTGCTACAGATACTTTTAGATCTGAAAGAGTGGCAAATTATACACCTTTTGGATTTTCAAACATGAACATAGTATGTCAGCCTTTAACATATCAACAACTGAATGATAAGTAGCATGTTAAGCATATATCTCAATAACAACGGGGGGGAAAGACCTCTAGGAGACACTAAACTTACCTGAGCACCAGCAAGCTTGTTGTCCCAGCTAAGTACACCATAATCTGGTCCACCCCAGAAAGCACCAGCATGCTTTGCGAGACCAGGAGTGGTAGCAAGTTGCAAATAAGAGTTATTGCCAGTTGCATAGTACAACCAAGCACTGCCCCAGACAAACTCATCCCAATAACTAGTGGAGTTATAGAAAGTTGCAGCTTCTGCTGAACCAGCACTGTATCTCCCTCGCTGTTGCCTCGAAAAATGGAAGAGCGTTTTGGCACCGTGAACTAGCTTCTGAGAGTAGGCCTTGTTGTCTTTGAAAACAATGGATGCAGCAGCTAAAGCAGCGGCCATCTCGGCAGCAAGATCTGAGCAGCTGTGACAGTCAAAGACAGGCCGTTTATAATCAATGTCTTCGGGACGCATCCAGCAGTAATGATCATTTTCGGCAGTGCTTCCTCCAGAAGTATCCCCAGAACCGACCTGATGAAAAAAGGGGAAAACAGGTGCAAATCGATCAAATGGGGCAATCAATTAAAATAGAATTTGATGAAAATGCAATAGGGATCTCTACGAGAAGCATTTCAATCTGAAGAAATCAGACAGGATATCTCGGAAAATGCACACCCAGGGGAGTCCAGAAGTCTCTCCCCAAACACTCAGGCTAGAAAGTTAATGAAAGCTGCACATCCTAAGCATCTTGATCTGACATCATGTTCTTACACAGCCTCTTGGCATCAGTGAACTAGGTGACTAACAATTCAGATCAATGCTTGCCCGATCTAGTACATCACACCTAACTCTACTCAAGTGCATATATAAGCAAATTAGAGGCGACATTTTTCTTCCTTTTTAGCTAGGCAATCAGAAGTGACCCAGAAATGGTAATTCTCCGCAAGCGATGTCATACCACATCACTCTATCCACTTCAGTACCTGAGAGGCGACACGATCGATGGTGTCGGCGGAGGAATTGAAGGTCTTGAGGAAGTAATCGGTGCCCCACTTGATGATCTCCTTGACGTGGGCGAGCTCCCCGGCGGCCTCGTACTTGGCGCTGTACTCGATGACGCTCCAGCTGAGCATGGTCATGGCGAAAGACTTCGGGAAGTTGAACTTGATGGCGTCCCCGGCGTCGTAGTACCCTCCCACCAGATCCTTCAGCGTCCAGGACGTATCGGACTTGCCGTCTTGAAGGCCGGAGTTGCCCCTCCACGACACATTGTTATGCTTGGGGAGCTTCCCAGCTGCAAACGTTAAAAAAAAAAAAAAAAAAAAACCGAAATTTTTGCTTAAAATAGCAAGTAGACAGTCTCTACACCATCCAAGATCACTCATTTAATCCACAACACAACAAATTAGGAAAAACCCAGATGGGAAATGTACGAATCCTGAAGTGGGATGGCCAGATCTGCGAGGGTGGGAAGAGGCTTACAGCGCTGGGCGTTGAAGAACATGAGAGACTTGTGGAGGGCGAGGGTGTAGTTGTCGGGGGGACCGTGCTTGCCGTGGTGGCGGGGGACGGTCTTGACGATGAGGGTGATGAGGCCGGCGAGGAGGCCGCAGACGAGGATGGAGCCGACGGTCCAGACGAAGATCTTGCGGCTGACGATGATGCAGCCCAGGTCGACGTACTTCTTCTTCTTCTTCTGCTCCCCCTGGCCGAGGAGCCAGCTCTGCTGGGTCTCGTCGAGCGGGCGGGAGTTGGAGAGGGCGGCGCGGTCGTAGTCGTTGAGGTTGCGGCTGCGCTCGTCCTCGGTGGCGGAGTCGGCGGCGTTGATCTCCAGGGGTCCCCCCCAGGGGTCCCGTCCGTACATGCTCATCCTCGCTCGGACGCGAACTGGGTCACTCCCCTTTTCCCTCACTCGACCACTCCACCACAGTGGATGCAGAACGAAAGAGAGAGCAACTGCTGGGTCTGCTTCAGCTCCCAGCAATAGTAATATCAAGAAAATCAAGAACAGGGAAAGTGAGGAGGAGGAAGAGGAAGAAGAAGAAAGAAGAAGAAGAAGAAGAAGAAGCAGCACCGACAGTGGGTGAGAGAGAGAGAGGGAGATAGATCTGCGTCAAAGATTGGTCAGGGAGGAAAGCATAGAAAAATGGAGGGGTGGGGTGGGTGGCGTTTCTCCCTCACCAATAATGGAGTTTGGAGGTGGCTGCTCTGTGTTTCTTGATGGAGGAAGAAGATGCTGATGCTGATGCTGATGGTGATGATGGATGGTTGGATGGAATGGATGGATCGTTTGGAAGATGCTTTGCTTCGCCGAGTCAAGAAGATGATTGATGATCATGTGGAGGTTACCAGAGTTTTTAATCACATATAGTTTTTTTATTGTTAAGATGAAGGAATTAGAATAGTATTATATCATGGATGGTTGGACTGATGTTTGGAGCGTCGGGTGGATGACAGTGCCCAGTCCACTAACCGACAGCGACCCTCTGTCCGCAATGTCCTCCACTTTTCCACACCGATTTACCAAGTCTCCCTCCAACTCGACGCGTAATAATCCACGCCGTAAGAGCAACGTTTCACTAGCCGTTTGAGCAAACAAGATCAGGTTGTACTCAGTAGGGGTGATCGGTTCCCGGTTTGGTCTGGTTCCACCTTGGGAACCGGACCAAGGAGCACCGATTCAAAATTGCCCGAACAGTGGGCCAGGACCAGTTTGGTCACAGGGCCAGAACCGGACCCCACCATGGTTGCTCGGTTCGGTCCAAAAAAATCAACTATACTTTTCGCACTAAAGAATAAAGAGCCGACCGCGCTTGACTCGATCAATTCACCGATTCTAAGGGCGATTTAACAAAACTAGTCACACGTGTTCCACGTGCAAAATATTCAAACTTGACTTGTGTGATTCGTGGGATCTCTTGAAGTCTTAGTCCCTGTCGAAACTATCAAGGAGATTTTTTCTATAAATAAAAGAGTAATAAAAAATTTTAATGGTCTCTTGGCCATAAGAGAGTTCTTTACCTCAAATTGCAATTTTGGTTGCAATAAGTTATCATGTTTATATGTTTTATTAATTATGTATATAAATTATATATAAAAAGTTTGGTTCGGTCCAGGTTAGTCAGGTTCGGTCCAGTTCACCTTGAAACCGGAACCTGGACGGCCGCCACCGGTTCCAAGATTAGGAACAACCGGCCGACCGTGGGAAAAGAACCGCCCAAAACCGACCGGTTCGGTTCGGTCCCGGCCGGTTCCTTGCCGGGCTGTTCCTGTTGCACACCTCTAGTACTCAGCATTTATCTATCGATATTGCACATGGGATGTAAGCTCGTGAATCGTAGATGCCATTTCTGATGAACTGGTAATAACGGGAAAGAACAACCGCCACTCGACATCTTAGGTATATATCACATGATACGATACCTTGGTTATGGACACTTGAACAATGTCTAAAACCCACGTGGTTTGGCCATTGTTTTCAATTCAAGATTTTTTAGGGAGGGGGGGCAAAAGAAACAAGCAGCACAGCAAGCTGTGAGCTGTAAAGCGTCCCCACCGCACATCCCCTTTTTCCCCCGCCCCACCAGCTTGAGGGAGACGCCTCCGTCCCGTCCGTCACGTGGTACGACGTCGCCTTCGTTTAACAGAAAAGGGCCCTTTGCCGACACTCCAAGATTTCCCCACGACTCACCCTCCTTCCTCCTTCCTCCTTCCTCCTCCAGCCGATTTTTTAAGCTTTGCGTTTTTGCGCAGGCTTTGTTTTAACACTTCCTCCGTCCTCCACCGACACTCGCTCCGTTATTTTGATTAGTTTTTTTATGGACGGCGGGTGGCCCACGTCATTACTATGGCTGCATTGACGATGGTTCAGTCCTCACATGGTTTTTCTTCGAGGCATCTTTTCTTCTCGGTAGCTCCCGCACAATCTTATATGAGATGATTATCATAAAGTGCATGATTACAAAAAACGATCCTTAACCTATTATATAACTATTGCATCCACGCCAATTCAATTTTAAACTTTTAATTTATCTAATTTGATCATAAACATTTTAACAATTCATTTTGGTCGTTTTAATTAATTATGGCCGAAAATCACTAACTTATATACTCGTCGTCATATAGCATGGCTGATATAAGCAATTTTTAACAATTTTATTGAATTTCTTTCTTTTTTTTTCAATTTGTATTTTATTTTCTTACTTTCTTTTTTATTATGAGCTGATGACCCTCGCCTAGATTTGGCTAGATATGTAAGGTATGTTCTCAATTCTCAAAACTTGGAATAAATTTTTGTATTTTTCTTATTCTATGTCTTCATGGAATCTTGCAATATTTCATTATATCCAATTTATCTATAATTGAGACTTTTATTTTTTAATGTATCATATCTTTCGTGTATGTAAATATGAGTTGTGATCAATGAATTGTACAACAAATAATTGTTATTAAAGATAATGATTCATTATCATAATTTAATTAAAATATATGCATAACTTAAGTAGACCTTGGAACCTGTGGACGCATAGGCTCTAGATGAAGCCTAAGTGATCCTAAAATTGCTCACCCTTAGATTTGGCAAGGACCGACATTTTAATTATAATACTTATGACTAAAATGACCAAATTGAAAGGATTAAAAATTTTGTTCACAAAATATTTTTCAGAGTTTAGTTGAAGTGTGAAAATGAATTGGAAAACATTTTGCATCATTTGATATGAAAAATCTGATTTAATTTTCTTAAATAGATATACACTTTTCCAATGCCGGTAACTTGCACATAAGCAACCAGAGTATCTAGTATGGGTACTAGAGTCTTGGGTCCAATCTCAATGGACCCGAACTCAAGCACTAGGATTAGGGTATAGGCACAGCCTTGTGCACTTGGGCATGGCCTTTGTGGCTCTAGACACAACCTTTGTTACCCTAGTGTTGGGGATCCAAGCTTGGGTACTAGGATCCCGTGCTTGCCCTTTGTTGACTCGAGCTTGGCTAATGAGGCATGGGCACAAGCATTGGGGTTAAAGGTCCTACCTCGATGGACCCAAGAGTGAGCACTAGGGATCCGAGCATGGGCACTAACATCCGAGTCTAATAAAAAGTAGGTCTTGGATGCCAATGACCAATGTTGGGGTTTTTATATGCAAATGTAAAGTTTTGGGTGATATTTAGTCATATTTTAGAAAAGAAATTCCGATTTTTTAAAGGAAATTATTTTTATAAAAATATTTTCCATTGACTCATTTTCTTATGCAAATCAAGTATTCAAAATGAGGAAAATATTTTTCACAAAACAAACGGAGCTTAATACTATCGACATTTATATAACATGTTTAGGCCTTTTTTGGGGGGGAAAGGGAGTGGGTTGGGAATTTGATTGAGAGGCTACAGGGCCAAGTTTTGGTACTACTATTTTCATCGAATTAGGTAAGGCGTTAACTCAGACAGATTCCGCTGGTCCATCGGCAGCAACCCATTACATCATCTTTGAAATTTCCACCACCCTACAACTTGTCAAAACCATGTCCTAATACATTATAACGATAAATTTCATGCATCCTTTTATGGGTGATTATCTCCTTTCTTAAGCTAAAGATCAACATGAGCATCTTTATGCCCAGATCTCCGGACAAGTGCTGTTTAGCTCGCTTTTGGAAAATGATCTTTCAATCGCTCCAGCTTCCACACATTTGTTGCTCTTATGATTTCGTTGGAAACTTCACACGAACCCGTCATGTAAAGTCTTATTAGTACGAACGAACAACGGTATTTTATCAAGAGATCGCAACTCGGGATTGAGTCATGTGCGATATACAAGGTAGGTTTCAAATTCCAAAAATAGCAAATTGTAGATACAACTTGGAACAAGTCTTTATGTTTTCTTGTTCTATATCTTCATGCAATCCTGTAGTATTCTATGACATCTGATGATGTATATGTAATATGAAACCATTAATCTGAGTTTCTATTTCCGGCATATCCTGACTAAGACATTTACTTTGTTAATGTTTAATTAATGGATTGTAACAACATATAATGGTCATTAAATGCGATAATTCACCACAATTGTTCAATTAAAAATACATGTAGAACTTGGTAAACCCTGAAACCTATAACATGGTAGGTTTTAGAGTATGTAAGGTAGATTTTAGGTTGCCAAATAAAATTTGAATTGACCTTGGATTCATTTACACTAGATAATAGCGAGGGTTAGAGTTATAATCAAAAGGTTGAGATTAAATCGAAAGGTTTAAACCTTCATTTGTTTTACGAAAAGTGTAACAATATGATTTTTTTTCCAATAAGTCATTTTTCTAAGACAATGAAATATTTGTTGGTGTTCAGTTGAAATCTGAAATGAATTAAAAAATATTTTCCGTCGATTGGTGTGGAAAATCTGATTTGATTTTCTTAAATAGATATACATTATTTAGGCACTAGTAACTTATCATGGGCAACCAAAGAATTAGATACAACCACCAAAGTCCTAGTTCTAGCATTGATGGACCTTGACCTAGGTACTAGGGATTGGGGCATTGGCAATTGGGCCCTAGGCATGACCTTTGTGGACCTGGACATGGCCGTTGTTAACCTGGACCTTGTTGGAGATTTGAGCTCGGCTACCGAGATCTCGCACTCAGCCTTTGTTGACTTAGGCTTGAGTAATGGGGCATCAGGCACACGCACCGAAGCTTGGGGCCCGGCCTTAGATACAAGCACTAGGGATCCAAGCATGGGTACCAAGATCTTGAGCATGAGGAAGACTTGATATTGGATGTTGGGAATCAACATTGGAATTTCTATACCTCAAGGTAGATTTTAGATTCAAACATTGATATTTAGTCATATTTTAGAGAATAATTTCTGATTTTTTAAAGAGGAATCATTTTTCTAATTATAAGTTTTTCGTTGATTAGGAAAACATCTTATATTGACTAATATTCTTAAGTGAATCGAATACGGAAAAATGAGGAAATCTTTATTCTTAAAAATATTTTCTCCAAAATAAACAGAGCCTAAAATTAAATTGACATTCATATAAAATGTTTAGGACTTTTCCTTTGTACTTTTCCCATTAAGGATAAAAATAGAAATTCCATTGAGAGGCTATTGGGCCAAGTCTTGGTTCGGCCCATCCTATTTACATCGAATTAGGTAATGTGTTAACTCCAGACAGATTCCGCTGGTCCATCGGCAGCAACCGATTACATGATTTATGAAATTTCCATCAAGAGGTCTCGTCTCGGGATCGAGTCATTTGTGGTTGCTGTAGTACTCGTGGAGCAACCGTGGAAAGGAACCGACTTCCCCAGAACTGGAAGGGCTGCAAAAGCATTACAAATGAAGACTCGGTATGCTCCTCATAGCACCTGAACTATCTTACTTCTTTTTCTTCATTCCGAATGAGAATTATCATCGGGGACACCAAAAGGAGGGATCCAGTGGCGCGAACAAGCAATTTGTGCTAGCCCAAATGACTGCAGATATCTCTGTCTTCGACAGATAATTTAGATGCGCAGGAGTATCACTTGCACCTACTGAGATGAACTGTGTATCCTACGGTTGCACGAGATATGCATAAACAGGCAATTACAAACAGATACAAAGAGACTTGAATTGCATGCTGAAAAGTATCTCGACAAGAGAAAAAAGAAGACAAGAACGAAGAGGAGATAATTTCAATGCCGGTAAAGAAGCCATGGGATAAGCAAAGAGAGATGGCCAATTCATTGAAGCTAAGAATGTGTCAATTCTGTCAGTACCTTTCAACATCTAGACAAGACAGTCCAATCTCCATACATTCGAAGAAACTGATCAGCAGGCTATCATGCCCGACATTTTTCTTGATACGTTAAGAACATGAATTTGCTAGCAAAAGTAGACCATGTCGGACTAAAAATGCTAGACATGAAGGATATAAATACATATTCTAAGCTAAGAAGCATGAGAAGAACTACCGGTCACGCTCCTAGAGATGAAGAACAGCTCGCTCAGTCCCATTAATGGAACAAAGATAGGGAGCGCATGTTTATGAGGATCGCTTCGTCCTCTTTTTTCCGCGACTTCCCTTCTCTTTCATATTGGTGGCAGTAATCAGCTTGTAGTTTGACAAAGGCATTGCACTTAAGTTCCCAAATCTTTCCCCATAAAAGTTCCATAATTCCGCCCTGCTCATCACCAAATAGATACAATCACGTTTCGTCAATGTGGAAGGTGGGAATAACAAAGAAGGAAAGGGCGCATAATAGAATTCCATAGCCTCTCATGGCTTACCAGTATGCAAGGAACTGAAATGGAGCATACCGTCCATAGATATCCTCCACATCACTTTGAGCAGTTTGAATGGTAGAATTTTTTCCATGGACCTACAGTTCCAAATCTCCATTTAGATCATAAGCAAATAATACTAAAGGTGAAGCCACAGAGCATACCTGCTTCAAATGCCTGATTGTTTCAGAATCAGTTGGAATGGCATGGTAGAATCCCATGCACATCAGCACATTGGCACATGTAAAAGGACCGAAACCATCTATTTGCCTCAGCCTCTCTGTTAGATCTGCATAACTGGACAAGCACTGCGTATCACAAATCTCTTCCAGTTGACTCAGGTTTATTCTGCCTTCAACAATACCCTGAGAAAGCTTTACAATCCGACCAGCTCTATAACCAAGATTACAACGTTTCGCTAGAAAGCCTTCATCTAGGCTTGCTAGTTCTCTCGGGCTAGGAAAGTTTCCCACCACATCCCACCAGCATTCTTCTTCATGAGCGATTTGCACAATAGGCTCTTGACATGCACCTCGCTCGCGAGCTTCCTCAGAAGTCTCACAAGTTTCATCAGAAGCCAGACGAGATTGGCGGTCACAATGCAAGCTACAGCCATCTGAAGAAGATAAGCCTGAGGTCAATTGGCCATTCTCATGGATGCCAATACCTAGTGTGACGGTCTCCATCCTTGTGCTTGTAGCTACTTCTGCTTCAGGCGTAACATCTGTAAACTTGGTCATTAAATTAGTTCGAGTCTTGCATCCTCCCCGTTTTCTCTTCGCCTCCTTTGGAGCAGGTGTTGTCGGAGCCAGATGTGAAGCCACGCCTTTGTTGATGTTGCGAATACCATCCTTATCTTCCATGCAAGATGAGTTACGCTGCAGCTCAAGCTGCAGCTCGCAAAGTGCTTGAGCCATGCTCAAAGTCCTCGACCACCTAATCAAAAAGCTGATCAGTCACCCTACCAATTGAATCGAAATGCAAACGAGTGGAATTTGCGCAGCCTGATCAGTCAAAGCACGAGTAAGGCATCAAGCCCTATTGACATTAAAAAAAGAGTACTCTTTTCATGGATCATTTCGCCTTAGGAAATACAGGTTGGACCCCGCTCAATGAAGAGTTTCAACCAAGCATTCGTTTCTCTTCTTTTCTTTTATCTCTATTCAAAACCGAGAGAGCCCGACATTCTAATCAATTTGAGCAGTCCTGGTTCATACTGTCTGCAAATGGTTGCGTGCATCAAGTCTGGATTTTGAAGAGACGGGAGCGAAGATGGCCACTCCAAAAATGGAGGGCACAGTGCAGATTTTCCAGAAAACAGAAACTCAAAAGAGCTAACAACGGGTAAGGGGCGAAAGGCGAGAAGGAAGAGGAGAAGAAGAAGACGAACTGGCAGTTGCAGAGGAGGATGCACTTGACCATGTCCTCGAACAGCATGGGGGACCTGAAGACCCTCCCCCCGAACTCCCTCACGCAATCCGGGACGTCTTCCCCCACCGCGCCGCACACCCTCTCGAACTCCCTCGCGTTCCGCTCGTCCTCCTCCGACAGCCGCAGCATCCGCCTCACCTGCCTCTGTTGTTCACAACACCAAAAAAAACAAGATCAGCCCCATCAAAGGGAAAGGCGCGGGGATGGGGTGAATGACGGACGGACCAGGAGGGAGCGGTGCTGGGAGGGGAGAGGGCGGAGACGCCGCGGACGAGGAGGCGGAGGGAGGCGGAGCGGGGAGGGGTGGGAGATGCGGACGGCGACGGGGACGGGGCGGCGTCGTCGGCGTCGTCGTCGGAGGGCAGGCGGAGGGGGCGGGAGAGGGAGAGGGAGAGGGGTCCCAGCGGTTGGGGGACATCATGAACAGCCCGTGGCTGCACACCGCCTTCTCCAGCCGGAACGTCGCCGCCGCCGCCTCCCCCAGCCCCACCACCACCTCCACCGCCGCCTCCATCGCCATCTCCGTTTCTCTTTCGCTTCCTGTTCCGCTTCCCACTTTGTCAGAGCTCGATCTGGTGGGCGTTGGGGCCGACCCCAACGGTAGAGTGGAGATAAAAAGTAGGGACTTCGAACTGCCCAAAAGTAATGCACGCTCGACTTTCTGTCTCGGCCTTGGTGACATCCATGGCGGCCTTGTGCAATCTCTCTCCCTAAAGCCACTAAAGAAAATGTGACCAGATCAAAGGGGAGAAAGAAGCCCAAAAAAAAGAAGAAAAAAAAAAACCAGTTTATATGCCTATTGAGGAAGAAATATTGGATCCTTGGTTTCAAAAACTTGTGTCTGTTCCGATTTTAGATTAAGAATTGACCTCTTTCAGAACCGACCACCCTTGATTTCTCTATGGTATGATTGTGAAAATGTCCTTGTCCCTTTCTTAAGATTTAGTGGTAAAAATTAAATCCTCAAATTGAGTCCGTGTCTTACAAACATTATTTTTGTATACTTATAAACAACATATTTCAAGTTTAAACTCGTTACGATCTCTTGTTTTTATCGCTCGAATTATATGTTTTCACACTTCAAACTTTAATTAAAATCCATTCTATATGTGAATGAGAGTTGGAGGATATTAAAAAATTTAAATTACACATTCATGTGAGGACTTCAACTTTTAGGATAATCAGGTTATAACTTTGTGGCACCGTTGATTATTGATATTGTTTGTTTCTTCGATCTGTCACAGTAGACCTATCATAATAGGTTTAGAATTGTTATATAATTTATTCATATTTAGTAAATGGATAAAAAATGGTTTTATAATGATAATACCCAAAATAATATGTGTATTATATAAGTTTACAGCTTACTTAGATTAAACATACCTCTACAACTCTTTCTTCATTTTCTCATATCCTCACTCAATCTCGTACTTGCTTACTTCATATTCTCATCACAAATTGCGTATGAGTTTTTCTAAATTTTGCTAAATATTAAAATATTTTAGCAATATGGACCAAGTTAGATTTATGTTAACAGTTGTATGAAAATGAATAAAAAAAATGGGAAAAAGTCACGAAAGACTCTAAACTTTGCCCAAAGTGACACATTTACCTTTAATTTTTTTTTTTTGTGACGTGAAAAACCTTAACACATTTATCCTAAACTTTTTTTGCAATACAAAAACCCGAACTTTTGTTACGTGACACATTTACCCCAAAATTATAAGGCATTTTGGTCTTTTCATTTTTAATTTTTTTTTTTTTTTTTCTTCTCTCTTCCCTTCGCCGGCCTCGCGAGGGCCGTCCTCACTCGACGTTGGTGAGGGTGGCCCTCGCCTGCGTTTGGTGAGGGAGGCCCTTGTCCGACGCCGGCAAGGCCGCCCTCGCCCGATGCCGGCGAGGGCGACCCTCGCCGGACGCCAGCTTCCCTCCACCATGGCGGTGGAGGGAAGAAGAAGAAAAAAAGAAAAGGAAAAAACAGAATAAAAAGACAAAAATGCCCTTGATGGGAGGTAAATGTGTCACGGTTTGAAAAGTTTGGGGTTTTTATGTTCTGAAAAAAGTTTGGAGTAAATGTGTCACTTTGGTAAAGTTAAAGATTTTTTCGTGGCTTTTTTTCCAAAAAATTGGTTAAATATGTCATTTCGAGTTGGACCATTTCTAGCCTGATCTATGCGTTTGACGGGTCCACCTCATGGCACGGGCCGGAACGTGGGTAGTGCACCGAGTTCCGGCGCACGGAAGTCGTGGGCCATTTTGGGCTTACACCTCACCTATCGCTCGATGGGTCGGTTTCGGATTCTCCGTTTTTCCATCGCCTGCGCGTGTTGCGGTGCTTGGGATTTCCTGGAGTCTCTGTATGATTTGCTGCACGTTGCATCCGAACTCGGCGTATTTGTCCTGACATTGCATTCCTGTCGAAAGATGTATTGGCTTCTCGGAATGGAGAGGGGCGGCGTGTCGAATTATGGGGGTCGACCCGGGAACCCCCTTGGCTTCGCCATGCTCGAATTGGGGTGATTTGGAAAGAAGAGAAATGATTCAGTCAATCACTAGGGAAAAAGGAAAGAAGAGAAAAGGATGGGTTAAGTAACATGTTGTGTTTGGTAGGTGTGATCGAGACAGAGAATTGGAAGGGAATCTCTCGTGCATTCGAATCATCCCGTTTTCGGAGGGAATTCCAAACTTACAAATAATGAACTTCAGAGAGGTTTGGAGGGATTCGGATGGAAACATTTATTCCTTTCTTTTCTCTTCACTAAAATTAACCCGACAGAATGCCTTCCTCTAAATAGCGGTGCAGAGGAAATTTCCCAAAAATAAGGGCTGCCAATGAGATATTTCACTGAAGTTTCTACAAATTATCCAATTAGATCATCCATTATATTTACTGAATGTTCCGCACAAGCTAATGATAAACGCGATGGATTAGATCTCACTGGGAAGTGTTTGCAGTTATTTGAACATTTGGTCTTCCTTAGCTAGCTAAATTTTTTGACAGGGCTGATGTTTAAGTGGATGGGATGCTTCTTCACTTCCTCCTTGGTTAAGACTTCCAGTGCACGGTTAATATGGACTGTACTTCTTTCTGCCTATAGGTCAGGGCTTAAGGAATTATAGTGAGTCTGTTGAATTTTTTATTTATCTGTATGCTTAATACAGATCAACCCTGCAGTGATGAGTTCCTGCCAAAACTTAATCACTATGCCCTTTCTAGACTGCTGTAGGCTCTACTATGCTGACTTATGGTTACATTGCGCATGTTTTGTGATCCAAAAGCATTTTGTATTATGAAATAAAATCAGCCTCCTAGATGTTTGTTCAGTAAATTATTTGCGAACCAAGAAATGAGCGATGCAGACTCATTTTCTGCCCCTCTTTATATGGTTCACTGGTTATATTTTAGCCAAAGAAGAAAGATGCATGTTTGCTCGTGAGTCTTTATGAATATTTTTGTCCTAATTTATCATCTACGAACTGGCTAATTTTGTTGTGGAATTCTTTTTGCTTTGCATCTCTTTCTTGTTTGTTTATTGACTGGTCCATGGTTTGGTTATTTTTTCTTGAAAGGTATTGGTTGCATATTATAGATGTCGACCCATCATCTGCAACCTCTGGTGGCTGGTTAGAAGATACTTCATTGGTGGAAAAATATCAAATTTCAGATGAAGCTTATGATAAACGCGATGGTGTGTTCTTACCATGAAGTTGACCCATCCATCCGTTGAAGTATATTTAACATAAAGATCATTTAGTCATTTTGCATTTACTTTACCCGTGTCATACTTTTAATTATGGAACAAGAAAAATATAAGTAAGCAACTTCTTATGTTCAAAAGTCATCAGAACAGGTTGGTGCAACTCCATAATGAAGAGATGTACTTGTTTTGGAATTGCCTGAACTTTTATTGCTATATGAAAATGGATATTTCTCATGGCCTGTACTGTCCTGCCAGATAGAACGGATGATAAGATTAACAGTAATATATAATGAAGCTGATCATGACTGATGTTGGAGGATTTAATCCTAGTGTTGCTCGTTTGGGGACATATTAATCCTACCATGCGTACCTTATTGCGCACATTTGTGTTTTCTGATTTTACTGCTTTATCTTGTCTCGAATGGATTTGAACATGTATTTCGTCTTTTCCAGGAACTTTCAGAAAATTTAAGGAAAAAATCTCATCCCAAAATTTATCAGCTTTTGAGCCGAAGGTAATGTCTTGAGTTTGACTAGCTGAAAGGTACTACCACTAGTGGAGTCATATGGCTTTAAAGTCATGTTTCTGTAGAGCATTCTGTCCCCTCTTCAAATGTACTTTGTATGCCAGTCATCGGAGGTGTTTTTTTTTTTCCTGTTTTCCTATCATTCCTATTCAATTAGCGATCCCATGTCCTTATTAAAAAAAATTTCTGGATGAAGCATTTGAAATTGTCTTACCATTGTTATCTACAGATAACATACAACTACGTGGAAGATTTATGCACGAATTTCAAGGTCAGTAGGTTGGTCAGTTTTTCCTCTGGTGATAAACGATCTCTTACGTGATGCAATTCATTTTTTTGAAACAATCTGGCTATGGGTAGGGGAAGCATTCTGGATGGAAAGGAGGTTGAGGGTGAATAAAAAATAAATGACAGAGCAGTTACCACTTCGAGTGCTCTGACAATAGTTTATCAAAAGTCATCCTTGCATCTCTGAAGAGATCAATGTATCTGGGTTCCTTTGTGAAGGATTCTGTCTTCATACTAAAAATTGCATACAATATTTATCATCTGCTTTGGTTGGGGTGATTCCGTATCCAAGAGAATGAAAACTAGGCGAAGTTTTTGGCTTTCTTATTAATTTCAAGAGTTGCTAACCACTTTTCTTTTTGTGAGCATGTTTGATGTGGAATTAATTTAATCTGATTGATAGCTTTAGGAGTTTTTGAGTTTAAGATCTGTATTTCACCTGTTACGTGAAAGAGGAAGTTGAACGCATACATTTGTGCTGAAGTTTTTTGATCTGAGGTACAGAGGCATTTCTTGGCTTGTTCTATTTTTCTTCCTTCTGTTGTTTCTTGCTATCCTTTTGTCATATTTTGTGCTGTTTCTATGCCTTGCTAATAGGATAGACATGATTTGTGGTTTCTGTATTCTTCGATTGTTAAGGGGGGAGATAGGTGTGAAGTTGAGCCGGGGGCTAAAAAAGGAGTCCTGAAATTTGTGGGTAAAGCAGAATCTCTTGCACCTGGTTTCTGGGTTGGAGTTTAATGTGATGAACCATTGGGAAAGCATGATGGCATGTATGTCCCTCTTTACAAATCTTTCTTTTGGAGTTAACTTCAGTTGCTTGATATACTCAATTCATCACTGTTAATGATCCATTGTCAGCTTGTATCTCCGGATTAATTTTAGTGTTCATTGGTGCAAAGAAAGAGTTATTATAGTAATGACAAGGCTAAGAAAGATAAAACTGTGCTTGGATTGATTGATAGATGAAATGATCAGCGAATATTAGTGGAAAAACCTATTTATTTTGAAGCTTGTTCTATTATTCCATAATCTCCATCCCAAGTTGAAAATGCACGATATACTTCTTTCCTTGTCCTCTGCTTTCCACCAAAAAAAGCCTTCGTGAAGAGCAATGCCTAGCTCAATTACCAGGCCATGCACATATGGCCTGTTGCTTGCTTCTGAATAATGGTTGGAAGCTGCAATAAGCTGCACAAACTTGTTAAAAACATGAGGAAGGAAAAAGGCTCAAAGGTATAATTCACCTTGAGGTGTGTTAACTCCTCTTTTTTTAGATCTCTAAAACTCTGTTCTCAGGACACGATGATTGTTAGGCTGAAAGGCATTTAACAATTCATTACTGTGAAGATTCTCAATAAATAACATGATATTCAACTCTTTTTGTGAATGTCTGCGATCATCTGCTTCTGCTAACACGAGTGAGTTCTTTTCCCCATGGCGGGCCCTGCACAGTTATGTACTTACTGGACCTTTTGTAGCAGGTAAAAGGGACACAGTACTTCAGGTGTCCTCCACTGCATGGTGCGGTGGTCAGACCAGACAAATTAAAGGTAAGGTGACAACTTTAGTTTGATGTTTATCTTAGCTAATACTTGAAACATAGTCCTGCTGCTACCACTAGATGTTTGAATTATAAGCCAATTGTTGAACTGGAAAAATCGTTAAAAGTGAGGTAATCATTTTGTGCACATCTCTCTTGAAACATATTTGTTGAATTCAAATGTATTGTTGATGCTTTGACACATGTATCTGAAGTGTGAGATGCAACAACTTCCAAGTGTCGAATTTTCTTCATTTAGCTTTGATAGAAATGCCTGTGAAAATTCCTAAGGGAAGTGTCCTTGTTAACCAGAGTTGGGTTCTGTTGCCTTAGCATGTTGAAACTACCACTGTCCTTAACTTGAATTATCTCATCATCATGTGGTTTCCAGGTTGAGGACTACCCTGAACGAGATATTTGTGAGGCAGACGAGATATAAGCAATGCAACGGGTTTTTCTGTTTCAACATAGTACTTGGCAGTTTGCATTTTGCAAGTTTTCTTTCAGTTTTGCTGGCGCTGATTCTTTGACTTAGTTTCTCTGTCTGGACTTAAGTACACGACTATATAAAATACCCTAACCATGTATACAGAGTGAACTTAGAGTAGCTTTGTTATTCGCAATTACTCTTTTGTATCCATTGCTTAAGCAATCGTGCTCGCATGTTGCGGTCCGTGGAGTATCTGCAAACATGGGGCGAACGTTATATGCTGATCTGCGCAGTACAATTTCGAAAGAAGAGAGAAAGTTGTGATTTATCACTAAGGTGATCAATTTAAAAATAGGATCCATTAGGCATTTTAAATAGTTGCATGAATGACAAGCCAGCAGTGTAAAACTTAGTTCTTGATGTGATGCACTTTGAAAGATGCCAGATTCGTAGCTTGAATTAGATTCATACTGATTTTAGTGTGATTTGATATAAGTATCATGTCTCTGGAAACATGGACTGAAGACTGTAGGTTCCGGACTTAATACTGTAGGTGTTCACCGCCGATGGGAGGGAGAGAGGGTGGAGATGCTGTGGGTGAGGAGACGGAGGTGGAGGGAGGTGGTGTGACGAGAGGGTGAGCAATGCCAGCCGTCACATGGAAATGGCAGGGGAGACGGAGGGCACAAGAGAGGGAGGGGAGTCTTCCAATGGTTGGGACACATCATGAATAGTCCGTGGCGGCACGCTGCATTCTCCAACCTTAATTTTCGGTCTTATTAGTGACGTATCCCTACTACAGCCAAGTGAGACAGAACTGTTGGTAGCTACAAGAATATTCCTAGTGAGTTGACTTTCGATGCGTCTATCGTTAATCAAGCTCAACTCAAACTACGAAAAACACGTTGCCCTCCAGGACAACCCCAATGGAGCCGACAGTGGTTTGGACTCACTTGGTGGTCTTGGTTGTTGTGGGAAACAGGTCTTGGGGCACACCTTTCGACTTCTCCTCTTCACTAACTTTGGGTTTTATTCTTGGATCTGTGTTGCTGATTTTAATGACTAGGCATTGTAACCCAAGAGTGGGGCCAGCAATGTGAAAGCTTCCAGATACATTGACAAATTTAACGATATGGCTTTTTGATACAGAGCCGACTGACCTTGCCTACAGGGGAAGGCTGGAGGACAAATAGGGAGGGAGTAGAAAGAGGTGTTATTTTGTTCGATTTCATCTATGGTCATCTCTAGCTTATTGCACGAGGCGATAAATTTTTTATAATGACACGGGTGGAAAATGAGCTATTCATAGCCGACTGACCTTGCCTACGCATGCGAAGTTGTATGCGTTGTGTTTGAGAAATTTCGAAAACTAAATACTTGATTAGGCTCATGAGCTGCTCGTCTCGAGTTTTCTTTGAACTTGGACTCAGAATAGTTAGTCAAGATCAACTCGGACTAAGCAAAAGGATGTTTTTAAGTAGATTATACGTCGGGCCGAAAAATTTGTGAGAAAGCTCGACTTGATTGCACATTAGGACAACCGATGGAACCCGAAAATGGCGGCGTCAATCAGTCAAAAGGTGATCAAAGAGGAAATTCGGCGCTCTTGGTCGTCAGGGTAAAGCACACGTATCGGGATACGACGCCAGACTTCTTGGCCTTCGTCTTCTTTTGAATTCCCGAATCAAGGGCACGGAACGTGGGGGCGTTCAAACCTCAATAACCGCCATTCCCACATGGAAACGGAATCTGGGAATGTGGGGCGGTCAAAATTCCCCTCCACTGGGGTTAGGAGGGGTTTATGGGTTTCCCAAGTGGGCCCAATAGGGGCCTGCCCTTAGCTCCTCAAAAGAGGAGCTTCATGGACAAAAAAGAATTTATCTATCTTAATTACACCTTAAATTTACCAAGTTCGATTGCAACTAAGTAATTCATTAACTTTTCACTGATTAAATTACCGACTGGTAATGGATTACCAATTCTTACGTCCCTATGCTTTGCATGTCTTCGAATGTTTTTCCGGAAACGACCAGATGGTCGTTCACTCTGCTATTACGTCACTAACGTCTGCATGTACTGCGTAGGGTATTTCCCTCGTTTAACTTGACGTTCCCTACAATTTCTCCTTCGCCTTCAACCCATGTTTCGGTTCTCATAATTCTCTGTTCTTGATTATTTGGACTTTGCCACCTGGTATTGACTGAGTAAACTCTTCCCCTTCAGGAGAAATCAAGCACTTAGAGAAAAGAAATGCATGTCTTAGAGAAAAGAAATGCATGTGAATATGGTTCTGGCGTGCTGATGATTACATTGCACGTCAATTGGAACAACGAGACTGCAATAAAAAAGTATTCACGGACAATTGCTTTTTCTTTTCCCTGATAAGAAAAGGGAAAAGAAAAAACAGAAACTGAGTTGACTAGGAAAGAAAGATATGCTATAAGTTGGCAACCCGCCTTTACATTTTGCCATCATATCAACCGAGTTGAAGTATCTCTTGATGAAGAATTCGATGTGATGCAACTGCTGAAGCTGAAAGAACAACTTTGAGTTCTCCACGTTTCGAGATTCCGGGTCATGGGTGGGCCAGTTCTGGCGATTCTGCTACTTGCTCTCCTTGGAGATTCCACTGGAGATGCAGCTACAAATCCTTATGATCGTAAGCTTGGTTCAACCACTTTCGTGACTTTTATTTCCCAGAATGTATTATGTCATATAGGTGAATTTGCGATGATGCAGTTCTGGACTTTCTGCATATTGTCGAGCCCTTGCTTACTTAGACGAACTAAGGTTCCCACAGTCAGAGGATGTCACAACATCTGCAGGAATCAGAGTTGACCATTTGTCCACAACCAAATATAAGAACCCCAGCGCACTCAACTCTCTTGAGATATCGATGTTTTCCTGTGTTCCTATCAACGATGCTAACGTCATTTTGAAGTGATCTAAATCTGGTTTCACCCCCTTTTGCCTGCCTCTTTCATCCAAGGAGGCTTTATTACCTGCCATTTTGCCTGAGAAAGTTTCAGAAGAAAAGCGAGGGCTGACATTTCGCAATGCGTCGAATGAGTAAATCTAACTGTTTGTAGTTTCTAGAGCGGGTTCACAACAATTAATATTAAGCATGTTCTGGACTTGGAAGTCATTATCTTACATTCAGGTCATTCTGCACAGATTTTGTTTTGGTACAAAGATCATGCTACTTTCGTTAGATAAGAGAGTCGGTTACAAAGATTTTACAGGGTGTTAGTTTCTCTGGAACAAAGATCATGCTGTTGGTTGGCTATTCAAGCAACCAAAGTTCTAGACATCTCTAGAGCAGCTACTGTCGGATAATTTATCTACCTTTTCCATTTTCCTGCTTGCGCACTCCGGGAGGACAGAGGAACGATGACTTTGAAGCAACTTGCTTCAGAAACTTATGCAATCCTCAGATTTACACAGAAGATGTTGGATAATTGCTATTCAATATACACACAACGCATATCTATTTATTAAATTCTTATTTTTCAATTGGGTGTATTCCAATGCAGTCAGTGCGCTTACGGGGCTAATGACTGATTGGCAAAATGCACCACCCAACTGGGTGGGGACTGATCCTTGTGGCGATAATTGGGTTGGGATTCGCTGCAATAATTCTCGCGTTACTTCCATGTAAGGTTTTGAGCATCCTTTTTGACTTTATGTTTGAGAATCTGGCTTTAAGAATTCTATCTCTACAAATAATTGGAATCTTAATTTCAGAATTCTGTCGAGCGCGGTTTGACAGGTTCGCTCTCGGGAGACATTGGACAATTATCTGAATTACAGATTCTGTAAGTTCACCGTCTCTTTCACTTCCCGGTTAATGTTCAGAGCAAGGACTAAATTACCATTTATGTAGTCTTTTTCTCCCAAAAGATAATTTAGATATATATTACAAAAATTTCTATCTAAAAAGTGGATGTAGTAACCATAATTGGAGGCAACTATTGGGAAAAAGGGCTCCAGTTTTTATTTTGCTGGTGTCATGTATGTAGTCCTCTTATGTTGATTTTTGTGTTTTCTTCTCTCCCATGTGTCCTAAATTGCATATGGAGCTGTCAATGTTGTGCAAGTAGCGTGATTCATGTCTACGATTTGGTCTATTATCTGTTTAAGCTGCTTGAAAAGGCCTTCAATTGTTGCTGACTTTTGAGCCTTTTCATGAAGAGACCTATCTTATAACAAGGGCCTGACTGGATCTCTTCCTGAACAAATTGGAAACTTGATTAAGCTCACACGCTTGTAAGCTATATATCATCAGCATTTCTAGTGTATTTTGTGTCCCACGTCTTTCAGAGTCACAAATGACCAACCTACCTTTTCATCTCAAATTGCAAGGATTCTGGTTGGTTGCGGGTTTTTTGGCCAAATACCAGATTCCATCGGATATCTCCAGAACCTGGTGTATTTGTAAGTCCTCTACCCCATACACTTGATTTGGACCTTACATGTGCATGATCGGTTTCGGACAAGCTAGAACATGTTCGCTCAATTCTGTCATACATTATTCTTCTGGTCATCACAAGTATCTGAACTCTTCCTTCCAATATATTGCAGAGCTCTAAATTCAAATAGATTCAGTGGGCCGATTCCTGCTATCATTGGTAACCTTTCTACACTTTACTGGTTGGATCTAGCCGACAATCAGCTAACTGGATCTATTCCCATATCGAATGGAAGCAATCCTGGCCTTGATATGCTACTTCGCGCAATTCACTTGTACGTGCATGTCTTCTAGCTTATCATATAGCTGTATCTGTGAACTGATTTGCCTTTGTTGTGTTATCTGACTAATATTCTGCCTTCATGCACAGTCATTTTGGACAGAACCAACTCTCTGGCACAATTCCTCCCCAACTATTCAGTTCCAGGATGCATCTCGTACATGTGTAAGTTCTGAGAATCCACTAGGGTGCTGCATTTAGTCTATTCATTGTTTCCTCGAGGCTTCTCAAGCCTTATCTAAAGAAAGTTTGATCTTCTCTCCCCCCCCAACTGCACGGCTTTGTTGTCCTCTTAACTTCTTTAATGGAGCAGGCTTTTCGACAACAATCATCTCACAGGTAGCATCCCTTCCACTCTTGGACTGGTGCGGAGTTTGGAAGTTGTGTAAGTATTTATGGTTCTACACAATTGTCGTGAGGATTACTTCCCTTGTGCTTATTGCACTTCAGGTCAATGTTTGACCTATTTCAATGGTCAGTCGTTTTGATAGGAACGCTCTAGATGGTGCAGTCCCTGGAAATCTCAACAATCTTACATCTGTTCAAGAACTGTAAGCAATACATAATTCTGGTCGTTTTCACTGTTATCTAGTGCATATCACTATCATCAATCTCCTAAATTTACTGGTCTACTCTTTAGTCTTCTTTCCAACAATAGGCTAACTGGTCCGTTGCCCAACCTTGCTGGCATGAACGCCCTCTACTACCTGTAAGTAATAATTGTCGTATATTATCTAATGGCACACTGTGTAATCGCTGATTATGTATGAGCTCTATGAGGGAAACAGAGCACACGGTGAAATGTAAAAGATAATCTTAGACTCTTTTCTTAATTTTGAATCCGCCATTGCTTATTGTCCCACTACAACTGTATAAAACATGGACTTCAACTGACAGAGGTGGATTTGCAGGGACTTAAGCAATAATAGTTTTGATTCGACAGATTTCCCTTCATGGATTCCAACGTTACAGTCTTTGACAACATTGTACGTTTCCCAATCTGTGTCCGTTGCATCCATCAATTCCCTTCAACTGTCCCCTGCCCCTGGAAATGAAACATGACATTTAATTGTTTTCTGGATGTGGGTTTCGGACTAGCCATCTCTGTTCCCTTTTTTCTTAAGATAAAATAGAAGAGTTTTAAGTAAATAACAGGGTTATTCCTTTTATGAATTTCAGAATGCTGGAACGCACGCAAGTTCGAGGAGTGCTACCTGTTATCCTTTTCAGCATTTTCAGTTTGCAAAGTGTGTAAGTATTATCTCGATCTCAATATTTACCTCAATGTAATGGATTTATACTTCTTCAAATCTCAACCTGCTTCATTCCATCGACTTCCTGGTTCGTTTCAACTTGGACATTAGGGATGATGGTTGAACGTGTGAGTTTTCCTGTGATGTTAGGGTCTTAAGAAACAACCAGCTGAATGGAACCTTGGATATAGGCACCAGCCATGACAATCAATTGCAACTCATCGATCTCCAGACCAATTTTATCGATAACTTCAAGCAGAGTACTGGAGGTTACAGTGTTGAGGTGATGTAAGTCATATAAAACTCTTTGGCCCTTTCACTCACTTTGTCACAAGATGAATCGAGAATGCTTTTTGTTTTCACAGTTTTTTTGCTAATGTTGTGCCCGTATATTGTATTTCTGCAGACTTGTCGGTAACCCGGTTTGTCAAGAAACAGGAGCAGCTGGGCAAAGTTACTGTACCATTCCACAATCCAACTCCTCATACTCGACACCGTATGACAAATGCATCCCAGCCGTTTGCAATTCAAATCAGACTTCCAGCCCCAACTGTAAATGCAGCTATCCTTACACAGGAACTTTAGTCTTCACAGCTCCTTCTTTCTCAGGTTTAGGAAACTCGACTTATTTCGAAAACCTCGCAAGCTCCATGATGATCTTTTTTCAGTCCTATCAACTTCCTGTAGCTTCCGTCTCACTGAGTGATCCGCGCAAGGATTCATCTGATTACCTTAAACTGAATCTTGCGGTCTTCCCATCTGAGGGGGTTAGTTTCAATCGGACTAGCATAAACAGTATTGGCTTTGTGCTCAGTAATCAGACGTACAGGCCTCCAAAATTATATGGGCCTTCCTATTTCATCGCTGATCAGTACATGTACTTTGCTGGTAATATCTCCAATTAACAGAGACAAACATTCTGTTGCCTTCTCTGTCTAGATTATCTTTATTTCTATCATACTAACAACAATCTCTCTCCCTCTTTCTCACTTGCAGAAGTACAAGTACCAACTACATCAAAAAATTTGTCAAACATCAGTGTCATCATTGGTGCAGCAGCCGGTGGTTTTGTTCTCTTCTTGCTATTGCTATTGGCTCTTGTAGGGCTTTATGCTTTTCATCAAAAGAAAAGGGCAGAAAAGGCTGCAGAGCAAAGCAACCCTTTTGGTATGGGCAGATTCACTGCATTCTTGCCACTTAGCTTGTCTCTGATTCTGGAAGTAAGTCTCAGTCAATGTTCGTTGTTATTCATGGAAATGCAGTAAACTGGGACCCGAATAAGAGCAGCGGCGAATTTCCCCAACTCAAAGGAGCGAGATGGTTTTCTCTAGAAGAGCTTAAGAAATACACCAACAAATTCGCAGAAGCCAATGAAATTGGATCCGGTGGCTATGGAAAGGTTTCCTCTTTTGGCTCTCGGTTCTGCTAAGAGAAACCTCAGTTAGCATTCTCTTGCTCCTGTACTCTTTATAATAAACCCAGAGACTTTCGTTGCAGTCCTCACGTTAACAAGAAAGAACTTTTTATAAGTTCCATTTATTCACCACCTTGTTTGAAGCGTAGGTTCACTGTATGACAGTTACTGAGTTTGAAATCTCCTGGTAGAATTTTACATGAACAAATAAGGGCTTCATAGACTTGACCAAACCAGATGTGAGTTTGCTCATACAGAGAAAATGTAAAGCTGAGAGATGGGAAGTCGTACATGTTGCTGCACATTAGTTTCTACTTAGTTTTATTCGCTTTCAAAGAGAATCTTATATGCTCACATGGCTTTAAATTTTTCAACTGCTTTTCTTATCTGAATGTTTCCATTTAAGTTGATCCCCTGATTCCATTATATTCCTGAACAGTAGATGATTCTAAAATTTTGTCTTGCTTTAATTTCCTTCTTATTTCTCTTTAATCTAAGAACTGTATTGATACTGCACCAGCATTGTGAAATTTTTTTATTTGACTTCAAAATCATCAGCTGCCCTGGAAACTGGCGGAGTTATAAATTTTGTTGTTGCTGTGGCAGGTCTACAGGGTACTTTTCCCACTGGAACTCTAGTTGCCATAAAACGAGCACAGCAGGGATCTATGCAGGGTTGGGTCGAGTTCAAAAATGAGATTGAGCTTCTATCAAGAGTCCATCACAAGAATCTTGTCAGTCTTGTCGGTTTTTGTTCTGAGCACGGTGAACAATTGCTAGTGTACGAGTTCCTTCCAAATGGTACCATCAAAGAGAGTCTCTCAGGTATCTCCTCTCAAGATTCTTATGTTGAGAAAGCATTCATGCGGAATTTAGATTTTTTAAGAAAAAATTCCTCCCTCATATTATATGTGTTCACAACTACAAGTTTCGACTTGCAGGAAAGTCAGGAATCAGGTTGGGTTGGGCAAGGAGACTCAAAGTAGCCATTGATGCAGCCCGAGGTCTGGCTTATCATCATGAGCTTGCTAATCCTCCGATCATACATAGGGACATAAAATCAACCAACATCCTATTGGATGATCACTTGAATGCGAAAGTTGCCGATTTTGGTCTCTCCAAGCCCGTGACAGAAGGTGAAAGGGGTTATGTCACCACTCAAGTCAAAGGAACAATGGTAAGTAATGAGCTTTAGTCTAACGGTAGATGGTCAAACTTTTCTCAGCAACACACAAACTTTGAATGAGTTTTTGGATTCCTAAGACGGCCCATGTTCTCGAGAACCAAAAACGAGGACAATAATTGTCCTGAGAAGAAGTGCGCTTTACAGGCTTTGATCAAGAGTCTTCTCTAGACAAAACAATTTATGATAATCGTTCTTTTCAGTTTCGATGATAATCATGATTATTTCTGCAGTCATATGAGAGAGGATGCTAGTTTGTCTCAGAACAAGAGACAATCAGTTCACCTGAGTTGATGAAAAAAGGGTGATAGAGTTGAAGGCATTATTGTTAGTCTAGCTTTTCTGGATGAGTTTTACAAACCAATCATGCTATATTCTTGTGAAGGGCTACTTGGATCCTGAATACTACATGACGCAATAGCTAACTGAGAAGAGCGATGTGTATAGCTTTGGAGTAGTGATGCTGGAACTCCTTACAGCCAGAAGGCCGATAGAGCGGGGCAGATATATTGTGAGAGAAGTGAGTGTGGCCTTGGATAAGGACAAAGATTTGTACAATCTGCAGGGGATTCTCGACCCTGCCATCGGTTTGGGCACGTCTTTGAAGGGACTCGAGAGGTTTGTGGAGTTAGCAATGAGATGTGTGGAAGAATCAGGAGCAGACAGGCCAACCATGGGAGAGGTGGTGAAGGAAATCGAGAACATCATGGTTTTCGCGGGTTTGAATCCAAAGGCCAAATCTCCGAAGGCCGAATCAGCGACCACTTCAGCCAGTTATGAGGAGGCGAGTAAGGAGTATGCCACACATCTCTACAGCAACGAGGACTTCACAGAGGATAGTGGGGGCTTCCCACCTTCAAGGATCGAACCCCAGTAGGCAAATTACAGTCACGATCAGCTTTAGTGTACATTAAGAAAATCAAACTAGCATATGTATTCACGACCAACTCTTTCCAGATGTTCAGGTCTAGTGACGTTTGTATTCTGTTGAGAATTTAATCATGTAAAATTACCGGCCTCTATGTGTGAGTAGAATTCTGAAGGAAGTGATCATTCATCTTCCACTTGTACAACCAGTTGGTCTTCTCGCGGAGAAGACAGTGTATGGACTCGTTTTATGAGTGATTGGGAGGATATGAGGGCCACCACGAACACCTTGTAACTTCCTGGACTGCCGGTTCTGGCTTGCCTGCTTCTTCGCATAGTCTTCATGGCTCCCCATGTCTCGTGAATCTTGCCTGTGAGCGAGGGCTGCTTCTGCTTCTGACGAGACAGGAAGAAGAGAGTTGGGTCAGGAGGAGCCAAGAAAGAGAGGGGTTGCAAGGGGACAACGACCACGACATTGGCTACTGTTAGTTGAGATTCAGATGCCATCACCCCTGCATGGTGGTGCTTCTCGGCCAGTTGGTGTAGAGGGAGGAGAAGGGTAAAAAGGAAAAGAAGAAAAACGGGAAAAGAAGAAGAAGGATCAGAATTCAGGCCGTTCAAAATGCAAGTAGAGGAAGGAAGAAAAACGCATAACTGTGCTGCTGCGTTAACGTTTGAACCAGATAATAAGATGAGTATGTCAGAAATAAAAGAAGTTGGTTATTTACAGAAAATCAAATAAATGTTAGTAATGAACTCAAAGAGTTAATAACGCTAAAGTGACCAGTCATAGAATTGTATAAAATGATTAATAAGTAAGGCAAATAAAAATAGTAATTTAAAATGAAAATAAATATTAGGGTGTGTTTGGTAACGATTCTATTCCTGAAGTAGATTCTGATCAGAAATGATTTTTTTTTATTCTGTTTCCAGGAACTGATTCTAAGCATTTTAAGCCGTTTGGTAACTGTCCAAAATTTCTGATTCTGGAATAGAATTGCGTTTGGTACCGTATTCATTGATTATGTTCCAAATTAATTTCTTTTAATTTTTAAATAATTTTTATACTTTTTTTCTTTTCTTTTTTCTTTTTTCTCCTATTCTTCTTCTTCAAGCCGTCGCCGGTTTGGGGGCGGCCGACGAGGCCGACAACCTCACCGGAGCGTTGCGGCCCGGCCAGCCGGCCTTGCTGTGGCCGGGTGAGCCTCATCGGGGCCGAGCGAGGCCCATTTGGCCACCGGTGGGGCTGGGCATTGGGAGGCTTGCCCAGCCCTGGCGGGGCCGAGCCTCGCTGGTGGCCACGTGGGCCTCACTGGGGCTGGGCGAGCCTCATCGATGGCCATGCGGGCCTCGCCGGGGCTGGGCGGGCCTCGCCAGTGGCCACGCTTGCCTCCGGCGAGCTCGCTGGACCTCGCCCTGGCTTGGTGAGCCTCCGGCGAGCTTGTCGACTAGTTGCCAGTGACCGGCGGACGGTGGCGGACGGTGGTGGATGGGGGCGGATGGTGGCGCGCAATTGAAGAAGAAGAAGAAAAGAGAAGAATAGTTAAGTTTGATTTTTTTTTTTTCTGATTTTGGAACAAGAATCATATATATATACTTATTCTTGATTCTACTCCCAATCTGTTATTGGGAACAAAATTTTTATCAAACGCAATTCTGTTCCCAAATTGATTTCGGAAACAAAGAATTAGAATTTGGCCCTGTTTGGATGGTTACCAAACAAGGCCTTAGTAAGTAGTAAGTAAATGTGATAACTTAATCGGGGAAAAGGCAGTAAGTTATATTAAAAAAATGGTCTTTTTATATAATGGTTCGTAAACATGAGGTGTTGCCAATATAGGTAAATAAATGTGGTTAACAATGGAAGAAACATTTTTGTTGTCGGATCTAAGAACAGTTTGTAATTGAATAGCACAATAATCCAAATAAATATTAGTGAATAATCAAATAAGTGTTGGTAATGTAAAGCTAGTTGGAATCAGAGAAAATTCAATCACTCAAATTGATAATTTTTAAAATGAGTTGGTAAAAAAGTTTGTTAGTAGAGCAAATAAAAGTGATAACTAGATAGAAAATGTCAGTAAATATAAGAGCAACAAATAAATACTAATAAGCAACTCTATTGATAATCGTAAGCTAGTTAACAATTTAAGAAAAGTAAGTCAAGTTAACAATTTAAGAAAAGTAAGTCACACAAATAAAGATCGATAAATTATTTATAGTTGACAAATTTAAGCTGTTTTGTAGAAAGGTATATAAAAATTGGTAAAGGATGAGAGAAGCTCTTTTTTTTAGGGGGTCAAAGTAGGGAGGTTGGTATTTAAAAAAAGAAAACGCCAATTAAATATTAGTAATTAACTCCTACAGGAGCCGGTAAAACATTGTTCGTTAGTATGTGAAAAGTTGATAATTACTTCAATTTGGATTTGTGATTATAAAAAGAGTTGGTAGTGAGATTAAAAAATGTGGTAATTCATAGAGAAGTTGATAAATAAAGAGAACAAATGAATGTTAGTAATATGCAAGTGAAATGAGAGTTGGTAACAAAAAATTGTCGGTAAGAAACTCTTTTTAACAAGTCTTTTGATTCTTACTAAATCTTAAAGAAGTCCACCGGCACGAAATAGAATCTATTTTTTTTAATGGAACAGTAGAATCGCCTATAGTTTGAAAAAGCCCGCAAGCAACCAAATCAATCTCATCAATAAACACAAATCCGAGCTGCAATTACATCGAATTCACCTATCGATACCCTGACTCTTTCATTCACTATGTTCTTATTGACTTCATAATCATTCATTGTGAATTTCTATTCGTCGCATTGCATTGAACGTTATTATGCTTGGAGATGAGGACATCTCCAAAGTCACCTCTTAAATAAATTTTTTGCTCCTTCAACTTCACCAAACGAAGACATCATTATATTTTGTTATGACTTGATTGTAGTTGGTGGGAGTAAAATGGGAACTTGATCTTCCTCCTCCCCCATCCAGTCTTTTTGCATCCCCATCTTTGCATGTCTCAAGCAACTTATTGATGCAGCCCGCATTGAAGACCAACTCTCTCGACTAAGAAGATCGGCCCGCATTCAAGCTCGACGAAACCGAGAAGCCGTATCGATATCTTGAGTCCATTCCGGAAGCTTGAAAGATACCTTGGGAGCTTACATGACGCTTTTACTAGCTTATAGTTTCCATGCTCTTTACTATTTCTCCTATTTTCAATGCTCTGTTTTTATTTTTCCTAGTTTCAACGCTCTGTCTTTATTTCTTTGACGATATAAGCCATCCAATCCCTTGTTCAAGATAGACGACTTTTGATAAATGAAAAACTTTGCTTGAAGCAAGTATCGTGAACCTTGTAGAGTTTATCTCATTGAAAACTTAGAAGAGTTTTCACTCCATCCTTGAAGAGTCGGAGCTTTTCGCAACCTGCATCCTTGAAGAGCTGCAGTCATCGATCTAGAAGAATCAGTGCCCCCTCAACTTCCTTGGAGGCCTAGAAGTGCAACCAATGAAGTTTCTATATTTTCCTATTCTGTTCGTTATTTCCAACCCAAATTTGACCATCCTACAATGCTTATTTCAGAAAACCCAAAACAGAGAAATTGTAGATCCAGAAGCCTTTGTTCATTTGGCTTTGGAATCAAGTCGATCCGATCTGTATCGACAAAGATACACTGTTCTCCTGGGCTCGTGCAGTGCTGAAATTTCTGTTCGTCCCATTTCTTGTGTGCAAGTCACTCTCCCGATCCTACTACTTGAGAAAGCCTACCTAGGCTTGCATCACTTATGCATCCAGTTTTTTATTCTAGTCCACTTCGGTTGAATGATTCTTCGAAAACAACTGGTCGTTGACTCTGCTACCATTGTCATGGACGCCGCCAGTGTCTGCACGTACAGGTCACTTCATCCGGCATCTTGTCGTTTTCTACCTTTTCTCCATCATCTTCAACCCATTTTTCGGTGCTCATCTTCTTTCTTCTTGATTATTAGGACTTTTGTGACTTGGTATTGACTGAGTAAACTCCCCCCCATTAAAATAAATGCAGCAATTGGAGAAAAGAAATGCAGACGAATATGGTTCCGGCGTGCTGATGTTAACATTTCTCGTCAATTGAATCAATGAGACTACAATTCATAGTGACACTACAATTCATAGTTGTCACGAACAAGACTTTTTCTTTTTCCTGATAAAAAAAGAATAGATTGCTAGGAAAGAAAGATTTGCTGGGAGTTGGCTGCCAGCCTTTTCATTTTGCCATCATGTCAACCGAGTTGAAGTGTCTCTTGAGGAAGAATCAATGTGATGCAACTGCCGAAGCTGAAAGAACAGTTCTCCAAGTTTCGAGATTCTAAGTCATGGGTGTGCGAGTTCTAGCGATTTCGCTGGTTTTTCTCCTTGGAGGTTCCAATGGAGATGCAGCTACAAATCCTTATGATTGTAAGCTTAATTCAACCAAATTCTTGACATTTATTTCCCAAAATGTGTTATTCATATTGTTGAATTTGCGAATTCCACAACCCTGCTCGCCTGGACTTTTTGCATGTTTCCTAGCCATTGCCACTTAGATCAGCTAAGCTTCCTCCTAGTCAGAGGATGCCACAACATTTACGGGAATCAGAGTAGACCATTAGTCCACAACCAATTATAAGAACCCTGGTGCACTGAACTTTTTCAAGATATTGATGCTTCCTATATTCCTATCAACAATGCTAAGGTCATTTTTTGGCTGATCTAAGTCTGTTTTCTCCCCCTTTTGCCCGCCTCTTTGATCAATGGTGGTTTATTGCCTGCCATTTTGCCTGAGAACGTTTCAGAAAATAAGTAGCTGGAGATTTCAAATTTCACAGTGCATCGAAGGAGTTAATCTAATTGTTTGTAGTCTTTAGAGTTGGTCAAAATAGTGAAATTTGTTACAGATCTATTGGTGGTATGATTTTTGTTTAGGCATGTTCTGGCCTTGAAGTCATTATTTTACATACAGGTCATTCTCATAGATTTGGTTTTGGTACAACGATCATGCTACTTTCGTTTGATAAGGGAATCAGTTACAAAGATTTTTTAGGGTCTTAGCCCCTCTGGTACAAAGATTCTTGGTTGCAATTCAAGCAACCAAAGTTCTGGACATTATTAGAGAAGCTACTATTGCTTTTGCGATTCACAGATTCAAACAGAACTGTTGGATTATTGCTATTCAATACACACACAAGACATGTATATATCATTTTCTCATTGTTCAATTGGTCATATTCAAATGCAGTCGGTGCAATTACGGGGCTAATGAGTGATTAGCAAGATACACCACCCAATTGGGTGGGGACTGATCCTTGTGGCAATGATTGGGATAAGATTGGCTGCACCGTTTCTTGCATTACTTCCATGTAAGTTTTTGAGCATCCTTTTGGACTTTATATTTGAGAGTCTGCATTTCATAATTATGTGTGCAGTTAATTGGACTCTCTTAATTTCAGAACATTGTGGAGTATTGGTTTGACAGGTTCGCTTCCAGGAGACATTGGGCAATTATATTAATTACAGGTTCTGTAAATTCACTATCTCTTTCCCTTCCGAGATTATGTTCAATGCAAGGACTTAATTACCACATTTGTTTCCCATGTCTTTTTCTGGCGAAAGATAATATAGGACACAAATTTCTATAAAATTGGATGTATTGACCATAACTGGAGGCAATTATTGAGAAGAAGGGCTTAATTTTTTATTTTGCTGTTGTCATGTATGTAGTCCTCCCATCTAGATTCTTATACTTTCTTCTCTCCCATGCATCCTGTAATGCATGTGAAGCTATCAATGATGTGCAAGTAGTGGGATTCATGTCTAGAATTTGGTCTTTTTTATTTGTTTTAGTTGCTTGAAATGGTCTTTTGTAAGTTGTTATTGAGTATAATAAGCCTTTTGTGTAGAGACCTATCTTATAACTATTAGGGAAATCCCTTATGATGTTTTGAAGATGATAAAATAAATCAAAGGCTACTAACGTGTTTAATTGTTAAATAATAGACTATGTAGATGATAAATGTGTAAGTGATATTATCAAGCTTTATATTTGGAAGAACCAGAAGACGACTCTATGCTGAAGCTAACTTATCCAGACCTTAAGGCTAAATATGTTCGAAGCAGAATATATTCAGACTTACATCCAAACTAGAAAGTCTACTTCAGACGAAAGACACTCAGACTTCAGACAGAATATTCTCAAACTTTACATATAGAACGAGACACAAGTCCAGAAAGTGACAAGGTCCAGAATGAGACACAAGTTCAAAACGTAGCAGATTCAGAACGAAGCATATTCAGAACGAGATAACTTGACTGAACGTAACACAAGCTCCAAACATATAACAGCTAGTGATTTGGTTTAGATTCTACATCAAGATAGATTTGATTGACTCAATCTAATTGATTGGCAATTGGATATTGAAGACAATAACTTCCTATACGAAGAAGCTTTACTTATGGAAACCAAGATTCTGTTTGTATGGGCGATCATAATCAATTTGGGATTCCACTTCTATTACTCAACGGCTACTAAATCTTCTAAATACAGATCTGTCCAATGGGTAGATTGAAAGACGATTCTCTAGATACTGTCCAACGGTTAGTTTGGAAGTTGAGGAGTATTTAAGGAGAGCAAGGATCGAAGAGCAAGTAAGAGACAGAGTGTAGAATTTATAATTCCAAAGTTCGAGCGAACTTTGATCATACACTTATCTTTGGTGAGCTTAAATGTTTGTGATGAGTACATAGCAGATCTGAAACATCAGTAGAAAATAAAGACAAGACATGATACTACAATGGACTGGGGTCTTTGACATAATTATAATGGACAGACGTTCGTGATTATAGGGGTCCCCTCATTAGTCCCGAGAGGATTATGCGGGATCGTTTGTGTCTATCATTCAATGGATCCAACACAATCAACAAATAACTTGTAAATACGAGCTTTTGGAAGATGTGGCTGAGGTTTGTAAGTTGTAGTACCTACTCGGCTGGAGCACTAGAGATGGTGCCATTATTATGTACAAAGGTCCATGGACGATGGAGAAACACAATGGCGTGTGTTTCATGTGTTGCTTACGTAGTTCTCGGTTCTTACGGGAAGAAGAGTTTCCGGTAGATAGGAGAATAAAACCATTTAAGCACAGTTAACAGATTTTTGTCATTCTCATTTTCATTATTGTAACTGAGTGCAATCATCTTGGTTAATTTGACAAGGAATTTTTTGGTGGGAAACTCAATAGCTATTAAATACTTATTGATTAAGTACCATAACAACTATTGATTTTTTTTTTCAAGGAAATATTCTTCCTTCCAGATTAATGGATATAAAATGGATACCTGGGGCTTAATCCAAAAGAATAAATGATTAATCCTCCATGCAATCTAAAGAGAGTTGTGTGGCATTGCCACATAAGGCTGTCGAGATTTTCAATGACACTATCATTCTGGATTTGCTCAATGATCTCCTAGGGGTGTTCTAGACTTGGCCATTCTCGCATTCTTTCGATTTTATACTTCTCGATGGGGAAAAGAATGCCTTAGAGTGTATATGTTGATATTTGTTGGTGCCTTTGGCTTGGGGAGAAAATTAGCAAGTGCATTTTTTTTTTTTTTTTTACTTGTAATGTGTTTGGTTTCGAAAGAATAATTCGAGAACCATTTAGTCCATCGAAGTAGCTGGGAATGAGGAATCTGCTTATGCTTGAATTTGGTCATATAGGAAAAGATACCATATGCAATTCTACTAGGAATTGATGACCAATAAGATGGAACTCAAACTTTTATATTCCATTATTTACTGTCAATATCTCCTTGAAAGTAGAATGATAACGCGTTTTAGCTTGGGAAAGTTTTCTATTTTTGTAAGCACAAATGTATCGCTTACCATTAATTTCTTCAAACAGTATGGCTGCCTAGTATTCATCACAAGCATCGATTTGTAGAATTCTTTTCCCAATAGTTGCAACAAGGGAAGAGTCTACATGATCTCCTTTAGTTCTGCAACTGCTCTGGTTTGAGCCTTTCCCCAAGGTGGATGATTTTCTTCAACATCAACTATGATAGGATTAGTAGGTTTGCAATGTTTGGAATAAAATCCCTAAGATAATTAATTATTTCAAGAAATTGCTAAACTTTCTTTGTCGTGAAATCATTTTCTAGGAATTTCAATAATTCTTTAACAATGTGTGGCCTTGGATAATATGTATATTTGTTAAGGTGCATTCCAAGGACATTTATTTCAGTCTGAGCAATGATCACCTTTCTTTGGGAGACCATGATTCTATATTTCTTTACAATTTCTACAAGCTACTCGAGGAGTCAGTAGTGATATTCTTCATATGGACTGTAAAGTAATATGTCATTAATGCAAACCATTACACTAGGCAAAATTGACTGAAAGATAGATACATGGTCTTTTGAAATAAGGAGGGGTGACTTTGAGACCAAAAGGAAAAACCTTCCATTGAAAATACTAATTTGGGATACATAGTTCTATCTTGGGTCTGTCTTCAGGATAAATGCCCAATTGCTAAAATCCAGCTTTGAGGTCAAATTTGGCATATACGTGAGCTTTGGTTAATCCAGCAAAAAGGGAATTTCGAGAGGGTATGGGAATTTATCATCTTGGAGGAAGAGATTGAGGGGTTGATTGTTTATAACCAATCGTATCTTTTCTCTGTTATGCTCGGCTTGTTTGTTGACATAAAAGGTTTCGCAAGTCCATTAGGAATATGAAATTTCAATAATGCATTATTTTAATAGTTTTGAGCATTCTTTCTGAGCAAAAACAACATGTTTTGGATTCATTCTCGTATGACTAGCCTTGGTAAAATGTATATCCTCATTTTTTTTAAAGAGAGGCAAACAAAGAATTCTGGATTTTTCACAAAGGATGGGAGCATTTTTGAGAGAAATTAGAATGAGATTCTGAATAAGATTCTAACAGTTTTTGCATGATTGGATCTAACAAACTCATTTAGATAGAAAATAGCTTTTGGATATTGATAAATTCAGAAAATTGGTCTTTATACTTAAGCCATTTTCTAGAAATGATTTGTAGTTCAGAAATTTGGTTCATAATGTTCCAACCAATGATCAAATCTTTGTTGGGAAGGCTAAATTCAAAAATTTTTGTGGATTTTGAACATTGACGAAAAACTGGATGGTCACAGGTGTAGTACGCACATTTATAGAAAAAGTATCTCATGAGACGGAGTTAAAGTATCGAGACACGTAAAGTCCAATATTTTTTTAGGAAGAACTTTGATAATCTATAATTGAAGCACTAGCACCAATGTTTATAATAGCAATGATTGAAATTGTTTTGGCAAATTATGAAGTGAAAATTTTTATGGGGAAATGGAGACAATGAACTTGACTAGAATATTTACTGGAGTCTGAGTCTACCAGGGTTAGAGATAGATGAAAAAGATCTTTAGAGTCTAAATCAGAATCGATTTCACTAGAGGTTTGATAATAAGGAATGATATAAAAAAAATTGTTTAGATGGATCTTCATCAAAAGAAAATAGTGATTCAACATCATCATCCTTAAGAGAGACTAGTTTCGAATTAGATGGTTCGACATTTTTTTAAATATTACTTGAGAACAATTTTTGGCGAAAATGACCTTTTTTGTTGCAGATAAAGTAGTGAGTCGATTTTTTGCATTCAGAATGGTCCTTTGTCTTCGCAAAAATCTCCACTTTTCTTTCTTCAAAATCGTTTATATCCATGCTTGGATCTTCCCACTTTGTATCTCTTGAAAAGCTTCTTTTGTCCTAAGTATTTTTCATAAGAGTTATCGCAATATTTTTTAGAACATTTGATCTGAAGATGTTGGCGGGAACAAGCACCATCAAGTTCTTGATTGTCCTTGATGCAACTTTTCATCATTTGATGTTTGAGACATAAATCATCGAGGCAAAAATGAATTTCTTGCTGTATTTCTCCAAATATAATGTCCACAATTCTCCTTTGCTTATGAGAAAGGACCTCTCAACTTGTTGGGTGAGCTCGCTTAAAATAGAGGCTAGGAAGACTTGCTTCAAGTTTGCATCAGCCCTAAGGCCATAGACGAGCGTGAACATTTCTCGGTAATGTCGGTCGAGATGTCTCTTCTGAAGAGAACAACTTCTTTTGAAATATTCTCTTTTCTTAAGCTTAAGCGGGTCAAGGGTTTACCTATAAAAAAATGGTAGACAATCCCAATGACTTGGGTAGAGTTTGCCATGAGTAGGAAGTGCATTTGGTCGGCATATGAAGTTGATTGCTACATGTTTGAGATTGCCAATATTAAAAAAAAACCAATCCTTACCTAACAAATTCCAAACCTTGAAACAAATTCAAGAAGGATCTCATATTTACTTTCAATAGTAAGAGTTTGAGTATTAGGAATGGAATTCTTCAAATCTTTTTGGTCATTTGGAATAAGGAATATCATCAATGGTATAAAGTTGTTTAGAAGAGGAAGCATGAATTTAAACTGTAAACTCTGGTTTAGAAGAATTTGATTCCATTTCCTATTCGTGGATTAGTCATAAATATTGAAGGTGTGGTGGTATAATGGGAAAGGATTCAACAACATGAATCGAAAAAGAGGAAGATGATGAAAGAAATACTGAGTTTGAATTTGATGTCATGCCAATTGGAAGGATAGAATTTGGGGGAATCCAAGAGTGATCTTTCAAGTCAGCAGGATTAGGTTGCTCACCTTTAGTTACTCAGTCTCTTAGGAAAGATTCCAATGGGTTAAACACCATCATCTGGTTCAGATCCTCCTTTGTAGCATTGGAGGATTTTTCAAGAATCTTTTCTTTTACTTTTTCCTTTCTTAACCTTTTGATTTCCTGATGCGATTTCACATTTCAACCATATCGCTTCTATCTCGTTTGGTAGAAGTTTCTGCAAGGGTAGCAAAAGCTGGAGTGTTTTGTGGAGGTGGAAGGGAGTACTCAATTCTTGGCAAAGTAGGGAATGGACTGGCGGGCTTGAATTTTCCTTCTTCAAGGAGATGGATTTGCCTCTTGAGCTTTTCTATTTCCGCCTTTGGACTTTTTGAGATAATGATATCCCAAATGATGTCTTGAGTTTAAGGCATGAAGCATTTTCTAGAAATCTGAAAGCATTTTTTTGGTGGATTCATCATATCTTTTAAGATCTCGTTGCACATCAATAATTCTGGAGTTAATTGTCTTGAAGGCATTATTGTGCATAAAAGAGTTTTTGATTGCCAATTCAAAGCAGCTTCAACAATACGAGTTTTTTTTTGCCTTTCATGTTCATCCATGGTAGTCGCTGCCGCCGTCGCTGGTTGCTACCGACCGCTCCTCATCGTCTGCTGTTGCTCAAGAGGAAGAAATTTTATGTCGTTTTAAAATGAATTTTTATTTCAAAAATATAAATTTTGTGTTAATTTTATTCAGAAACTCATCCAAGAATATAAATAGAAAAATTTATTCCTCTTCCGTAAAGCAATTTTTGCCCAGAATAGTTACCATTTGCATTCTTAAGGAGAGGGTAGATGGAAGTCTTGCTAATTTGTTCAATTTCTATCTGAGGTCATCTCCAACTTCTTGCACGAGGCGTTAATTTTTATAATGATAGAAGTGGAAAATGAGCTATTCACAGTTGATTGGCCAAGAGAGACATGTAGGAGAAGTCGTGCGCCTTGTGTTATGTAAATAAAGAACACTAAATCCTTGATTAGGCTTGCGAGCTGCTCGAATCAAGTGTTGGTCATACTGGGATTTGAATAATTAGTCAAGATCAACTCGAACTAAGCAAAAGAACGTTTTTGAATAGATAACACGTCGGGCCAAAAAATTCGTGAGAAAGCTCGACTTGACTGCGGTTTGGGACAACCGATTTATTTAAAACTGACATGAAATTTATTCAAACCGACATAAACTACGACCTTGGTCTTGATAAAATGAGATATCTCACCCCCAAACAATTTATAAAACTGAGACAGCCGGCTAATCCGGTCGGGGCGTGCGATCCAAAGCTGCGTGCGGCGAGGCGAAGGGAACCGTCGGACCGCGAGATCTGAGGGGGGACAATGCGGGACCGTGACGTTCTGGACGACAAGCAGGCATGATCACAAATGCCCAACGGCCGGCCGGTTTTTCCAGGCCCCGTGGGGGAACCATTTTTATCGAGAGGGTTCCCTCCCTCTATCCTGTCTCCTTCCAGGATGTCAAAAGTCTTGCTTAGGACCAGTGAGACCCCCTTTCTCTATATTTTATTTTTCTTTCCTTTCTCAACCTTCCAGAAAACTTTAGACACAAGATAAAATAAGAAAACTTCAAGAAAACTTGAAGTGCTTGCATTCGAATTTTTTTATTTATTTATTACATGCACCAAAGTTATGTTTTCGTTTCATGCTGAATAAAGTGATTTTTGTTCCAAGCTTTTTTTTTTTTTTTAATTCGCAATAATGATAATTAGGTTACAAACCACTATGAATGGCGCGTAGTTATATATCGTTGATTAGTGTAATTGAAATCACAAACATGAGATGATTACGCTTGTAATGAGCTGTTCGCGAGAAATTCGATCATTTAATGGAGTAGGAGCCAACAATGGACTGATGTAGAAGCAATGACAAAGAGAGATGAGAAAATATATATTTAGTGATCAAAGAGCAAAAATGGGTGTATTGACTAACGATACAACACGTATTGGATCGACATGGGAAAGCTAGAACACTCTCTTGATGGGCGCTTAATATAAGACTTAGCTACTCCGAAAAAGTCGCTTGCTCGCAACATGGTATAATTAGTATATTCAAACTTGATTTTCTTGAAAATTTGCTCTTTTAAAAAAAAAAAAAAATCTAATTTGCAACTATTGGATATACCTTTCTTTGCCATCAAGTGCAAATAATAATAAATTTATGAAATATATCACCACACTTACTTTGGCTCACATCAAATTTATGAGATATTTCATAAATTGTGTGAAATTTTATAATGACAGAAAGAAAAAAAGAGAGTAAAAAGACCGAGCACACGCTGGTAGACTGTGAACGAGGACTTTTGGATCATCCACAACCAAGCATGAGGAATCTTGGTGCCAAACCAATGAAGTGGAATTGTCAATGAGAATCGCGTGAATGTCTTGAGTTTACTTACCTAAAGCTCTCCAGATTCATTTATCAATTCCAGAATGGGTTGATCCTCATAGGACCGGGTAGCGTCGGTTCACAATTTGTGGAATTGGGAACCAGCCCAACCAGTACAGAAAAATATATTTTAATTTTAGAATTTAATTTCTGCTCAAAATGATTATTATTTGTGTTCTTAAGGAGAGCGTAGATAGAGGTCTTGCTAATTTGTTGAATTTCCATCTATGGTAATCTCAAACTTCTTGCACGAGGCGGTAAATTTTATAATGGCACGAAGTGGAAAACGGGTTAGTCATAGTCGATTGGCCAAGAGAAAGACACATATGTGAGTGCGCCTTGTATCGAAAACTAAATACTTGATTAGGCTCACGAGCTGCTCGAATCGAGCGTTGGTCAAACTCTGGATTTGCATAGTTGGTCAAGGTCAGCTCGAACTAAGCGAAAGAATGTTTTTGAGTAGATTACACGTTGGGCCGAAAAATTTGGGAGAAGGCTCGACATGATTGCCCTTTAGGACAACCAAAGAAACCCAATAAAGGGGGCGTCAATTAAGTCAAAAATGATCAAAGAGGAAAATTCGGTGATCTTGGTGGTCGGGTTGACACACCCGGATGGGATACGACTCTTCTCTGAACCTGACATCTAGAAGTTACTATTTCTTGGCCTTTGTTTTCTTTTGAATTCCCGAATTTTCTAATCTTTCACTTGAAAATTATTTACCTATCAAGGCAACGGAATGTGGAGGCGTTAAAACCTCAATACCCGCCGTTCAAACTTCCCTTCCTTTGGGTTTAGGAGGGGTTTTATAGGTTTCTCAGGTAGGCCTAGCAGGCTCCGCAGGTCCTTGGATCGATCGCCCATTTAAAAGTTGGGCACTGCCGGGTCGTTTTCCTTAATTGTCAAGCCCGACGATGTTGACCACGAAAGGGCCATCCACAAATCGCCCCTCCGATGTGCGATCGTTTATGCGCTTTGGACCAGCTTTGAGCATTGGGCATTTCGCAAATGCCCGTTCACTGTTCATCGATTAGAGCCCGTTTGGTTCGGCTTTTGGGGAATGCATTTGCAGAAATGCAAATACCTTTGGGTGAAAGGGGTTTTCCGAAATGTAAATGTCGTTTGGTAAAATTTACATTGAGAAACAACTTTGGCCAAAATACCGTTTGGTAAAATTTACATTTGTAATTAACTTTTATTAAATTAAAAAGTAAAAATATGTTTATATTTTTTTTTTTTTTTTTGAAGTCCGGCCACCGGACCGTCGAATCCGGCGGCCGAATCGCTCGAATAAAAATATAAAAATATAAACATAAAATATATTTATTAAATATAAAAATATATAAATAGATATGTTTATATAAATATATATTTATATAAAACAATCGGAGAAAAAAAGTAGATATGTTTATATTTATAAATAAATAAATATATTTATTTATTAAACATAAAATATATGTTTATATTTTTATATAAAATATAAAATATATATTTTTAAATAAAAATATAAACATATTTATTTTTATTCGGTGGTCGATCGGCTTCTCCACCGGAGAGATGAACAATCTTGGAAGTTGCATTCCGAAGATGCAACTTTCCAAATGACCTCAAGAGCTGCATTAGGCTAAAGGCCTTTAGAGCCACTTGGAGATGCAATTGCATCTCGCCAAAGTCGCGCAAAAACCAAACCAAACACCTTTGCATTTGGCCAAGGGACTTTAGAGCCCAAATGAGCATTCCAAATGCTGAACCAAACAGGCCCTTACTGTTCATCTTCTTCCTCCTCCTTCTTTGTTTGTCGACTCATCGTTCTTCGTCTTCCCCGCCGGTCGAGAGTTCGGCTTTCCGGCAGCCGCCATCGCTGCATGGGGGTCCCGTGTCCCCGATGACCATCGCCCGGGGTGGCGGGACTCGCGACCTAGATCTGGCCATCGGCGAGGCCCGTGGTGTCGCCTAAGGTCGCGCGTCGCACGCCGCGCGACCTCGGGCGGCGTCACTGGGTTCGCGCGACCCGAGGCGACGCTTGCCTGGTCGCGCGGACCTAGATCTGGTTGTTGGCGAGGCCCGAGCGGCGCCGCCCGAGGTCGCGCGACCTTAGGCAGCCTGGCCGACGGCCAGATCTAGGTTCCCTAGACCTTGGCTAGCCTCGCCGGTGGCCAGATCTGGTCGCCGGTGGTTGGCCCGCCGTTGATCGGAGTTTCGATGGATTTTTTTAAAAAAAAATAATAAAAGCCCTTTGAAATGTTGGGTTTACCAAACGGTATTTACACCAAAGTCACTTTCCAATACCCAATTTGCCAAACGTCCAAGCATTCCCGAAAACTCCTTTATCCCAAAGATATTTGCATTTGGCCAAAGGCATTCCCCCAAAGCTGAACCAAACGGGCCATTTCTCTATGATTTGGAATCGCAAAAGAAAAGCATATCTTCGACGTCCCTTTTGTGTTATTTGCAGAGTTCCCTAGAGAATTTAGGGCGTCATACATCCCCCTAATTGTATCCCCTTAGATCCTTCATTATTGTATCTCTTTGCGGTCTGACGAGAAAAGTACCAAAAAAGTCTCAAACCTATGACATTTATATTAATTCAGTCATAAATATTTCAATTTGGCTAATTTAGTCCTAAACTTTTTCACATTTGTACCAATTTAGTTTATTCGGCCAAATTTAACTGGCCAATGTTAATGTGGACCTCGGCTGGGCGACGAATGACGAACTATAATGTGATAATTTTTAATAATTTTTTATTTTTTCAAATTTTTTTATTAATTTTTTTTTTTTTTTCATTTTCTTTTTTTCTCTTCTTCCTCTTGGCCTCCTTCTTCGGCCGTGGCCGGCAAGCTTCTGTGGCTCACCGGCCATTGCAAGGAATCCAAGGAGGAAGAAGAGAAAAAGAAAAAGAAAAAAAAAGAAAGGAAAAAAAAAAAAAAAAAAAAAAAAAATTAAAAAAATTAAAAAAAATTGTCACGTCGGCAAAGATTGGTCGGATGGCTAGCATCCATATCAACACCGACTAGCTAAAATTGATTAGATGAACTAAATTTGTACAAATGTGAAAATGTTTATGATTAAATCGGTTCAATTGAATTTGTCCAAAAAAAAAAAAAAATTGGTTCAATTAAAAGATTTAAAACCAAATTGATACTAATGCCATAAATTTAGAACTTTTTTAGTATTTTTCCGCCGTCCGACCCACTTCTAATTATCTTATTGAGTGAAGGATAATTTAATTTCAGTCATACCATTGAACAATCGCAAGTCAAAGTAAATTCAGATATGGTACTCAATGTCTATCCCCTAGCTCCGCCGTTGGATTCTCCTTCCTTTAGCTTCTCGACCTCAAGGAAGGCGAGCGCGGGTGACGATGATTTGGTCGTCCTCGTCATTGAGACGAGCTGCGACGACACCACGGCCGCTGTCGTGAGCTGTCTCTTGACATTTGATGGTTCGAGAGGGTAGTTTTGTGGCGATTGTTGGTTTTCTGATTGGGTGATTTTTGCATTCAGGTGAGAGGCGATGGGAAAATTCTAAGTCAAAGTCGTGTCGTCCCAGGTACGTGGCTTCCTTTCGATAATTTTGATGTCCGTGGCTTCCGCTATGTGTTGAGTAGCTGAGGATGCATGTGGAAATTCCTCATTTTGGTGTTTTCTCTGTAATATATATCGTTATTCTCATAGTAAATTAATAACCGTCGCTGAATCATTTCTCTATCGTCTAATGCCGGTGGGAACCCATCAATCCGGATGTGGCTTGCAATTCGGCCATTGGCTATTGGCTCGAATCGGCGGTCAATCGAGCAGGGCACAATGACTTTGACAAAACGAATCGCTAGTGACCTACTTAATCATGCCTTTAATTTATTAAGTTTTTTTTTTTTTTTGGTCTTATTCTATTCTTACCGTAATTCTCACTCTTAGAGTGTCGAAACCCACACTTGAGTTTAAATTGTCCCAGTGGAATCCTATCTAAAAATGTGAGGATTCGAACTTCCCATATCCTCATTTCTTCTCATGTGGAAATGGTGGCCATTGGAGCAAACCCTCATAGTTAATTTTCTAAGTTCAATTGCAACTAAATGATTTATTAACTTTTCACTGATTAAATTATCAACTAAGTAATGGGTCACCAATTCTTACGTCCCTATCTTTGAATATGTCTCAAGCAACGAGCGTATCCATATTTTAATTCTGGCCTAATTCAATCGAATGTCTTTCCGAAAATGACCAGATGGTCGTTGACTCAACTATTACGTCACTAACGTCTGTGCGTAGTGCGTAGGGCACTTTCCCTCGTCAACTGGACGTTTCCTACAATTTCTCCTTCGTCTTCAACCGGCAGAAGTACACCACAAGTGCCATAACTTGACGCCACACTTAAGTCGTATAACTTCAAAATCCAGTGCACTTAAGTGCCGCCACTTTTTTTTTCGAGTGGGACACTTAAGTGCCACCTCCGGCGACCCTGCCGGAATCCTACGTGGCAATATTTTATTATTATTTTTTGCCTACGTGGCTCGCCGGAGCTCCAAATCAAAGATAAAAATTAAAAAAAATTTAAAAAAATTAAAAGTTTTAATTTTAAAAAATTTTAAAACTTTTTTAAAAAAGAAAATTTTAAAAATTTTAATTTTAAAAATTAAAAAATTTTAAAAAATAAGAAAATTTTAAAAATTTTAATTTTAAAAAATTAAAAAATTTTAAAAAATAAGAAAATTTTAAAAATTTTAATTTTAAAAAATTAAAATTTTTAAAAAATAAGAAAATTTTAAAAAATTAAAAAATTTTAAAAAATAAGAAAATTTTAAAAATTTTAATTTTAAAAATTTTAAAAAAATTTTAAAAAAGAAAATTTTAAAAATTTTAATTTTAAAAAATTAAAAAAATTTAAAAAAAAAAAGAAAATTTTAAAAATTTTAATTTGAAAAATTTAAAAAATTTAAAAAAATTTTAAAACTTTTTTTAAAAAAATTAAAAAAATTTAAGAAAATAATAAAATTTAAAAAATTTTAATTTTAAAAATTTTAAAAATTTAAAAAAATTTTAAAATTTTTTTAAAAAATTAAAAAAATTTAAGAAAATAATAAAATTTAAAAATTTTAATTTTAAAAAATTTAAAAAATTTAAAAAATAATAATAAGAAAATTAAAAAAATTAAAAAATTAAAAAAAAGGGGTGGGGGAGGCGGCGGCGGCGGAGGTGGCGGCGGTGAGGGAGCCGGCGGTGGCGGCAATGGAGCCGCCCCGTTCGGCCTCCCACTCCCACTTTTTATAATTTTTTTAATTTTAATTTTTTAAAAAATTTTAAAAATTTTTAAAAAATTTTAAAATTTTCTTAAATTAAAAAAATTAAAATTTTCTTAATTTAAAAAAATTAAATTTTCTTAATTTTTTAAAATTTTTTAAAATTTTTAAATTTTTTAAAATTTTTTAAAATTTTTAAAATTTTCTTAATTTTTAAATTTTTTAAATTTTTCTTATTTTTTAAAATTTTAAAAATTTTAACATTTTAAAAATTTTTCTTAATTTTTTAAATTTTCTTAATTTTTAAATTTTTCTTAATTTTTAAAATTTTTCTTAATTTTTTAAATTTTTCTTAATTTTTAAAATTTTTTAAAATTTTTCTTATTTTTAAAATTTTTTGAATATTTTAAATCTAATTTAATTAATTTATATACTATTATTTACACGTAGACGCGAAACGGCGTCGTTTTTGCATTTTCTCCGCCACGTCGCGTGCAAAACGACGCCGTTTGGGACCGAGCTCGTCGGAAAGTCGCCACGTCAGCCATTTGGCCGGATTTTTGCCGGAGTGGCACTTAAGTGTCCCATTTACTCCGATGATGGCACTTATGTGTACCATTTTAAAGTTATGGCGACTTAAGTGTCGTCTTGAGTTATGGCAAGACTCCAAAAGTGTCCCGCACTCTCTTCTCAACCCATGTTTCGGTGCTCATATTCTCTGTTCTTGATCATTTGGACTTTGCCACTTGGTATTGACTGAGTAAACTCTTCCCCTTCAAAAGTAATCAAGCACATGGAGAAAAGAAATGCGGATGAATATGGTTCTGGTGTGCTGATGATTACATTGCACGTCATTTGGATCAACGAGATTACAATAAAAAAATATTCAGGGACAATTACTTTTTCTTTTCCCTGATAAGAAAAGGGAAAAAAAAACAGAAATGATTGCTAAGGAAAGAAAGATATGCTATAAGTTGGCAACCCGCCTTTCCATTTTGCCATCTTGTCAGCCGAGTTGAAGTGTCTCTTGATGAAGAATTTGACGTGATGCAACTGCTGAAGCTGAAAGAACAACTTCGCATTCATCAAGTCTCGAGATTCCAAGCCATGGGTGTGCGAGTTCTGGCAATTCTGCTAGTTGTTCTCCTTGGAGATTCCACTGGAGATGCAGCTACAAATCCTTATGATTGTAAGCTTGGTTCAACCACTTTCGTGACGTTTATTTCCTGGAATGAATTATTTCATACAGGTGAATTTGCGAATTACACAGCCCCGCTTGCCTGGACTTTCTGCATATTGTCGTGCCCTTGCCCACTTAGACGAACTAAGGTTCCCACAGTCAGGAGGATGTCACGATATTTACAGGAATCAGAGTTGAGCATTTGTCCACAACCAATTGTAAAAACCCCGGTGCACTCAACTTTCTTGAGACAACGATGTTTTCCTGTATTCCTATCGACGATGCTAATGTCATTTTTGAGATGATCTAAATCTGGTTTCACCCCTTTTGCCAGCCTCTCTCTTCCAAGGAGGCTTTATTTACCAGCCATTTTGCCTGAGAAAGTTTCAGAAGAAAATTGAGGGCTGAAATTTTGCAATGTGTCAAATGAGTAAATCTAATCTGACTGTCAGAAGTTTCTAGAGCAGGTTCACAATAATTATTATTAAACTTATATTGGTGTTCTTATAATTTTTCTTTAAGCATGTTCTGGACTTGGAAGTCATTATCTTACGTTCAGGTCATTCTACACGTATTTTGTTTTGGTACAAAGTTCATGCTACTCTCGTTAGATAAGTGAGTCAGTTACAAAGATTTTACAGGGTGTTAGTTTCTCTGGAACAAAGATCATACTGTTGTTTGGCTATTAAAGCAACCAAAGTTCTGCACATCTCTAGAGCAGCTACTGTCGGATAATTTATCTACCTTTTCCTTTTTCCTGCTTGCGCACTCTTGAGGATAGAGGAACCATGACTTTGTGGCAACTTGCTTCAGAAACTACTGCAGTCCTCAGACTCACACAGAAGATGTTGGATAATTGCTATTCAATACTCACACAACACATCTATTTATTAAATTCTTATTTTTCGATTGGATGTATTCCAATGTAGTCAGCGCGATTATGGGGCTAATGACTGATTGGCAAATTGCACCGCCCAACTGGGTGGGGAATGATCCTTGTGGCAATAATTGGGTTGGGATTGTCTGCAATAATTCTCGCGTTACTTCCATGTAAGGTTTTGAGCTTGCTTTTTGACTTTATGTTTGAGAATCTGCCTTTAAGAATTCTATCTATCTCTGCAAATAATCGGACTCTCTTATTTTCAGAATTCTGTCGAGCGCGGGTTTGACAGGTCCGCTTTCGGGAGACATTGGACAATTATCTGAATTACAGTTTCTGTAAGTTCACTGTCCCTTTCCCTTCCCAGTTTATGTTCAGAGCAAGGACTAAATTACCACTTATGTAGTCTTTTTCTCCCAAAAGATAATTTGGATATATATTACAAAAGTTTTATCTAGAAGTTGGACGTAGAAACCATAATTGGAGGCAACTATTGGGAAAAAGGGCTCCATTTTTATTTTATTTTTTGGCTGGTGTCATGTATGTAGTCCTCTTATCTTGATTTTTGTGTTTTCTTCTCTCCCCTGTGTCCTAAATTGCAAAATGGAGCTGTCAATGTTGTGCAAGTAGCGTGATTCATGTCTACGATTTGGTCTATTTATCTGTTTAAGCTGCTTGAAAAGGCCTTTAATTTGTTGCTGACTTTCGATCAAAAAGAAAAATTGGTTGCTGACTATAATAAACCTTTTCATGAAGAGACCTATCTAACAACAAGGGTCTGACTGGATCTCTTCCTGAACAAATTGGAAACTTGATGAAGCTCACACACTTGTAAGCTATATACCATCAGCATTTCTAGTGTATTTTGTGTCCCACGTCTTTCAGAGTCACAAATGACCAACCTGCCTTTTCATCTCAAAATGCAAGAATCCTGGTTGGTTGTGGATTTTCCGGCCAAATACCAGATTCCGTTGGATCTCTACAGAACCTGGTGCATTTGTAAGTCCTCTACCCCATACACTTGATTTGGACCTTACAAGTACAAGATTGGTTTTGGACAAGCTAGAACATGTTTTGCTCAATTCAGTCATACATTATTCTTCTTGTCATCGCAAGTATCTGAACTCATCCTTCCAATCCATTGCAGATCTCTAAATTCAAATAGATTCACTGGGCTGATTCCTGCCATCATCGGTAACCTTTCTAGGCTATACTGGTTGGATCTAGCAGACAATCAGCTAACTGGATCTATTCCTGTATCGAATGGAAGCAATTCTGGCCTTGATATGCTACTTCAAGCAAAGTACTTGTACGCGCATGTCTTCTAACTTATCATATAGCTGTATCTGTGAGCTGATTCATCTTTGCTGTGTTATCTGACTAATATTCTGCCTTCATGCACAGTCATTTTGGACAGAACCAGCTCTCTGGCACAATTCCTTCCCAACTATTCAGTTCCGGCATGCGGCTCATACACGTGTAAGTTCTGAGAATCCACTAGGGCGCTGCATCTGGTCTATTCATTGTTTCCTTGAGGCTTCTCAAGCCTTATCTAAAGAAAGTTAGATCTTCTCTCTCTCTCTCTCTCCCCCCACTGCATGGCTTTGTTGTCCTCTTTTGATACTTAAAGCATCTTTCTAGGAGAGAGGCAGTGGAAAGTGGAGAAGGCAATTGCCTTCTTATCCTTTATTCTAAGATAGAAATCCTCATTAACTTCTTTAACGGGGCAGGCTTTTCGACAACAATAATCTCAATGGTAGCATCCCTTCTACTCTTGGACTGGTGCGGAGTTTGGAAGTTGTGTAAGTATTTATGGTTCTACACAATCGTCATGAGGATTACTTCCCTTGTGCTCATTGTACTTCCTGTCAATGTTTAATTTATTTCAATGGTTACAGACGCTTTGATAGGAACTCTTTAGCTGGTGCAGTGCCTGCAAATCTCAACAATCTTACATCTGTTCAAGAACTGTAAGCAATACATAATTATGGTCGTTTTCACTGTTATCTAGTGCATATCACTGTAATTGATCTCCTAAATTTACTGGTCTACTCTTTAGTCTTCTTTCCAACAATAGGCTAACTGGTCCGTTGCCCAACCTTGCTGGCATGAACGCCCTCAACTACCTGTAAGTAGTAATTGTCTTACATTTATCTAATGGCACACAGTGTACTTGCTGATCATTTATGAGTTCTAAGAGGGAAACAGAGCACATGGTGAGATGTAAAAGATAATCTTAAACTCTTTTTTCTTAATTTTGAATTTGCCTTATCGTCCTGCTACAACTATGTAAAACATGGACTTCAACTGATGGAGGTGGATTTGCAGGGACTTAAGCAATAATAGTTTTGATGCAACAGATTTCCTTCATGGATTCCGACATTACAGTCTTTGACAACATTGTACGTCTCCCAATCTCTGTCCATTGCATCCATCAATTCCCTTCAACTGCTCCCTGCCCCTGGAAATGAAACATGACATTTCATTATTTTCTGGATGTGGGTTTCAGACTAGCCATCTCTGTTCCCTTTTTCTTCAGATAAAATAGAAGATCTCTAAGTAAATAACAGGGTTATACCTTTTATGAATTTCAGAATGCTGGAATGCACGCAAGTTCAGGGAGTGCTACCCGTTATCCTTTTCAGCATTTTCAGTTTGCAAAGTGTGTAAGTATTATCTCAATCTCCATATTTACCTCAATGTAATGAATGTATACTTTTTCAAAACTCGACCAGCTTCATACAATTGACTTCCTGGTGCGTTTCAACTTGGACATTAGGGATGATGGTTGAATGTGTGAGTTTTCCTGTGATGTCAGGGTCTTAAAAAACAACCAGCTGAATGGAACCTTGGATATAGGCTCCAGTCAGGGCAATCAATTGCAACGCATTGATCTGCAGAACAATAATATTGATAACTTCAAGCAGAGTACTGGAAATCACAGTGTGGAGGTGATGTAAGTCATATAAAACTCTATGGTCCTTTCACTCACTTTGTCACAAGATGAATTGAGAATGCTTTTCTTTACAGGTTTTATTTTTATTTTTTCCCCCGCTAATGTTGTGCTCATACAATTGTATTTCTGCAGACTTGTCAGTAATCCGGTTTGTCAAGAAACGGGAGCAGCTGGGAAAAGTTACTGTACCATTCCACAATCCAACACCTCCTCATACTCGACACAGCCTAATAAATGCATCCCAGCCGTTTGCAATTCAAATCAGACTTCCAGCCCCAACTGCAGATGCGGCTATCCTTACACAGGAACTTTAGTCTTCACAGCTCCTTCTTTCTCAGGTTTAGGAAGCTCGACTTATTTCGAAAACCTCACAGGCATTATCACGATGTCTTTTCAGTCCTATCAACTTCCAGTAGATTCTGTCTCACTGAGTGATCCACGCAAGGATTCATATAATTACCTTAAACTGAATCTTGCGGTCTTCCCATCCGAGGGGTTAGTTTCAATTGGACTAGCATAAACATTATTGGCTTTGTGCTCAGTAATCAGTCATATTGGCCACCAAAATTATTCGGGCCTTTGAATTTCATCGCTGATCAGTACACGAACTTTGCTGGTAATATCTCAAATTAACAGAGACACATTCTGTTGCCTTGTCTATCTAGATTATCTTTATTTCTATCATACTAACAACAATCTCTCTTCCTCTTTCTCACTCGCAGATGTACAAGTACCAACTACATCCAAAAATTTGTTAAACATCAGTGTCATCGTTGGTGCAGCAGCTGGTGGTTTTGTTCTCCTCTTGCTATTGGCTTTTGTAGGGGTTTATGCTTTTTGTCAAAAGAAAAGAGCAGAAAAGGCTACAGAGCAAAGCAACCCTTTTGGTATGGGCAGATTCACTGCATACTTGCCACTTAGCTTGTCTCTGATTCTGGAAGTAAGTTTCAGTCAATGTTTGTTGTTATTTATGGAAATGCAGTAAACTGGGACCCGAATAAGAGCAGCGGCGAATTTCCCCAACTCAAAGGAGCGAGATGGTTTTCTCTAGAAGAGCTTACGAAATACACCAACAAATTCAGAAGCCAATCAAATTGGATCTGGCGGCTATGGAAAGGTTTCCTCTCTTGGCTCAGTTCTGCTAAGAGAAACCTCAATTAGCATACTCTTGCTCCTGTACTCTTTATAATATACCTCGAGACTTTTGTTGCAGTCCTCACGTTAGCAAGAATAACCTTTTGTATAAGTTCCTTTTATTCGCCACCTTTTTTGAAGCATAGGTCCACTGTATGACAGTTACTGAGTTTGAAATCTCCTGCTAGAATTTTACATGAACAAATAAGGGCTTCTTAGACTTGACAAAACCAGACGTGAGTTTGCTCATACAGAGAAAAAGCAAAGCTGAGAGATGGGAAGTCGTACATGTTGCTGCACATTAGTTTCTACTTACTTTTCTTCTCTTTCAAAGAGACTTATATGTTCACGTTGCTTTAAATTCCTCAACTGCTTTTCTTATTTGAATGTTTCCATTTAAGTTGATCCCTGATTCCATTATATTTCTGAACAGTAGATGGTTCTAAAATTTTTTTTGCTTTAATTTCCTTCTTATGTCTCTTTAATCTGAGAACTGTATCAACACTGCACCAGCATTGTTAAATTTTTTCTATTTGACTTGAAAATCATCAGCTGTCCTGGAAACTGCCTGAGTTATAAATTTTGTTGTTGCTGTGGCAGGTCTACAGGGGTACTCTTCCCACTGGAACTCTAGTCGCCATAAAACGAGCACAGCAGGGATCTATGCAGGGTGGGGTCGAGTTCAAAAATGAGATTGAGCTTCTGTCAAGAGTTCATCACAAGAATCTTGTCAGCCTTGTCGGTTTTTGTTCTGAGCAAGGTGAACAATTGCTAGTGTACGAGTTCCTTCCAAATGGTACCCTCGAAGAGGGTCTCTCAGGTATCTCCTCTCAAGTTTCTTATGTTGAGAAAGCATTCATGCGGAATTTAGGTTTTTAAGAAAAAATTCCTAGCTCATATCATCCGCGTTCACAACTACAAGTTTCGACTTGCAGGAAAGTCAGGAATCAGGTTGGATTGGGCAAGGAGACTCAAAGTAGCCATTGATGCAGCCCGAGGTCTGGCTTATCTTCATGAGTTTGCTAATCCTCCGATCATACATAGAGACATAAAATCAACCAACATCCTATTGGATGATCACTTGAATGCGAGAGTTGCTGATTTTGGTCTCTCCAAGCCCGTGACAGAAGGTGAAAGGGGTCATGTCACCACTCAAGTCAAAGGAACAATGGTCAGTAATGAGCTTTAGTCTAACGGTAGATAGTCAAACTTTTCTCGGCAACACAAACTTTGAATGAGTTTTTTGATTCCTAAAACGGCCCATGTTCTTGAGAACCAAAAACTAGGACAGTAATTGTCTAGTGGAGTAAGTGCGCTTTACAGGCTTTTATCAAGAGGCTTCTTTAGACAAAACAATTTATGATAATCGTTCTTTTCAGTTTGGATGATAATCATGACTATTTCTGCAGTCACATGAGAGAGGATGCTAGTTTGTCTCAAAACAAGAGACAATCAGTTTACCTAAGTTGATGAAAAAGGGTGATAAGAGTTGAAGGCATTATTGTTAGTCTAGCTTTTTGTGCTGAGTTTTACAAACCGATCATGCTATATTCCTGTGAAGGGCTACTTGGATCCCGAATACTACATGACCCAACAACTGACCGAGAAGAGTGATGTGTATAGCTTTGGAGTAGTGATGCTGGAACTCCTTACAGCCAGAAGGCCAATAGAGCGGGGCACATATATTGTGAGAGAAGTGAGGGTGGTCATGGATAAGGACAAAGATTTGTACAATCTGCAGGGGATTCTCGACCCGGCCATTGGCTTGGGCACGTCTTTGAAGGGTCTCGAGAGGTTTGTGGAGTTAGCAATGAGATGTGTGGAAGAATCAGGAGCAGACAGGCCAACCATGGGAGAGGTGGTGAAGGAAATTGAGAACATCATAGTTTTCGCGGGTTTGAATCCAAAGGCCGAATCCGCGACCACTTCAGCCAGTTATGAGGAGGCGAGTAAGGGGTATTCCACAGATCCCTACAGCAACGAGGACTTCACAGAGGATAGTGGGGGCTTCCCACCTTCGAGAATCTAACCCCAGTAGGCAAATTATAGTCATGATCAGCTTCAGTGTACATTAAGAAAATCAAACTAGCATATGTATTCATGACTAACTCTTTCCAGATTTTCAGTTTCTAGTGATGTTTGTATACAGTTGAGAATTCAATCATGTAAAATTGCCGGCCTCTATGTGTGAGTAGAATTCTGAACGAAGTGATCATTCATCATCCACTTGTGCAACCGGTTGGTCTTCTCGCGGAGAAGACAGTGTATGGACTCGTTTTTTGAGTGATTGGGAGGACATGAGGGCCACCACGAACTCCTTGTACTTCCTGGACTGCCGGTTCTGGCTTGCCTGCTTCTTTGCATAGTCTTCATCGCTCGCCATGTCTCGTGAATCTTGCCTATGAGCGAAGGCTGCTTCTGCTTCTGACGAGACGGGAAGAAGAGAGTTGTGTCAGTAGAAGCCAAGAAAGGGGGGGTTGCAAGGGGACAACGACCACGACATTGGCTACTGTTACTTTAGATGCCATCACCCCTGCATGGTGGTGCTTCTTGGCCAGTGGGTGTAGAGGGAGAAGGGTAAACGCAAAAGAAGAGAAACGGAAAAAAGAAGAAGAAGGATGGATCAGAATTCAGGCCGTTCAAACTGCAAGTAGAGGAAGAAAGAAAAACGCATAAATGTACTGCTGTGTTAACCTTTGAACCAAATAATAAGATGACTATGGCAGAAATAAGAGAAGTTGGTTATTTAAAGAAAATCAAGTAAATGTTAGTAATAAACTCAGAGAGTAATAACGCTATATTAATAAGTCATAGAATTGTATAAAATGATTAATAAGTAAGGCAAATAAAAATGTTAATTTAAAACAAAAATAATATTAGTAAGTGGTAAGTAAATGTGGTGACTAAATCGAATAAAAGGTAGTAAGTTACATTAAAAAAATGGTTTTTCTATATAATGGTCAGTAAACATGAGCTGTCACTAATATAGGTAAATAAATGTGGTTAACAATGGCGAAGCATTTTTGTTGTTAGATCTAAGAACAAAGGGTAACTAGGGTGCGTTTGGTAACGTTTCGTTTAAAAATTGTTTATGGGAACAGAAATAGAAAAAAATGTTTCTGTTAGGGAACAATTTTTGAACAAAATAACGCGTTTGGTAAATCTGTTCCGAAATATAAAAGGAATAGAAATACGTTTGGTAAATTTGTATAATTTTTTTATTTCTTTTAATTTTTTAATATTTTTATTTTATTTTTCTATTTTCTTTCTTATTTTTTATTTTTTTCTTTTTTATTTTTCCTTTTTTCTTCCTTTGGCCGGTCGCCGGCCTCGGCCATGGCCGGCGACCGGCCGACGAGGGCCGGCGGCCTCGCCCTCGCCGGATCTGGGTGAGCTCGAGCTCGCCCGGCCTAGGCGTGAGGTCGGCCTCGCCACGCCGAGCCGACGGTGACCCGAGCCACAACGTCGTCTCCCTCCACCGCATTGGCGACCGCGCTCGACGCCTCCTCGCCGCCACTGTTCCGCCATTCATTGGAGCAGCCACCGCGTCCCCGCACGCCGCGACGCCGGACCGCGCCCGACGGCGTCGGCGACCTCTACGTCCCCGGATCCGTCGCCTGCCGCTCCGTGTTCTCCCCTCGCGACACCAGACCTGCACTCGAAGCCTCCGCCGACGACCTAGCGACGCCGGAGCCCCAAAGACCGCCCTCCACCTCACCCCGATCGACGCATCCGCAAGTCTCGAGCCTCCGTTCGCCACCGCCGCATCGGATCTCACCGAGCCGTGACCCACGACTTCGAGATCCGCTCAATCGCCGACCCCCGCGCCCACGACTCGACCGGCCATCTCGCCACTCCGCTCCTCGACGTCCGCCGCTCGAGACCCCACGGCCGAGCCTTGCACCGCAGCCGACGTCCGCCGCTCGAGACGCTCGGCCTCGCCGGGGGTCGGCGACGCTCCGGCGAGGTCGCCGGCCCTCGACGGCCGGTCCGGCCATGGCTGAGGCCGGCGACCGGCCAAAGAAAAAAAGAAAGAAAAAGAAGAAGAAAAACAAAAAAAAGAGAGAAGTGTTTCTAAAATGTGTTCCAGAAACAAGAAACAACTTTTTTTTGTTTCTTGTTTTTACGTTCCGGATGTGTTTAAAAACAAAAAAACAATTTTGGAACAAAAACACACCCAAACGTGTTTATGTTCCTTTTTTTGTTCCCGGAACAAAAAAACAGAAAAGTTGTTTAAAAATAAAAAAAGAAACGAAAACAAACGGGCCCTTAATAGCAAAATAATCCAAATAAATATTGGTGAATATCTCAAATAAGTCTTGGTAATGTAAAGCTAGTTGGAATCCGAGAAAATTCAATCACTCAACTTGATAATTTTCCAAATGAGTTGGTAAAAAAGTTTGTTAGTAGAGCAAATAAAAGTGATAAATTGATAGAAAAAGTCAGTAAGTGTAATAGCAACAAATAAATACTAACAAGCAACTCTATTGATAACCATAAGCTAGTTAACAATTTAAGCCAAGTAACTCACACAAATAAAGATTGATAAATTATTTATAGTTGGCAAATTTAAGTAGTTTGGTAGAAAGGTATATAAAAATTGGTAAAGGATGAGAGAAGCTTTTTTTTTTTTTTTTTTTTTGGGTCAAAGAGTAGGGAAGTTGATATTTAAAAAAAGAAAACACCAATTAAATATTAGTAATTAACTCATACATGAGTTGGCAATGCATTATTAGTCTTTTTTTTTGTAAAGGTAAGTATATATTGAAGCTTGAACCATTATACAACGAGACTAGCACCAAAAACTTGTACTCAAAAGCTAGGAACTAGTGAGTGGAAGGGCGCCAATGAAAAAAGCCAAATGGCAAAAAAGAACAAAGGCTAATAGCCAAATAATGCATTATTAGTTGGTATGTGAAAAGTTGATAATTACTTTAACTAAGATTTGTGATTTAAAAAAGAGTTGGTAGTGAGATAAATAAAGGTGGTAATTCATAGAAAAGTTGATAAATAAAGAGAACAAATAAATGTTAGTAATATGAAATTCAAATGAGAGTTGGGTGCGTTTGGTAACCATTTCCGAGGAACAATTTTTGATAAAAAAATGATATATTTTTTTATTCTGTTATTGGAAACAATTTCTAGGCAAAAGAATGCGTTTGGTAACTTCTCTAAATTTCTATTCTCGGGATAGAAATATGTTTGGTGGGTTTGGTGAGCTCGCCGGAAGTCAGCCTAGCCACGACAAGCCTTGGCTTAGCGCGGCTGGGGAGGTTGAGCCTTGCCGTGGCTGCGCAAGGCTCGGCCTTCTTGGTTGGGTGAGGTCGAGCCTCGTTGTGCCTCGCCCAGCCACGGCAAGGCTCGGGTTGATGCTCGGGCTGACAAGTCTTGCCGTGGCTTGACGTCTCTGGTGGTCAACGACGCTCTGACAAGGTCACTGGCCCTTGTCTGGCCGGTTGTTGGCGTCGGCCATGGCTAAGGCCGGTGACCAACCAAAAGGAAGAAGAAGAAGAAGAAGAAGAAAAGAGAAGAGAGAGAAAATTTGATTCTATAAATTATTCCCGGAACAAGAAGCTACTTTTTTTCTATTTTTTGTTTATGTTCCAAATTATTCCTAGGAACAAAAATTTTACCAAACATGTTTCTATTATTTTTCATTCCTTGGAATAAAAAAATAGAAATTTTTGAAACGGGGAACGTACTTTTTTTTAACAAATAGGCCCTTGGTAACAAAAAATTAGGGCCAACTCTTCAAACTTTAGGTCTAGTCTCAAATCTAGCATGAACTTTCTTTTTTTCTCCTTCAAAATGCCAAACTTTAGGTCTAGTTTCACATCTACCCCAAACTTTTTTTAAATCTTAGAAAGACTCCAAACTTTAGGTTTAGTCCCAAATTTATCTTGAACTTTTCTTTTTTCCTAGAAAATCCCCAAACTATATGTCCAATCCCAAATGTACCCCAATATTTTTTGTCGAAAATCATCAATTCTTACTCTAGTTCTAAATTTTCCCCTATTAGTACTCTATCCAAAAGTCACGGTTGGTGGTCCCTAATTTTTTTTATATCCTAGAACGGTTTTATTTTGAAGATAATTTTCTATGATGCATTGTTGATGTATATTTATTATTGATGTGGAAATGTCACGTTAAGTGGGATTGGACGATGGGGTAGATTTGAGAATAGATTAAAAGTTGGTGATTTTTGAGTGCAAACGGAGGGTAAAATCCCAAAATTGGTACATCCGTCAATTGTCACGTGTCATATAACTAACAGATGGTAAATTTATCATAAATATACTAATTTGGGATTTTTGATGGCCAAAAATTCATTTGGGATAAATTTGTCACAAGTGTATCGATTTAGGTTTTTCATGGTCAAAAAATTAGTTTGGATTATGGTAAATTTGTGACATATGTGTCAGTTTGGGGCTTTTCATGGTATTAATCTTCTTTTTAGACAACAAAATTCATGGTAGATTTGGGACTAGATCATAAGTTTGGCTTTTTTTTAGATAAAAAAAGTTTGGGGTAGATTTAGGACTAGATCTAAAGTTTGTTTGTTTTTTTTTTTTTTTTGAATTGACCCCAAAAATTGTTGGTAACAAACTCTTTTACCAAGTTTTTTTATACTTAAATCCAAGGGTAAGTACACTAGAAGTGCCAAAATTTGTGTACGGCACTCATTTTGGTGCCAAAAGTTTTATTTTGGATCATTTAAGTGCTAAAATGTTTTGAAAACGATCATTTTAGTGTTAGCACCAATCTTGTTAGTCGAAAATCCAATATGGCTCTCCAGAGAGTATAGTTAACATTTAAACAATAAAATGATGCCGTGTGGCGTCTTTCCCCCAAGTAAGAACCTTAAATTCCCTAATTAAAAGAGAATTGAAAGTTTAAAACCCTAAATCCCCAATCTGAGGGTGTACTTCGATTTTCTCCCAAAATTATTAGCTCATTCTTGCAAATGGAAGGCAGAAGCTTCAGCAGCGGCTTGCATTCGTGCCAAAAAAGCGAATTTGATAGTGAGTGTTACTATCAATGTGGGTTACCAAGTCTGATAAGAACATCTAGGACTTGGTTGAAGCCTAGGAGAAGATTCCATGAGTGCGGTAGATATAGAGAAGGCTCAAAGTGCAAATATTTCAAATGGGTAAATGCGAAATTATCCGATCGAGCGATAGAGGTGATTTTGGAGTTATTTGAAGGTCGACATCAACCTCCACCTACATTAATGGACAAGTTGGAGAATGTCGATTCAATGTAAGCTCAAATGACGAGTTTAACATCTCTGGTTGACCATTTGAAGAAGGAGGTTTCAAAGTTGAAAATTTAAAGAAACTTTTAGGGATATATTTAGTAGAAATCCTAAAACTTGTCAGGAAAGTACAATTGAATTCTAAAACTTGTTGAAGTGCAATAAACTCTTAAAATTTTCAAGTTGGTTTTAATTGAGTCCCTCTGTTAACACCATTAATTTATACTAACGAAAATGTTGACGTAGCTTATTTTAATCATTTCTCTCTCCTACATGGCAACTAGGGCAAAGAAAATTGTCCTAGTTAGCAAAATGACGTAGTTTTGGATATTGTTTACTTATCCAAAATGATGGTGTCTCTTCTCTCCTATTTTCACGTTCCAAAATATTTTCCTTCCGTTGAACCCTTCCCCTTGCGTTTTTCTTCAATCCTTTCTTCCCCGTCTAGAATTAATCATTCATTTGTATGAACTCTAAGCCCTAAATCCATATGCAGATCACAATCTAACGCCTCATGAGTTGGAGTTCTTTGTCAAACGTGAGTACATGTGACACTCGTCCTGCAAAAGCCTCAATGGTGGATTGAGCGGTGTCGATGATGGAGACGGCCACTATGACCGAGCAACTCTCCTCCTCACTCGTTTGAGCTAGGTTTGTATCTTCGCTGTTGATTTCACCGTAACTCGTTGATTAAGAGATTCTAGGTTTTTAGTTTTCGAAATCTAAGCCTTAAATGTGATTTGTGTGCCGACTTTTCCTAAAATTTCATTTAGAAATTCTTGATTCGGAAGGGGTTGGTGAAGAAGACGAGCAATTTTGCAAGAAATGAGCATAACCCCAAAATTTATGTTAATTGTTGTCTGTCTTGCTTTATTTATTTTTTATTTTTGCTCTGTCGGGTTTGTTTTTGGCGTCAAATTTTCTTGGTTCTCTTCACTTCTCTACCCAAATTTTGGACAAAAATCTTTCAAGGGCCTTTCCTTATGGTTGAAATAATCTGGAGATAGGAAAAAGTTTTTATTTGCAAATATTGTGGTTTTTAGAACTTTTCATTCTTCATGAGAAGAAATCTGATGTGTCATGACCCGAACCTCGAGCACATGCACATTTCTCGGTGGTCGATAAAAATTTGCAACATCTCAGGAATTGGTGCCGACCCATTTATTTTATCGCACATACGGAAACATAATAATAAACTTTAGACAACACAAAAATGAGATAAAAACTGTAATATCCCGGGCTCCACTATGTAATATTGTCCACTTTGGGTCACCCGCCCTGGTGCGGACGAACCGCCATTCCAGCTACGGTCTTTTCCCTAACGGCTTTAAAACGCGTTACACAGATTAAAGAGACCCAAGCCTTATAAGCTAATCGAGACCTCCCTCCCTAGGCGATGTGGGACAAGAGAGGAGGTCACACTCTCCACCTTTTAATAGAACAATGTCCTCGCTGTGGCCCCACGGGCGTCAGAACAGCATTCGAGTTGTGGTCCCACACGCGGTCGGGAGTCGGTTCTGATACCACTTGTAACATCTTGGGCTCCTGTGGCCTCACACACGGTCGGGAGTCGGCTCTGATACCACTTGTAACATCCCGGGCCCCACTGTGTAATATTGTCCGCTTTGGGTCATCCGCTCTTGCGCGGACGAACCACCATTTCAACCACGGTCTTTTCCCTCACGGCTTTAAAACGCATTACATAGATTAGAGGGACCCAAGCCTTATAAGCTAACCAAGACCTCTCTCCCTAGGCGATGTGGGACAAGAGAGGAGGCTATCACAAAAACGTAGGATAATATTTTCACCAAACACACTTATACAATAGTATTTATATACAGAAAAGTCTAACACAACATGGGTCCATTTCAAAAAGAAGAGCTTCTAGACTATCTACACTTCGAGCTCCTTGTCCAGGGGATCAAGTCCCTCCCTATGATCCTATCAGACTTTTCGATAATCCTAGGGTGAACTGTCACCCATTGTCTAGATCAGATGGAAGACCCGTCGACATTTGGCAGGGACTAAAGAAAAATCTAGATTTCACTTCTTGTGAACCCCTGCACCTTGCTTGACGATCTTCTATCTAGGGACCTGAAAAATTAGCTCACAATGGGGTGAGACGACGTCTTAGCGAGTCCACTCCCTAAATCTCGATTAGGAGAAAAATACACTCACGGGCATTCTAATAAGATTTTTCCCAAAACTCCCCTAGCGCCAGTATTCTCCTACACATCAGTACCTTTCCATTCACACATAATTGTATTGAAATCACATAACACTGGGACATCTCAATATGTATATATGTGTATGCGTACATGTCACCACAATCACACGAGCCCCAATTACCAGACCAAATTGTTATGGTATGTCCCATACCGCACCACACAATTCCGTATTCTAATTAGGTCTCTCAATTTCAATCATTCATATATCCTAATTAATTACGACTCACTAGTCACGGTCGACTCAACAGTCAGCGGTCTTCTGGCATAATTGGGTATCGTCTTGCACCATCAAGCATGGCAACGTCTACATTTAGACGGCATTCCGCTTAGGAGCATTGGCCCAGCATCCACTGCGATTGGCATCCGTTGACTTGGAGCATTCTCAAAGGAGCATCGTTCAGCCTTTAAGGCTCATGACAGGTTTCTTATATCATTCATGCATTCACACAATTTTGGCCCAAGATATCGTGTTTTGCATTTAAATGCCTCATTTAAAATAGTGATCTTGACCTATTTTCTTCATATTACAAATACATTTTAAAATAATCGTGTATGAATACATGGTCAAATCAAATCAAAAAATTTGATATCATCTCTTTTAAAGTCCCACTATTAATATAGTATCTAAAACAATTTTCAGTGCCAAAACCCGACACCCGGTATTTTTCTAATTAAATTAAAATTAAATTTCAGCCTATAAAAGACAAATACAACGATGTTCAACTTTACATGATATTTTTTCCTCGTTTGTTCAACAGTGGACTCAGTTGTTGTTGTTGTTGTCCTGCCTATACCTGTGCCTGTCCCTGTACTTGGGCCTACAACGAGGCCTTCTTTTGGCCCTTCAATAGACCTTACAACAGTGCATTATATCAAGACTATGGCCAACTAAAACAAATAATTAGACTATTACTCATTTTCATGATAGAAACAAATGTAGAAAACTTCTCAAATTAATTACAGGTGAAGCTAGTGCATGGTCAACCATCAAAATCTATTGAATATGAATTGAAAAATTATTGAGGCAAATAGGATACTTACCTTACAGCAAGGCTTTTTGTTTGCCCCCTGCCCAACTAAGCTCTTCAGTAGGCCCTATTCCTTGCCCTAAATCAACCCCTGCATCTTGCTATTGATGTTACTTTTTTAGCTCACAAATTTTCTTACAGTGTCATTCCTTGTGGCAATAGAATTGTTTCATCTTTACCCCAGTTCTACTCATCCTTTGAGTTGATGTCTTTTCTTGCTGTATTCTTTGTCTCATGTATGGTTTTCCCATTTACTTCTTCAATGGCAAAGGTGGAGGGCTTTCACAATTTATCGGCTCGCAAAATTTGGTACTTCTGATAGGCAACATCATGAATTGGTATGAAGCAAGATATGAGTTTTTTTTTTTTTTTGGTATCAATCATCTAGGTAATCCTTTGGTTTTTGTTGCTTTATTTGAATGGCACAAATGTCATGGGCACATGGAATTCCATTTAGTTACCAAGCTCAACATAAACACTTTCTTCTATCTAGGTTGACAACATACTTATAATAATTTTCAATGATCTCATATCCATTATCTTAATTCCAAAATTGATGACAAAACCTACTAGCAGCAACGTTTGCATCCACTCTCTTCACAATCCTATGACCATAGTCTCTAGGCCACTTTGTTCATCTCATTGCCTATGCAGTCTAGTATGTTGATGATTAGTTTGTACCTAACCTCTAAATCCTGCCATTGAAAGTTTCACTAACGTTGTCATCAATGATATCGTATTTGAACTCTTCGTTGAAAAAGACCCGACACCAATACTTCGCTTTTATCTAGAAGAGTGCATCAAAACCTTCATTTGTCAGCTGCAACAACTCATGTTTGGCTAATTTGAAATTAGTTATGTTGGTACTCTTCACTATTTGCCAAAACTGCTTCTACAACTTATCTCATTGAAATTCTTTGACTAGTTTTCGTATATGTGCCACGTACATATTCTATACTTAGCACATGGCATAAACTCAGCCAATGTAGGAACGAGTTCCTATAAGAATTCTAACCAACAAATACAAATCAGAAAAAATGTACAAGTAATTAATATTAAAAGGGAATTAATTGACAATGGTATTACCTTATGTTAATCAATCATGAATACCCATCCTCTCCCATTGGTTATCTTAAGGTCAGCTATTAAATTTTGAAGAACCAGGATCAAATATCCTTATTCTCTATCTTCACTACTGCCCAAGCTATCGAAACCATTTAATTGTTGGTATCTCTCCCCACAGCAATTAACAACTCCCATTGCATAAACTCTTCAGAAAGCATCCATCTAATCATGTAACTCTTTTATAACCAATCAAGAAACCCTATTTGCATCCATCAAAACAAATGTAAAATCTATCAAATTTAAGCTCAAAATCAATCATCGTCCTTTCCACAATCTCTACAAATATGCTACTAGATAGGTTTTGAAGTATGTATTCACCAACATAATCCCATCCCGGCGCATATTCTTCCTTGTACCAACCCATCAATATTTTCATTACCCTCCGCTTAGCTCTTTAGTATTAATTCCTTGACACATTAACCCTAATTGCCCATTCACTAACAGCTGAAACTAAGGACTCAAGATCTCGAGCATTGCTTTAATAATTTTAAAAAAGTGCTTCAATAACCAAACATTTGTGACCCTTCAATAGTCAAATATAATTGGAAAAGTATGCTCTACCTGGAAGAACCTAATTTGGAATGACTCATTTTTATTCAGCACGCCATAGAACTTTCATGGACAATTGAGTTGTAAGTCCTTAGCTCTCACAAATTCCGTTGTATTTCTAATGAATTCAACGCTTCTCTGTTTAGCAATGGAGCTTTTGACAACTGTGATATCCTGAAATTCGACCCCAATTCAGATATATGAAATGGTCATTTCGTTGACGCACCCGTAGTCATTTTACTTGGGACTGATTACCAATGAGTTGACTAATCTATTAGATGAAGCCGTTAGGGGATATAAACACGACATACTAGAGAATTCGATTGGAAATCGATTGCTCGCCCGTAATAATATGCAAGGGTCAATACGACACCTGTTATAATCAAATGGTGATAAGATATAGGTCGATTCGACGTAAACACGTAATTGAATTGTGGGTGATTCCACATGATTTCGAAATTCGCGTCGAACGGCACTAACCCGATTTTCTATCAATTTTATAATCGGGACACGTGATTGAAATCTTGCGATTTTACGATAACGAGAGTTGCCTACGAGTCGGAGATGCACAAACATGGATCGAAAATTATCAACCACAGGTCGAACGTGCTAATATCCCTAAAAGCTACCCGATAGGTTAGGTCGTACCAAAATCATGTTCGGTCGATTTTAACCATGAAATTGAATTTGGTTTCGGGAATCGGACGTTCGAGCATGTCACGATTCATTTTTAAGGCGTCGTCTCATTTTCGGAGAATTTTCATCGAGCTCGAATTTTATGAAAAATTCGGTTTTCGAAAAAAAAAGAAAATAAAAGAAGAAATTCGGATGGGCTCATTAAGTGGTTATTTGGCTGCCAAGATGATTTAATTTGTGAGATTTGAAGCCTGATTTGTGATTGGAGGAATGCTTCATTTGTTGGAATGAAGACTTTAGGGGCAATGGTCATGAGTGTTTGGATATTTTGTAAGGGTGGTAATTGGGTGAAGCCTTGACTTGATATCTCTCTCCCTCCCTCTCTTTCTCTCTTGCGTGGGAAATTCCTCCTTCTGCAGCCAACCAACCCTTTGCCCCCTCCGTTCTCTCTCTCTCTCTCTCTCTCTCTCTCGCATGTCCCTTTCTTCCCCACACTTCCTCACTTTTTCCTTTATCGTCAGCTCCCTCCATTCTCTTCTCTTCTTCCCTTCTTCTCACGTCAGCCTGCATCCCCTTTTCCCTGCTGCCGATCACACAGCTCCTCACGTCCAAGTCATCCCGCCTCATCAGCACATGCCTGACTCTTCCATCTTGAGCCCATTCACCGTTCCAGCCCACCAAAATTTCTAGCACCATCTAGCAACAACACACCAGCGAACCCCACCACCGGTAGAACCGACCAGCCTTGGCTGAAGCCTTGTAAGACTATTTTCCCCCACCGTTTGAGCTCTGTTGGAGACAAAGTAGCCTCGGGTCTTCACCACCATCATGCCACTGTTACCGTGAACCTGTCGCCGTCAAATTCTGGTGAGTTAACTCCATAATCCTTGATTATATTTTTAATTGTGCTTAGGAGTTAGATTAGTGCTAATTAGCTTAGTTAAATTAGTATTAAGTGAGATTAGCCTTAAGATAGATTAATGTTAGTTTAGTTTGGTTAGATTAACCTTAAGATGGATTAGTGTTGATCTAGTTGGTTGGATTAGTTCTAATGAGGGTGATTTAGCTTGGTTTAGTAGATTTCTCCCGAATCAGTTTGCTAGATGCTAGATGCTCGTTGTTTGCCATTTTTGTGGGGAAATATATGCTACGATTTTGAGGTTACTTCCTCTTAATAAATGTTCTAGACATCTTCAACTATGACATATATTTTATTCAATATTTTATGGATTTAAAAGAATGAGATTTTAGCTTCATAATTTGCAAAATAGAATCTTGGATTGTTCTGGAAACGATGACCTTTTGGTGTTCAAATGATTTTTATCAACTCTTAGGGTTCGATTTTTGAAAGAGTTTCACAAAAATTTTCATCACATCTTATAGTTTAATATAGTCAAATTTCAAATCAAACGGACAAATTTTGGACCTCGAACCAAACTGATTTCGGAAAACATAATTTCTGGAAACAGACACAATTTTTGTAACGGTTTGAGCGATTTACTGCTCTTAATCTAGATGGATTTGAGTCAAGGTATCTCCATGAAAAATATTCATTTAAGTGTCCTTTAAAACATATTCAAATTTGAGTATTTTCTGAGTATTTTTATTATATTTATGGAATTAAACTTGGAGACGCACGAGTGGCCTGGTTTCTGCCGGTTATGGCCAGTTGTGATTTCGTGGTTGTTCTTGATGTTGTGCTTGCTGGATAATGTATATTTAGTGATGTGGTTGACTTTTGGCATGCTGAAGACTTATGCGTGATAATATGTGAATGGTTGTGCTATGGTGAGTGTTTATTGGTAATGCAAAAGATGACCTTATAGGCTTTTAAAAAGAAAAACAATTAGGTGTCAAGTTGGACACCAAATCTTATTTACCGATGTGCGGACCCTTAGAGTGCCTTAACTTTGCACAAAAGGACACTTAAATGCTATAACTTACGAAAGGTACACTTAAGTGCCAAAATCGGAGTAAAATGGATTACTTGAGTGCCAAAGTCCGGCCAAAACGTCGATGTGGCATTTTTCCGATGAACTAAGCTCAAAACGACGCCATTTTGCACGCCGACGTGGTCAAATAATGCAAAAACAGCGTCGTTTTGGGCTGACGTGGTAAACAAATTAAAAAAATTAATTAAATTAAAATTAAATTTAGTTAAAATATTTATAATTTATAATTTTAAAATTAAATTTAGTTAAAATATTTATAATTTATAATTTTAAAATTAAATTTAGTTAAAATATTAAAAAATAATATTTTTAAATTAAATTTAGTTGAAATATTAAAAAAATTAATAATTTAAAAATTAAAAAAAATTTAAAAAAAAAGGAAAGGGGGGAGGCGGTGAGGATCGCCTAGCCCTCGGCCGCCGCCACCGCCGGAAGGGCCGGCGACGGCGGGGGAGGGTTGGCCGAGGTTCTTGGGCCTTGGCCGGGGCCCACGTGACCACGACCCGACCCGACGAGGGCTCGTGAGCCCTCACCTAGATCTGGTGAGGGTCGGCGGCCCTCGCCGGGCAGGGCCAAGGGCCGCCGACCCTCGCCGGATTTGGGTGAGGGCTGCAACCCTCGCCCGATGGGCCAAGAGCTACGATCTCTCGCCGCCGGTTGGCTAGGTCGCCACCCCACAGCCGGGCTCGCGACCCCGCCGACCCTCCCTACCATCACCGGCCCTTTCCGGCGACGGTGGCGGCGGCCGAGGGCTAATCCTTGAGTCGCCTCCCCCCTTTCCTTTTTTTTTTTTTTAAATTTTTTAAATAATTTTTAAATAATTTTTTAATATTTCAACTAAATTTAATTTTAAAAAATATTATTTTTTAAAATATTTTAACTATATTTAATTTTAAAATCATTATTTTTGAATATTTTAACTAAATTTAATTAAATTAAATTTTATTTATTTTTTTACCACGTTAGACCAAAACGACGCAATTTTTTCATTATTTGGCCATGTCGCGTGCAAAACGACATCGTTTTGGCGCGCTTTCGCGGAAAAATGCCACATCGGCGTTTTGGTCGGATTTTGGCTGAAGTGGCACTCAAGTGATCCGTTTTTCTTCAAATGTGGCACTTAAGTGTACATTTTGTAAGTTATGGCACTTAAATGTCCCTTTGGGCAAAGTTATAGTACTTAAAGCGTTCTTTTGCCCTTATTTACCCAATAAAATAATGAGGTTTTAAATTAGGTGCGTGCAAAGTTTGACGGATTAATTTTGAGTACGTGAGCACCTATGAATTTATTTCTAAAAGTTTTGAACAAAAAAAAGGGGTTACTAAAGATTGTTTCCTAAAAGGAGTGGTTGGAAAAGAAAATAGCAAATAAATGAGGTGTTGGGTTTGGAAGCCAAATTTTATGTGCTCAATAAAACGATGAGGTTTTATACTAGATGCGTGCAAAGTTTGGCGGGTTAATTTCAAGTACGTGACCCCGTACAAATTTATTTTGGAAGGTTTTGAACAAAAGAAAAAGGTTGTTGCAAGTTTTATTATTTGAAAAGGGATTTTGGTTTTTTTGACTAAATGATGGAAGATAAGAAATTAGTTTGATTGATGACGTGCATGTATGGTCACTAAGTGGAACCCGTCACCCAACGGGAGTTTGGGAGCGATGCCCGATTTTATCGGATGCTCAGCGGGGGTTCGGAAGTTGGTTGCGGTGGAGGTCGGACTGATGCTCTTGTGTGGAATGTCGTCTAGGCGGGGGTTCTAGACAATGCTGTGCTCGATGGGGCAAGATGACGCCCAGTTATGTCGGATGACCGTCGATTGTTGAGTTGGGCATGGCCAATGGATCGTAATAACTGGAACACATGTAAATGGTTATGATAGTTGCACTTGATCATGAGACAAAATTGTATGGTACGGTATGGGATGTGTTATAACGATTTGACCTTATAATTGTGACCCATGTGATTAAAATGATGTGTTCTAGTTATTAAACCATGCTTGCTGCACTGATAATGGTATATATGTTGAGCTAACATGCAAGTATGCGCCGAGGCAAGGTAAGTTCTGTATGGTGTGTGCTTAGGACTGCCTTCGAGGCGAATTTGCATCCTAATCAAGGTTTATGTTGTTGACTTGCTGAGATTTATTTCACCCTGTCATTGTTGACATTTTTCAGGGCCGTAGTGTGGAGATCTGCCGAGTGCAGATATGGTGGGTGCAAGATGCGACACCTCTTTGGTTGGCCATGTCGTTAGTGAAGTAAGTTGACCCTAATCTCTGAGGATTTTGAGAGGGTCGATAGGAAGTGGCTGTAGAAAGGCTTGTACCACTAAACTTCTTAGGGATAACAGTGAATAAATGGAAATGTTGTTTTCGGCGTTGGTCGCCGCGTTTACTATCCCATGTTTGTTTGTCGGGCGAGTGTTTATTTAATTCGCTTCCGCATGTGCTTAATTGAAAGGGAAAAAAAAAGGTTAGCGACGCGTCCTAGGACGTTGCATTTTTAATCGACCACTGAGGGATGTACACATGCTCGGGGTATGGGGCATGACAACAACAACTTCTTTTAATTGTTTGGTATCGTTAAATTTCACGCTTACAAACAAAATATGTTTATCAATAGTCAGATCGTAGCAAGAATACTTACTTTTTCTTTTACACTCAGGTTCTTCATCATCATTACCAAGCTCATTCGCTAAACCAGCAGTTTCATCAACACAACTTTCTTCATTTTCACTTCTATTACCTTCAGCTGGAGTTCCATCCTTATTTACTAGCTCGGGCCTTTCTCTTAAAGTTGCAAATTTTTTTTTCTAAGAAATTCCCTTTGCTTTTGTATTAGCCGTGCGACTCCATCATCATCTTCATCACTTGGGAAATTTACTATTGCCAATTATTCATATTCTGATTCACTAAATAGAGCAACTTCCCATTATAATCCAATGAAATCTTCATTGCCCACATTTTCCAAAATTTTAGAACATCTCCTTTTTTGCTCATTTTTGTCAATATGACTTGTCTCTCTCTCCTCCCTCACTTGCCTCTCATTTTGCCTTCCATCTAACCTAAATTCATCTTTGACTTGATTACTTGCTTAAGTAGGATCCGTCACTTCTCCTCTTTCAATGGTTTGCTCATTCTCACCATCCTCATCATCATTATAATACTCAACGTATACCCTAACTTTGTTGCCATGAAGATAGTGATAAATGAAATCCTTAATACCATGATCGTCATTAAAAAAATCTCAAATTATCCTTCAATTCCTTCTCAAGAACACAATAATGTAGTTTTTACACTTTGCATTGTAAAAATACCAAAACCCTCACAAAATCAATATATGATAGTTTCCCAACATTGACATAGATTATATCTTCATTTCCACTATTCTCAGTCCTTGATGCCAATAGCAAACTCCCACCATAACAAACAATGACACTTGCATGATTCTCACCCATGTTGATGATGTACCTAAGGAAGAAAAAAAAGTCATTAGTTTTTGGGACCACATAGCAGAATCAACAATTCACATGCAGGTCTTTGTTGTTTTGTCGAAAGAAACAAATACAATCAATTTAGTCAATTCGATCCCTTTACAGAAACAAAGGAAGCTGAATTGAATAAATAAAATGAGGTCTCCACCACCCATTTTTCAATTTAATCCCATTCAATCTCTCACAAAAGCACTTTAACAAGTTAAACAAAGTGAGGTCCCATCACCATTTCCCTCCAAGCCAAGCCCTCATTTTCCCCTCCACGCCATATTTTTCTATTTGGTCCCCATAAAAGAAAGCAAATCATGTTAGTAAACAAAAATGACGTCCCTACCACTATCCCCACCACTTTTACTTTGAGCTGAGCCCTCAATTTGTCATCTGTGCCCTAATTTGCCCGTCGGAACCCTAAATTTTCCACCCAATTGACTCGTGGAGAAAACATGACAAACCTGAGTGAGTGAGAGTTGGGGACACAACCACCAAATGACGGCAAACAATGGCAGCGGAGCGACGGTGGCTGAGCAACGGTGGATGAGCGAGTGACAATGGGCGAGTGAGCTACGGCCAGCATCGGGCAAGAATCGCAGTTTGTATGCACCATCGAAAAACCCTATTTCACTCCCCCTTTAGCGACGTTGTTTTGGCCAAATGAGCTATGCGGCGTCTTTTTTGTAAGAGAGTCCATGTATATTGACAAAACAACGTTGTTTCTTAGGGAGAAAAGAAAACGAGTCGTTTATGCCATTCCACATGGACAACCTCCTTAAATTTTTTTCCATGTTACTTTTTATTATTATTATTATTATTATTATTATTATTATTATTATTATTATAATAAAAGCCACATCACCAATTTGGCTAGAATCTCTCGTCAAATGGTAGAAAAGTGATTTTTTTTTCGATTTGGCGACACTTAAGTGATCTGGCGGAAAATTTTGACCAAATGAGCGCCATACATAACTCTTGACACTTCTAAACAGTGTCTTATCCCCTTAAATGCACTAGCACGAAATAGAATCCATTTTTTAAATGCAACAGTAGAATCGTCTAGGGTTTGAAAAAGCCCACAAGCAACCAAATCAATCTCATCAATAAACATGGATCCGAGTTTCACCTATCTATACCCTGACTCTTTCATTTAATATGCTCGTATTGACTTCATAATTATCCATTTTGAAGTTCAGCTCGCCACATTGCATTGAACATTATTATGCTTAGGGATGGGACTGCTCTAAAGTCTCCACTGAAAATTTTTTTTGCACCTTCAACTTCACCAAACGAAGATATCATTTTATTTTGTTATGACTTGATTGTACTTGGTGGGAACAAAACTTAGCAACTTGGTCTTCTTCCTTCCCCATCCAAACTTTACTACATCCCTATCTTTGCATCTCTCAAGCGACGTATGCATCCAGTTTTTCTTTCTGGCCCACTTCAGTTGAATGATTCTCCGAAAACGACCAGATGGTCGTTGATTGTGCTACTTTTGTTGTCATGGACGCCCCCAGTGTCTGCGCGTACAGGTTACTTCATTCGTCAACTCGTCGTTTTCTACCTTTTCTCCTTCATCTCCACCCCATGTTTCGGTGCTTATCTTCTCTCTTCGTGATTATATGGACTTTAGTGACATGGTCTTGACTGAGTAAACTCTCCCCCCCACCCCACAATAAATGCAGCACTTGGAGAAAAGAAATGCAGACGAATATGGTTCTGATGTGCTGATGTTTACATTTCTCGTCAATTGGATCAATGGGACTACAATTCATAGTTGTCATGGACAACACTTTTTCTTTTCCCTGACAAAAAAAGAATAGATTGCTAGGAAAGAAGATTTGGTGGGAGTTGGCAGCCAGCCTTTTCGTTTTCCCATCATGTCAACCGAGTCGAAGTGCCTCTTGATGAAGAATTCAATGTGATGCAGCCGCCGAAGCTGAAAGAACAGTTCTCCAAGTTTCAAGATTCTGAGTCATGGGTGTGCAAGTTCTGCCGATTCTGCTGGTTTTTCTCCTTGCAGATTCCATTGGAGATGCAGCTACAAATCCCTATGATTGTAAGCTTTTTTTTTTTTTTTTTTTGGTCGAATTATGATTTTAAGCTTAATTCAACCAAATTCTCGACATTTATTTCCTAAAATGTATTATTCATATTGTTGAATTTAAGAATTCCACAACCCCGCTCGCCTGGACCTTTTGCATGTTTCTGAGCCATTGCCACTTAGATCAACTAAGGTTCCTCCTAGTCAGAGGACGTCACAACATTTACAGGAATCAGAGTAGACCATTTGTCCACAACCAATTATAAGAACCCTGGTACATTGAGATATCGATGCTTGCTATATTCCCATTGACAATGCTAATGTCATTTTTGGGCTGATCTAAGTTTGTTTTCTCCCCCTTTTTCCTGGCTCTTTGATCAATGGTGGCTTTATCACCTGCCATTTTGCCTGAGAAAGTTACAGAAAAAATAAGTAACTGGAGATCTCAAATTTTGCAACGCATCGACCGAGTAAATCTAACTGTTTGTAGTCTTTAGAGTTGGTCAAAATAATGAAATTTCTTACACATCTATTGGTGGTATGATTTTTCTTTGAGCGTGTTCTGGCCTTGAAAATCATTATCTTACATACAGGTCATTCTCATGGATTTGGTTTTAGTATAACTATCTTGCTACTTTCATTTGATAAGGGAATCGGTTACAAAGTTTTTACAATGTCTTAGCCACTCTGGTACAAAGATCCTGCTGTTGGTTGCAATTCAAGCAACCAAGTTCTGCACATTATTAGAGAAGCTACTGTCGGAATATAGATGAACAAAAACTTTTTAAGCAACGTGCTCCAGAGACTTTTGGGATCCTCAGATTCGCACAGTACTGTTGGACTATTACTATTCAATACACACACGACATATGCATTTATTATTTTCTCATTGTTCAATTGGTTTTATATGAATGCAGTCGGCGCTATTAAGGGGCTTATGAGTGATTGGCAAAATACACCACCTAACTGGGTGGGAACTGATCCTTGTGGCGGTGATTGGGATGGGATTGTCTGCACCAATCCTCGCATTACATCCATGTAAGTTCTTGAGCATCCTTTTGGACTTCATATTTGAGAATCTGCATTTCATAATTATATCCATATGTGAAGTTAATTGAACTCTCTTAATTTCAGAACATTGTCGAGCATGGGTTTGACAGGTTTGCTTCCAGGAGACATTGGACAATTATCTGAATTACAGATTCTGTAAATTTCCTATCTCTTTCACTTCCCAGATTATGTTCAATGCAAGGACTTAATTACCGCATTTGTTTCCCATGTCATTTTCTACCTAAAGATAATATAGGACACGCATTTTTAGAATTGGACGTATTGACCATAACTGGAGGCAATTATTGAGAAGAAGGGCTAAAGTTTTTATTCTGCTGTTGTCATGTATGACATGTAGTCCTCCCATCTACATTCTCGTACTTTCTTCTCTCCCATGCATCCTATAATGCTCGTAGCTGTCAATGATTTGCAAGTAGTGGGATTCATGTCTAGAATTTGAACTCTTCATCTGTTTTAGCTGCCTGAAATGGTCTTCTGTAAGTTGTTACTGAGTCTGATAAGCCTTTCGTGTAGGGACCTATCTTACAACAGGGGTCTGACTGGATCTCTTCCTACACAAATTGGAAACTTGATGAAGCTCACGAACTTGTAAGCGATATACATCAGCATTTCTTGTATATCCTGTGTCCCCTGACTTCCATAGTCAAAAATGACCAACCTGCTTTTTCATCTCAAAATGCAAGAATCCTGGTGGGTTGTGGATTTTCTGGTCGAATACCAGATTCCATTGGATCTCTACAGAACCTTGTGTTTCTGTAAGTTCTCTCCCCCATATACTTGATTGGGACCTGACACGTACATGACCAGTTTTTGGACAAGCTAGAACATGTTTTGCTCACCTCAGTTCAACAATGAATTGTTTAAACCTCCTGTTGGGGGTCTTTCTTGAATGCACTATAAAATATTGTTGTCAGCTCATCCTTTACATATTAATCTGTCAGCCACATATTATTCCCCTGATCTTCACAAGTATCTGAATTCGTCCTCCCAATATTTTGCAGATCTTTAAATTCAAATGGATTCAGTGGGCAGATACCCCCTACCATTGGTAACCTTTCTAGGCTCTACTGGTTGGATCTAGCTGACAATCAGCTAACTGGATCTATTCCAGTATCAAAGGGAAGCAAGTTTGGCCTTGATATGCTACTTCACACGAAGCACTTGTATGTGCATGTCTACCAGTTTATTATCTTGCTGTATCTGTGAACTTTCATTTTTGTTGTATTATCTGACTAATATTCTGCTTCATGCACAGTCATTTTGGACAGAACCAACTCTCTGGCACGATTCCTTCCCAATTATTCAGTTCTGGGATGCATCTCATTCATGTGTAAGTTCTGATAATCCACTAAGGCACAGCAGCTGGTCTATTCATTGTTTCCCAGAGCCTTCTCAAGCCTTATCTAAAGAAAGTTAGATCCTCTCTCTCTCTCTATCTCTCTCATAAACTTCTTCAACTTCACAGGATTTTTGATAACAATCGGCTCACAGGTAGCATCCCTCCCACTCTTGGACTAGTGCAAAGTTTGGAAGTTGTGTGAGTATTTATGGTTCTATGCAATCCTTGTGAGGATTACTTGTGCTTTGCACTTCCCATCAATATTTAACCTATTTCAATGGTTACAGACGCTTTGATAGGAACTCTTTAGACGGTGCAGTGCCTGCAAATCTCAACAATCTTACTTCTGTTCAGGAACTGTAAGCAAAACATAATTCTCGTCCGGTCATTTCACTATTTTCTAGTGCATATCACTATAGTCAATCTCCTAATTTTACTGGTCTACTTTTTAGTCTTATTTCCAACAATAGGCTAACTGGTCCATTGCCCAACCTTGCTGGCATGAATGCTCTCAACTACCTGTAAGTACTAATTGTCTTACAATTAACTAATCTCACATGGTGTCATTGCTGATCATTTATGAGTTCTGTGAGGGAGAAGAGAACATGGTGAAATGTAAAAGATAATCTTAGACTCCTTTTCTTAATTTTGAATTCGCCATTACTTATTGTCCCACTGTGACTACGTAAAATATGGACTTTGACTGACGAAGGTGGATTTGCAGGGACATGAGCAATAATACTTTTGACACGACAGATTTCCCTACATGGATTCCAACATTACAGTCTTTGACGACATTGTATGTTTCCCAATCTGTCTTTTGCCTCCACCAATTCACTTCAAACCCAACCCCCAACCCCAACACCCACAAACGCCTTGAAATGGAACATGACATTTCAATATTTTCTGCTTGTGGGTTTCAGACTAGCCATCACTTTCACCTTTGTTAAAGATAAAATAGAAGATCTCTTCATAAATAATAGTCATACCTTTTATCAATTTCAGAATATTGGAACGCACACAAGTTCGAGGAGGGCCACCGGTCATCCTTTTCAGCATTTTCAGTTTGCAGAGAGTGTAAGTATCATCTCCATTTCAATATCTACCTCAATGTAATGGACGTATACTTATTCAAAACTCAGACCTGCTTCATTCAATTGACTTCCTCGTAAGTTTCAACTTGGGCATTAGAAATGATGGGCCGAACATGTGAATTTTCCTGCGACGTCAGGGTCTTAAGACACAACCAGCTGAATGGAACCTTGGATATAGGCACCAACCGTGGCAATCAATTGCAACTAATTGATCTCCAGACCAATTTTATTGATAACTTCAAGCAGAGGGCTGGAGGTTACAGTATCGAGGTGATGTAAGTCATATAAAACTCTTTGGCCCTTTCACTCACTTTATCACAATATGAATCGAGAATGCTTTTTTACACAGTTTTATTGCTAATGTTGTGCCCCTATAATTGTATTTCTGCAGACTTGTCGATAACCCAATTTGTCTAGAAACAGGAGCAGCTGGGCAAAGTTACTGTACCATTCCACAAACCAACACCTCCTCATACTCGACACCACCTAATAGTTGCATCCCACCCGTTTGCAATTCAAATCAGACATCCAGCCCCAACTGTATATGCAGCTATCCTTACACAGGAACTTTAGTCTTCAGAGCTCCTTCTTTCTCAGGTTTAGGAAACTTGACTTATTTCGACAGCCTCGCAAGCTCTATGATGATCTCTTTTCAGTTCTATCAACTTCCAGTAGATTCCATCTCACTGAGTGATCCACGCAAGGATTCATATGATTACCTTCTATTGAATCTCGCGGTCTTCCCATCTGAGGGGGTTAGTTTCAATCGGATGAGCATATACAGTATTGGCTTTGTGCTCAGTAATCAGACTTACAAGCCTCCACATTTATTTGGGCCTTTCTATTTCATCGCCGATCAGTACACAAACTTTGCGGGTAATATCTCCAATTATTTAACAGAGACATGCATTCCATTGCCTTGTCTATCTAGACTATCTTTATTTCTTCATCATACTAACAACAATCTCTCTCCCTCTTTCTCACAGAAGTACAAGTACCAACTACATTAAAAAAATCATCAAACATTGGAGTCATCGTTGGTGCAGCAGCTGGTGGTTTTGCTCTCCTCTTGCTATTGGCTCTTGTGGGGGTTTATGCTTTTCGTCAAAAGAAAAGAGCAGAAAAGGCTGCAGAGCAAAGCAACCCTTTTGGTATGGACAGATTCCCTGCATACTTGCCACTTAGCTTGTCTCTGATTCTGGAAGTAACTGTCAGTCAATATTTGTTGTTATTTATGAAAATGCAGTAAACTGGGACCCAAAAAAGAGCACCAGCGAAATCCTCCAACTCAGAGGAGCTAGATGGTTCTCTCTAGAAGAGCTTAAGAAACACACCAACAACTTCTCAGAAGCCAATGAAATTGGATCTGGTGGTTATGGAAAGGTTTCCTCTCTTGGCTCTCAGTTCTGTTCAGAGAAACCTCAATGAGCATACTCTTGCTCCTATACTCTTTATGATATAGCCAGAGCCTTTGGTTTCGGTCCTGATGTTAACAAGAAAAACCTTCTGTATAAGTTCCATTTATTTGCCAACTTGTTTAAAGGGTAGGCTCACTGTATGACAATTACTGAGTTTAAAATCTCCCGCTAGAATTTCACATGAACAAATAAGGCCTTCTTAGACTTGACAAAAGCAGATGTGAGTTTGCTCATACAGGGAAAAAGTAAAGCTGGGAGTTGGGCAAAGTCGTAGGAGTTGCTACACATTAGTCTCTACTTAGTTTTCTTCTCTTTCCAAGAGAATCTTATATTTTCACATGGCTTTAAATTTTTCAACCGTTTTTCTTATCATAACATTTCCATTTAAGTTGATCCCTGATTGCGTTATATTCCTGAACAGTAAATGATCCTAAAATTTTGTCTACCCTTAATTTCTTGTTTATGTCTCTTAATTCTGAGAACTGTATTGATACTGTGCCAGCATTGTGAAATTTTTTCTGTCTTCAAAATCATCAGGCTGTCCTGAAAACTGGCCAAGTTACAAATTATGTTGTTGCCGTGGCAGGTCTACAGGGGTACTCTGCCCACTGGAACTCTCGTTGCCATAAAACGGGCACAGCAAGGATCTATGCAGGGTGGGATCGAGTTCAAAAATGAGATTGAGCTTCTATTAAGAGTCCATCATAAGAATCTTGTCAGCCTTGTCGGATTTTGTTTTGAGCAAGGTGAACAATTGCTGGTGTACGAGTTCCTTCCAAATGGTACCCTCAAAGAGAGTCTCTCAGGTATCTCCTCTCAAGTTTCTTATGTTGAGAAAGCATTCATGCTGATTTTAGGTTTTTTAAGGAACAATTCCTCGCTCATATCATCTGTGTTCACAATTACAAGTTTCGACTTGCAGGAAAGTCGGGGATTAGATTGGACTGGGCAAGAAGACTCAAAGTAGCCATTGGTGCAGCCCGAGGTCTGGCTTATCTTCATGAGCTTGCTAATCCTCCGATCATACATAGGGACATAAAATCAACCAACATCCTATTGGATGATCATTTGAATGCAAGAGTTGCTGATTTTGGTCTCTCCAAGCTCTTGAGAGAAGGTGAAAGGGGTCATGTCACCACTCAAGTCAAAGGAACAATGGTCAGTAATGAGCTTTAGTCTAACGTTAGATAGTCAAATTTTTCTCGGCAACACACAAACTTTGAATGAGTTTTGATTCCTAAAATCTTTTGCGGAAATTTTGCATTAGTTCCCCGATTCCCAGGACAATCCATATTCTTGAGAACCTGGTAATTGTCTGGAGAAGAATTGCACTTTACAGTTTTTGGTAACAATATAAGATAATTCTTCTTTTCAGTTTGGATAATTATCATGATTATTTGTGCAGATTCATATGAGAGAAGATGCTAGTTTGTCTCATAACAAAAGACAATTAATTAAGCTAAGTCGATGGAAAAAGGCTTTAGTGTTGGTCATTATTGTTCGTGTAGCTTTCATGATGTGTTTTACAAACCGATCATGCTATATTCTTGTGAAGGGCTACTTGGATCCTGAATACTACATGACACAGCAGCTGACCGAGAAGAGCGATGTCTATAGCTTCGGAGTATTGATGCTGGAACTCCTTACAGCCCGAACGCCAATAGAGCAGGGCAGATATATTGTGAGAGAAGTGAGGGTGCTCATGAATAAGGACAAAGATTTGTACAATCTGCAGGGGATTCTCGACCCAGCCATCGGATTGGGCACGTCTTTGAAGGGTCTTGAGAGGTTTGTGGAGTTAGGAATGAGATGTGTGGAAGAATCAGGAGCAGACAGGCCAACCATGGGAGAGGTGGTGAAGGAAATCGAGAACATCATGGTTTTCGCGGGTTTGAATCCAAAGGCCGAATCGGCGACCACTTCAGCCAGTTATGAGGAGGCGAGTAAGGGGTATGCTGCACATCCCTACGGCAATGAAGACTTCTCAGAGTATAGCGGGGGCTTCCCACCTTCAAGGATCGAACCCCAGTAGGCAAATTACAGTCATGATCAGCTTCAGTGTACATTAAGAAAATCAAACTAGCATATGTAGTCATGACCAACTCTTTCCAGATGTTCAGGTCTTGTGATGTTTGTATCATATTGAGAATTTAATCATGTAAAATTGCTGGCCTCTATGTGTAAGTAGAATTCTGAAGGAAGTAATCATTCGTCTTCCACCTGTACAACCAGCGGAGAAGACAGTGTATGGACTCGTTTTATGAGTGATTGGGAGGATATGAGGGCCACCACGAACACCTTGTAACTTCCTGGACTGCCGGTTCTGGCTTGCCTGCTTCTTCGCATGGTCTTCATGGCTCGCCATGTCTCATGAATCTTGCCTATGAGCGAAGGCTGCCTGTGCTTCTGATGAGACGAGAAGTAGAGAGTTGGGTCAGGAGGAGCCAAGAAAGAGTATCAGAAATAAAGACAAAATAATATTTGGAGTCCCAAAACTTGGTACCGAAAAATATATAAGTGTCAAAAGTATGAAAGTAACACTTAAATATCACATGTTTTGAAAAATTAGACGCTCGAGTGTCAAGTGTATGCCCTTTGGAAATCTTAGGTCGCAATTTTTATTAATATTAATTATCCATGGCTCGCCGAAGAGCTAACTCAACAAAAAAAAAAAAATACCAAAACAACATTGCTTTGGTGCGGATTTGAATTTTAATATAAATATTAATTTAATTAAATTAAAAGCCAAAAGCAAAAAAAAAAAAAAAAAAACCGTTGTAGAGTGGTAGGGATTGAGCCCTTACTACCGCTGCCTCTCCGTCGTCACTAGGAAGGACCAGCCACCCTTGCCGAATCTAAGGGACGCTGGTCGGTTGAGGTCGCCAACCCCTAGTAAGGGCTCAGCAACCTCGGCCAACCCTTCCCCCACCGTCACTAGGGTTGTTTTTGCACTTATCTAGCAATGTTAGCGTGCAAAATGACATCATTTTACACTTCCCTCGTCGAACAATCGTCATGTCAATATTTTGACTGGATTTTCTCACTATTGACACTTAATAAATCAATTTTGCTCCGATTTTAATATTTAAATATCATGATCTTAACTTTTAGCACTTAAATGTTATCCCGTGCTAAGTTTTGGCACTCTAAGGTCGGTGTGTTTTTAAATAAGTGTTGGTAATGCAAAGCTAGGTGGAATCAAAGAATTCGATCACTCAGCTCTGTAATTTTCAAAATGAGTTGGTAAAAAAGTTTGTTAGAGCAAACAAAAGTGATAACTCGATAGAACGAGTTGGTGAATATAATAGGAACAAACAAATACTAATAAGCAGTCTATTGATCATTGTAAGCTAGTTAACTATTTAAGAAAAGTAAATCATACAAATAAAGATTGATAAATTATTTATAGTTGGCAAATTTAAGTTGTCTAGTAGAAAGGTATATAAAAATTGGCAAAGGACGAGAGAAGCTTTTTTCTTTTTCTTTTTTTTTTTGGGGGTCAAAGAGTGGGGAAATTGGTATTTGAAAAGAAAACACCAATTAATTATTTGTGATTATAAAAAGAGTTGGTAGTGAGATAAATAAAGATGGTAATTCGTAGAAAAGTTGATAAATAAAGAGAACAAATAAATGTTAGTAATATGCAATTGAAACGAGAATTAACAACAAAAACTTGTTGGCAACAAACTCTTTTTACCAAGTATTTTGATACTTACCAAATCTCGAGGAAATCCACGAAATAGAATCTTATTTTTTCATCAGAATAGTAGAATCGTCTAGGGTTCGAAAAAAGTCTGCAAACAACTAAATTAATCTTATCAATAAACACGAATCTGAGCTGCAATGACATCTAATTCACCTATCTATACCCTGACTCTTTCATTCAATATGTTCTTATTGACTTCATAATTATCCATTGTGAAGTTCTGCTCGCCACTGTGCGCTGAACATTATCATGCTTGGAGATGAGGACTGCTCTAAAGTCTCCCCTTAGTCTCCCCTTAAATAAATTTTTGCTCCTTCAACTTCCCCAAACGAAGACATCTTTTCTATTTTGTTATGACTTGATTGTACTTGGTCTTCCTCCTTCCCCATCCAAACTTTACTACATCCCTATCTTTGCATGTCTCAGCTTCCAGTTTTTTTCTGGCCCAATTCAGTTGAATGATTCTTCGAAAACGACCAGATGGTCGTTGACTGTGCTCCTTTTGTCATGGACGCGACCAGTGTAATCGTGTACAGTTACTTCATTCATCAACTTGTCGTTTTCTACCTTTTCTCCTTCATCTTCAACCCATGCTTCGGTGCTCATCTTCTCTCTTCTTGAGTATTTGGACTTTGTGACTTGGTAGTGACTGAGTAAACGTCCCCCCAATAAAACAAATGCAGCAGTTGGAGAAAAGAAATGCGGACGAATATGGTTCTGACGTGCTGATGTTTACGTTTCTCGTCAATTGGATCAACGAGACTACAATTCATAGTTGTCACGGACTTATTATTTTCCCTGATAAAAAAAAACAAAAGACTACTAGGAAAGAGAGATATGCTGGGAGTTGGCAGCCAGCCATTTCATTTTGCCATCATGTCAACCGAGTTGAAGTGTCCCTTGATGAAGAATTCAATGTGATGCAACTGCCGAAGCTGAAAGAAGAGCGTTGAGCTCTCCAAGTTTCGAGATTCTGAGTCATGGGTGTGCGAGTTCTGGTGATTCTGCTAGTTTTTCTCCTTGGAGAGTCCATTGGAGATGCAGCTACAAATCCTTATGATTGTAAGCTTAATTCAACCACTTTCTTGACATTTATTTCCGAAAATGTTTTATTCATATAGTTGAATTTGCGAATTCCACAAATGCTCTCGCCATAACTTTTTGCATGTTTCTGAGCCACTGCTGCTTAGATGAACTAAGGTTCCTCCTAGTCAGAGGACGTCACAACATTTACAGGAATCAGTTTGTCCACAACCAATTTTAAGGACCCTATTGCACCGAACTTTTTTGAGATATGGATGTTTCCTATATTTTTATCAACAATGCTAAAGTCAATTTTGGACAGACCTAATCTGTTTTCTCCCCATTTTCCTGCCTCTTTGATTAATGATGGCTTTATCGCCTGCCATTTTGCCTAAAAAGTTTCAGTAAATCTAACTGATTGTAGTCTTTAGAGTTGGTCAAAATAATGAAATTTGTTCATATCTATTGGTGGTATGATTTTTCTTAAGCATGTTCTGGCCTTGGAAGCCATTATCTTACATACAGATCATTCTCACGGATTTGGTTTTGGTATAACGATCATGCTACCTTTGTTTGATAAGGGAATGAGTTACAAATATTTTACAGGGTCATAGTTCCTCTGGTACAAAGATCCTGCTGTTGGTTGGCTATTCAAGCAAACAAAGTTCTGGACATTATTAGAGAAGCTACTGTTGGAATATAAATGAACGATCACTTTTCTAGCAACATGCTCCTGAGACTTTTATGTTCCTCAAATTCACACAGAACTGTTGGATTATTGCTGTTCAATACACACACAAGACATATGCATTTATTATTTTCTCATTGTTCAATTGGTCATATTTGAATGCAGTCAGCGCAATTGAGGGGCTTATGAGTTATTGGCAACATACACCACCCAACTGGGTGGGGACTGATCCTTGTGGCAATGGTTGGGATGGGATTGGCTGCACCAATTCTCGCATTACTTCCATGTATGTTTTTGAGCATCCTTTTGGATTTCATATTTGAAAATCTGCATTTCATAATTATATCTAAATTTGCAGTTAATTGGACTCTCTTAATTTCAGAACATTGTCGAGCATGGGTTTGACAGGTTCGCTTCCAGGAGACATTGTACAATTATCTGAATTACGGATTCTGTAAATTCCCTATCTCTTTTACTTCCCAGATTATGTTCAATGCAAGGACTTAATTACCACATTTGTTTCCCATGTCTTTTTCTACTGAAAGATAATATAGGACACAAATTTCTGTAAAATTGGATGTATTGACCATAATGGAGGCACTTATTGAGAAGAAGGGCTTAAGTTTTTATTTTTCTGTTGTCATGTATGACATGTGGTCCTCCCATCTAGATTCTTGTACTTTCTTCTCTCCCATGCATCCTATAATGCATGTGAAGCTGTCAATGATGTGCAAGTAGTGGGATTCATGTCTACAATTTGGTCTTCTTTATCTGTTTTAGCTGCCTGAAATGGTCTTCTGTAAGTTGTTACTGAGTATGATAAGCCTTTCATGTAGGGACCTATCTTACAACAGGGGTCTGACTGGATCTCTTCCTGCACAAATTGGAAACTTGATGAAGCTCACGAACTTGTAAGCTATATACATCAGCATTTCTAGTATATCCTGTGTCCCCTGACTTTCAAAGTCGAAAATGACCAACCTGCCTTTTCATCTCAAAATGCAAGAATCCTGGTGGGTTGTGGATTTTCTGGTCAAATACCAGATTCCATTGGATCTCTGCAGAACCTGGTGTTTCTGTAAGTTCTTTCCTCCATATACTTGGTTGCGACCTGATATGTACATGACCAGTTTTTGGACAAGCTAGAACATGTTTTGCTCAACCTGATTCAGCAATGAATTGTTTAAACCTCCTGTTGGAGGCCTTTCTTGAATGTACTATAAATATTGTTCTCAGCTCATATTTTGTAGAGTGTGCAGCTCTGCTCTAATGCCATTTATAGGGTATGCAACCCTTGTAGGATATGCGGAAGCGTTGTGGGGGTAACACAGGAGAATTGTAATAAACAACTGAAGATACGTGTTATACTAAACCGTGATACAAGTATAACATTCAAAATGTTCTTCTCTCACAACTATCCCAATTTACCTTCTCTCACCACACTCTAAACTTTCAAAGCAAATTAGCTGATATAAGCAGACACTCAGCTATTCTATCTTTCCTCTCGCTCACGGAGGAACGACTCGCTTGTGCAGAGCTACTCTTTCTCTCAGGCTGCGTTGCCTCTTTTCTCTCTTGGAGCTCACCCTTTTTCCATCTGGTGACTTGTCCTCAAATGCTTCTCCTCTAAGCCTTATATATAGGCTGAAGCTTCACTGCGACAAGTCCAGTGGCTGACTTCATACATAATGGACTTCCATTTATTTCTTGGGCGAGTTGGCAAGTTGCAGGTGCCAAATTGTCACCAGCTAGTCTTCCTTTTCCAACTTCATGCAGTGAAGAAAACCTTATCCAATCAATCTCCTTAGCAAGTTAAACTTTACTTGCTTCTTTTGACTTTGTGACCAAAACTTGTCTCTCGTTTTGTTTCATGTGTGACTGAAACAAGAAGACTCTCAAGAGTTCTTCACTTGGGTTCTTAATCACCGACTTTTAATATCCAGCATTCGCACTGGAATAGGTCGGCACATCAGAGGCAAAGTCCAACTAGAAATTATCTCATTTTAATATTAGGTGTTGACTCCAACATGCTTTATATGTTAATCTGACAGTCACATATTATTCTCCTGATCTTCACAAGTATCTGAATTCGTCCTTCCACTACATTGCAGATCTCTAAATTCAAATGAATTCAGTGGGCTGATTCCCCTACCATTGGTAACCTTTCTAGGCTCTACTGGCTGGATCTAGCTGACAATCAGCTAACTGGATCTATTCCAGTGTCAAATGGAAGCAATCCTGGCCTTGATATGCTACTTCACACGAAGCACTTGTATGTGCATGTCTTCCAGTTTATTATCTCGCTGAATCTGTGAACTTTCATCTTTGTTGTGTTATCTGACTAATATTCTGCTTCATGCAGTCATTTTGGGCAGAACCAACTCTCTGGCACAATTCCTTCCCAATTATTCAGTTCTGAGATGAGTCTTATCCATGTGTGAGTTCTGATAATCCACTAGGTCACTGTATCTGGTCAATCCATTGTTTCCTTGAGGCTTCTCAAGCCTTATCTAATGAAAGATCATATCCTCTCTCTCTCTCTCTCTCTCTCTCTGTGTCTCCCCTCACTGCACTGTTGTTATCCTCTCTTGATACTCAAAGCATCTCTCTAGGAGAGAGGCAGTGAAAAGCAGAGAAGGCAATGGCCTGCTAATGCCTTTTTTAAGATAGGAATCCTCATAAACTTCTTTAACTGTGCAGGCTTTTTGACAACAATCAGCTCGCAGGTAGCATCCCTTCCACTCTTGGACTGGTGCAGAGTTTGGAAGTTGTGTGAGTATTTATGGTTCTACACAATCCTAATGAGAATTACTTCCCTTCTGATTGCACTTCGAGTCAATGTTTAACCTATTTCAATGGTCACAGACGCTTTGATACGAACTTTTTAAGTAGTGCAGTCCCTGGAAATCTCAACAATCTTACATCTGTTCAAGAACTGTAAGCAAAACATAATTTATGGTCATGTCATTTTACTGTTTTCTAGTGGATATCACCATAATCATCTTCTAAATTTACTGGTCTACTTTGTAGTCTTCTTTCCAACAACAGGCTAACTGGTCCGTTTCCCAACCTTACTGGCATGAACGCCCTCAACTACCTGTAAGTAATAATTGTCTTACAATTAGCTAGTCGCACATGGTGTAATTGCTGATCATTATGTTTTCTCTGAGGGAAACAGAGCACAACGTGAAATGTAAAAGATAATCTTAAACTCTTTTTCTTAATTTTGAATTTGCCCATTGCTTATTGTCCCACTGTGACTATGGTGGATTTGCAGGGACTTGAGCAATAATAGTTTTGATGCGACAGATTTCCCTACATGGATTCCAACATTACAGTCTTTGACAACATTGTACGTTTCCTAATCTGTCTTTCGTCTCCATCAACTCACTTCAACCCCCTCCCCTTTCGGAATGGAACATGACATTTCATTGTTTTCTGGTGGTGGGTTTCGGACTAGCCATCTCTTTCCCCTTTTCCAAAGATAAAATAGGAGATTTCTGAGTAAATAATAGGTTTACACCTTCTATCAATTTTAGAATGCTGGAACACACGCAAGTTCGAGCCATACCCGTCATCCTCTTCAGCATTTTCAGTTTGCAAAGTGTGTAAGTGTCATCTCGATCTCAATACTGACATCAATGTAATGGATGTATACTTCTTCAAAACTCGACCTGCTTCATTCAATTGACTTCCTGGTGCATTTGAACTTGGACATTAGGGATGATGGCTGAACGTGTGAGTTTTCTTGTGATGTCAGGGTCTTAAAAAACAACAATTTGAATGGAACCTTGGATATAGGCACCAGCCATAGCAATCAATTGCAACTCATTGATTTGCAGATCAATCTTATTGATAGCTTCAAGCAGAGTACTGGAGTTTACAGTGTCGCAGTGATGTAAGTCATATAAAGCTCTCAGGCCCTTTCACTCACCGTGTCACAAGATGAATCGAGAATGCTTTTTTACACAGTTTTATTGCTAATGTTGTGCCTGTATAATTGTGTTTCTGCAGACTTGTTGATAACCCGATTTGTCAAGAAACAGGAGCAATTGGGCAAAGTTACTGTACCATTCCACAAACCAACACCACCTTATACTCAACACCGCCTAATAGTTGCATCCCACCCCTTTGCAATTCAAATCAGACATCCAGCCCCAACTGTAAATGCAGCTATCCTTACACAGGAACTTTAGCCTTCAGAGCTCCTTCTTTCTCAGGTTTAGGAAACTCGACTTATTTCGAGAACCTTGCAAGCTCTATGATAAACTCTTTTCACTCCTATCAACTTCCAGTAGATTCCATCTCGCTGAGTGATCCACGTAAGGATTCATATAATTACCTTAGACTGAATCTGGCGGTCTTCCCCATCCGAGGGTTCATTTCAATCGGACTGGCATAAACAGTGTTGGCTTTGTGCTCAGTAATCAGACTTACCAGCCTTCAGCATTATTTGGGCCTTTCTATTTCATCGGCGATCAGTACATGAACTTTGATGGTAATATCTCCAACTATTTAACAGAGACACACATTCTGCTGCCTTTTCTATCTAGATTATCTTTATATCTTCATCATACCAACAACAATCTCTCTCCCTCTGTCTCACTGGAGTACAGTACCGACTCCATCCACAAAATCGTCAAACATCGGAGTTATCGTTGGTGCAGCAGCTGGTGGTTTTGTTCTCCTCTCGCTATTGGCTCTTGCGGGTGTTTATGCTTTTCGTCAAAAGAAAAGAGCAGAAAAGGCTACAGAGCAAAGCAACCCCTTTGGTATGGGCGGATTCACTGCCGTTGGTATTTGCGGAAGCGTGTTTGATGTGTGTGCAAGGGAGTATTTTGTATGTGAATTATCAACAGAGCAAAAGAACTATGAACAAAGTGGGCAAGGGCAAAGTGATAATAAGAATGTGTAAAAGAGGCGGCAGCAAAGAAGTACAGGGGAACAAAAAGAAGTATTTTATTATTTCGTTTTAGTGCAAAGGGAAGGGGAAGGAGCTTGCTTACCGACTTATGGCCCACCATCTTTGACTTCTAGTAGATTCTTTACAATTTTTTTTCTTGAACAACCAACTCTTCTAGGAAAAATCTCTGCCATTTGTGGAGATAATTTTATGGACTCTTCTAGGATGTTTCTTGACTTCTCTAGCTCAATTCTATTTTGAAGTTTGAAGTTTATAGAAATTGGATCAATAATTTAACAACTGCAGACTTGCCACTTAGCTTGTCTCTGATTCCGGAAGTAAGTCTCAGTCAGTAGTTGCTATTTGTGGAAATGCAGTAAACTGGGACCCAAATGAGAGTGGCGGCGGCATCCCCCAACTCCAAGGAGCAAGATGGTTTTTTCTCTTGAAGAGCTAAAGAAATACACCAACAACTTCTCAGAAGCCAACGAAATTGGATCTGGCGGCTATGGAAAGGTTTACTCTCTTGGCTCTCAGTTCTGTTAAGAGGAACCTCAATTAGCATACCCTTGCTCCTATACTCTTTATAATGTCCCCAAAGCCTTTCACAGTCTTCATGTTAACAAGAAAAATCTTCTGTATAAGTTCCATTTATTCGCCATCTTGTTGGAAGCATAGGCACACTCAATAACGTATGACAATTACTGAGTTTGACATCTCCCGCTAGAATTTCACATGAACAGATAAGGGCTTCTTAGACTTGACAAAACCGGATGTGAGTTTGCTCATACAGAGAAAAAGTTAAGCTGAGAGATGGGCAAAGTCATGTATTGCTACACATTTGTTTGTACTTAGTTTTCTTCTCTTTCCAAGAGAATCATATATTTTCACACAGCTTTAAATTTTCCAACCGCTTGTCTTATCTAGATGTTTCCATTTAAGTTTATCCTTGATTGAATTAAATTCCTAAACAGTAAATGTATCTAAAACTTTTTCTTGCCTTAATTTCCTGGTTGTCTCTTTAATCTGAAAAATGTATTGGTACGGTGCCAGCGTTGTGAAATTTTTTTTTTTTATTTGTCTTCAAAATCATCAGCTGTCCTGAAAACTGCCCAAATTATAAATTTTGTTGTTGCTGTGGCAGGTCTACAAGGGTACTCTTCCCACTGGAAATCTTGTCGCCATAAAACGAGCACAGCAGGGATCTATGCAGGGTGGAGTCGAGTTCAAAAATGAGATTGAGCTTCTATCGAGAGTCCATCACAAGAATCTTGTCAGCCTTGTCGGTTTTTGTCTTGAGCAAGGAGAAAAATTGCTAGTGTACGAGTTCCTTCCAAATGGTACCCTCAAGAGAGTCTCTCAGGTATCTCCTCTCAAGTTTCTTATGTTGAGAAGGCATTCGTGTGGATTTTAGGTTTTTTAAGAAACAATTACTCGCCCATATCATTTGTGTTCACAATTACAAGTTTCAACTAGCAGGAAAGTCGGGGATCAGGTTGGATTGGGCAAGAAGACTCAAAGTAGCCATTGGTGCAGCCCGAGGTCTGGCTTATCTTCATGAGCTTGCTAATCCTCCGATCATACATAGGGACATAAAATCAACCAACATCCTATTGGATGATCACTTGAATGCGAAGGTTGCTGATTTTGGTCTCTCCAAGCCCATGGGAGATGGTGAAAGGGGTCATGTCACCACTCAAGTAAAAGGAACAATGGTCAGTAATGAGCTTTAGTCTAACGTTAGATATTCAAACTTTTCTTGGCAGTACAGAAATTTCGCATGTGTTCCCTGATTCCTAAAACAATCCATGTTAGCGAGAACCCAGTGATTGTCTGGAGAAGAAGTGCACTTTTCAGGTTTCGGTCAGGAGTCTCTTTTGGAAAACAATATAAGATGATTGTTCTTTTCAGTATGGATGATTATCATGATAATTTCTGCAGTCATATGAGAGACAATTAATTTACCAAAGCCATTGAGAAAAGGGTCATAGAGCTTAAGGTATTAGTGTTCGTGTAGCTTTCTTGATGAGTTTTACAAACCAATCATGCTATATTCTTCTGTAGGGCTACTTGGATCCTGAATACTACATGACGCAGCAGCTGACTGAGAAGAGCGATGTCTATGGCTTCGGAGTATTGATGCTGGAACTCCTTACAGCCAGAAGGCCAATAGAGCGGGGCAGATATATTGTGAGAGAAGTGAGGATGCTCATGAATAAGGACAAAGATTTGTACAATCTGCAGGGGATTCTCGACCCTGCCATTGGTTTGGGCACGTCTTTGAAGGGTCTCGAGAGGTTTGTGGAGTTAGCAATTAGATGTGTGGAAGAATCAGGAGCAGACAGGCCAACCATGGGAGAGGTGGTGAAGGAAATCGAGAACATCATGGTTTTCGCGGGTTTGAATCCAAAGGCCGAATCGGCGACCACTTCAGCCAGTTATGAGGAGGCGAGTAAGGGGTATGCTGCACATCCCTACGGCAATGAAGACTTCTCACAGTATAGTGGGGGCTTCCCACCTTCGAGGATCGAACCCCAGTAGGCAAATTACAGTCATGATCAGCTTCAGTGTACATTAAGAAAATCAAACTAGCATATGTAGTCATGACCAACTCTTTCCAGATGTTCAGGTCTTGTGATGTTTGTATCATATTGAGAATTTAATCATGTAAAATTGCTGGCCTCTATGTGTAAGTAGAATTCTGAAGGAAGTAATCATTCGTCTTCCACCTGTACAACCAGCGGAGAAGACAGTGTATGGACTCGTTTTTTGAGTGATTGGGAGGATATGAGGGCCACCACGAACACCTTGTAACTTCCTGGACTGCCGGTTCTGGCTTGCCTGCTTCTTCGCATAGTCTTCACCGCTCGCCATGTCTCGTGAATCTTGCCAATGAGCGAAGGCTGCTTGTGCTTCTGAAGTAGAGGAAGGAAGAAAAACGCATAAATGTTCTGCTGTGTTAACCTTTGAACCAAATAATAAGATGACTAGATGAGTATGTCAGAAATAAAAGAAGTTGGTTATTTAAAGAAAATCCAATAAATGTTAGTAATGAACTCAGAGAGTTAATAACGCTAGATTAACTAGTCATAGAATTGTATAAAATGATTAATGAGTCAGGTAAATAAAAATGGTAATTTAAAACGAAAATAAATATTAATAAGTACTAAATAAATGTGGTAACTTAATCGGAGAAAAGATAGTAAGTTATATTAAAAAAATGGTTTTCTATATAATGGTTAGTAAACGTGAGGTGTCGCTAATATAGGTAAATAAATGTGGTTAACAATGCAAGATGCATTTGTGTTGTTAGATCTAAGAGCAGATGGTAAATTAATAGCAAAATAATCCAAATAAATATTGGTAAATAACTCAAATAAGTGTTGGTAATGTAAAGCTAGTTGGAATTAGAGAAAATTCAATCACTCAACTTGATAATTTTCAAAATGAATTGGTAAAAAAGTTTGTTAGTAGAGCAAATAAAAGTGATAACTCGATAGAAAAAGTTGGTGAATATAATAGCAACAAATAAATACTAATAAGCAACTCTATTGATAACCGTTAGCTAGTTAACTATCTAAGAAAAGTAAGTCACACAAATAAAGATTGATAAATCATTTACAGTTGGCAAATTTAAGCTGTTTGGTAGAAAGGCACATAAAAATTGGTGAAGGATGAGAGAAGCTTTTTTTTTCTTTTTGTGGATCAAAGAGTAGGCAAGTTGGTATTTAAAAAAGAAAAGACCAATTAAATATTAGTAATTAACTCATGCAGGAGCTGGTAATGCATTATTAGTTGGTACGTGAAAAGTTGACAATTACTTTAATTGAGATTTGTGATTATAAAAAGAGTTGGTAGTGAGATAAATAAAGGTGGTAATTCATAGAAAAGTTGATAAATAATTAGAACAAATAAATGTTAGTAATATGCAATTCAAATGAGAATTGGTAACAAAAAAATTGTCAGTAACAAACTCTTTTTATCAAGTCTTTTGATACTTATCAAATCTCGAGGAAATCCACTAGCACGAAATAGAATTTGTTTCTTTCAACAGAATAGTAGAATCGTCTAGGGCTCAAAAAAGCCCGCAAGTAACCAAATTTAATCTTATCAATAAACATGAATCCGAGCTGCAATTACATCTAAATCAACTATCTATACCCTGACTCTTTCATTCAATATGTTCTCATTGACTTCATATTGACTTCATAATTATTTATTGTGAAGCTCTGCTCACCACATTGCATTGAACATTGTTATGCTTGGAGATGAGGACTGCTCTAAAGTCTCCACTTAAATAAATTTATTGCTCCTTAAACTTCACCAAACGAAGACATCGTTTTATTTTATTATGACTTGATTGTACTTGGTGGGAGCAAAACTTAGCAACTTGGTCTCCCTCCTTCCCCGTCCAAACTGTACTACAAACCTATCTTTGCATGTCTCAAGCAAATGTTTTTTCTGGCCCAATTCAGTTGAATGATTCTTCGAAAACGACCAGACGGTCGTTGACTCTGCTACTAATGTCATGGACGCCACCAGTGTCTGCGCGTACAGGTTACTTCATTCGTAAACTTGTCGTTTTCTACCTTTCTCCATCATCTTCGACCCATTTTTCGGTGCTCATCTTCTCTCTTCTTAATCATTCGGACTTTGTGACATGGCATTGACTGAGTAAACTCCCCCCATTAAAATAAATGCAGCAATTGGAGAAAAGAAATGCAGACGAATAGGGTTCTGGCGAGCTGATGTTTACATTTCTCGTCAATTGGATCAACGAGACTCCAATTCATAGTTGTCACGGCCAAGACTTTTCTTTTTCCCTGATTAAAAAAAAAGAAAAAAAAAGAAAAGAAAAGATTGCCAGGAAAGAAAGATATGCTGGGAGTTCGCAGCCAGCCATTCATTTTTGCCATCATGTCAACCGAGTTGAAGTGTCCCTTGAGGAAGAATTTCGCAGCCAGCCATTCATTTTGCCATCATGTCAACCGAGTTGAAGTGTCCCTTGAGGAAGAATTCAATGTGATGCAACTGCCGAAGCTGAAAGAAGAGCATTGAGTTCTCCAAGTTTTGAGATTCTAAGTCATGGATGTGCGAGTTCTGGCAATTCTGCTAGTTTTTCTCCTTGGAGATTCCACTGGAGATGCAGCTACAAATCCTTATGATTGTAAGCTTAATTTCTTGACATTTATTTCCCAAAATGTGTTATTCATATAGTTGAATTTGCGAATTCCACAAATCCTCTCGCCTGGACTTTTTGCATGTTTCTGAGCCATTGCCGCTTAGAAGAACTAAGGTTCCTCCTAGTCAGAGGATGTCACCACATTTACAGGAATCAGTTTGTCCACAACCAATCATAAGAGCCCTATTGCACTGAACTTTTTGAGATATCGTTGTTCCTATATTCCTATCAACAATGCTAAAATCAATTTTGGGCAGATCTAAGTCTGTTTTCTCCCCTTTTGCCTGCCTCTTTGATTAATGGTGGCTTTATCTTCTGCTATTTTGCCTTAAAAATTTCAGAAAATAAGTAGCTGGAGATAAATTTTGCAATGCATCGACCAAGTAAATCTAACTGATTGTTGTCTTTAGAGTTGGTCAAAATAATGAAATTTGTTATACATCTATTGCTGGTATGATTTTTGTTTAAGCATGTTCTGGCCTTGGAAGTCATTATCTTACTTACAGGTCATTCTCACAAATTTGGTTTTGGTACAACGACCATGCTAGTTTCGTTTGATAAGGGAATCAGTTACGAATATTTTACAGGGTCTTAGCCCCTCTGGTACAAAGATCCTGCTGTTGGTTGGCTATTCAAGCAACCAAAGTTCTGGATTGTGATCCTTAGATCCACACAGAACTGTTGGATTACTGCTATTCAATACACACACAAGACATATGCATTTATTATTTTCTCATTGTTCAACTGGTCGTATTCAAACGCAGTCAGTGCAATTATGGGGCTTAAAAGTGATTGGCAAAATACACCACCCAACTGGGTGGGGACTGATCCTTGTGGCAATGGCTGGGATGGGATTCACTGCACCAATTCTCGCATTACTTCCATGTAATTTTTTAGCATCCTTTTGGACTTCATATTTGATAATCTGCATTTCATAATTATATCCATATGTGCAGTTAATTGGACTCTCTTAATTTCAGAATGTTGTCGAGCATGGGTTTGACAGGTTCGCTGGGAGACATTGGACAATTGTCTAAATTACAGATTCTGTAAATTCACTATCTCTTTCACTTCCCAGATTATCTTCAATGCAAGGACTTAATTACCACATTTGTTTCCCATGTCTTTTTCTACCGAGAGAACATATAGGACACAAATTTCTGTGAATTGGATGTATTGACCATAACTGAAGGCAATTATTGAGAAGACGGGCTTAAGTTTTTATTTTGCTGTTGTCATGTATGTAGTCCTCCCATCTAGATTCTTGTACTTTCCTCTCTCCCATGCATCCTATAATGCATGTGAAGCTGTCGATGATGTGCAGGTAGGGGGATTCATGTCTAGAATTTGGTCTTTTTTTATCTGTTTTAGCTGCCTGAAATGGTCCTCTGTAAGTTGTTACTGAGTATAATAAGCCTTTCGTGTAGGGACCTATCTTACAACAAGGGTCTGACTGGATCTCTTCCTGTACAAATAGGAAACTTGATGAAGCTCACGAACTTGTAAGCTTTATAAATCAGCATTTCTAGTATATTCTGTGTCCCCTGACTTTCAAAGTCGAAAATGACCAACCTGCCTTTTCATCTCAAAATGCAAGAATCCTGGTGGGTTGTGGATTTTCTGGTCAAATACCAGATTCCATTGGATCTCTACATGACCTGGTGTTTCTGTAAGTTCTCTCCCCCATATACTTGATTGGGACATGACACGTACATGACCAGTTTTTGGACAAGCTAGAACATGTTTTGCTTGACTTAATTCAACAATGAATTGTTTTAACCTCCTGTTGGAGTTCTTTCTTGAATGTACTATAAAATATTGTTGTCAGCTCATGCTTTACTTATTAATCTAACAGTCACATATTATTCTCCTGACCTTCGCAAGCGTCTGAATTCGTCCTTCCAATATATTGCAGATCTCTAAATTCAAATGAATTCAGTGGGCTGATTCCCCCTACCATTGGTAACCTTTCTAGGCTCTACTGGCTGGATCTAGCTGACAATCAGCTAACTGGATCTATTCCGGTATCAAATGGAAGCAATTTTGGCCTTGATATGCTACTTCACACGAAGCACTTGTATGAGCATGTCTTCCAGTTTATCTCGCTGTATCTGTGAACTTTCATTTTTGTTGTGCTATCTGACTAATATTATGCTTCATGACAGTCATTTTGGACAGAACCAACTCTCTGGCACGATTCCTTCCCAATTATTCAGTTCTGGGATGAATCTCATTCATGTGTAAGTTCTGATAACCCACTAGGGCACTGCAGCTGGTCTATTCATTGTTTCCTAAAGGCTTCTCAAGCCTTATATAAAGAAAGTTCGATCCTCTCTCTCTCTCTCTCTCTCTCTCTCTCTCTCTCTAACCTTCACATCTTTGTTATCCTCGCTTGATACTTGAAGCATCTCTCTTTAAGAGAGGCAGTGAAAAGCTGAGAATGCAATGGCCTGCTCATCCTTTATTTTAAGATAGGAATCCTTATAAACTTTTCAACTACGCAGGCTTTTTGACAGCAATCACCTCACAGGTAGCATCCCTTCCACACTTGGACTGGTGCAAAGTTTGGAAGTTGTGTAAGTATTTATGGTTCTACACAATCGTTGTGAGGATTAATTGTGCTCATTGCACTTCCAGTCAATGTTTAACCTATTTCAATGGTTACAGACGCTTTGATAGGAACTCTTTATATGGTGCAGTGCCTGCAAATCTCAGCAATCTTACATCCGTTCAAGAACTGTAAGCAAAACATAATTCTCGTTGTGTCACTTCACTATTTTCCGTGCATATCATTATAATCAATCTTTTAAATTTACTGGTCTACTCTTTAGTCTTCTTTCCAACAATAGGCTAACTGGTCCATTGCCCAACCTTGCTGACATGAACAATCTCAACTACTTGTAAGTAATAATTGTCTTACAATTAGCTAATTGCACATGGTGTAATTGCGGATCATTTATGAGTTCTCTGACGGAGCAGAGAACATGGTGAAATGTAAAAGATTATCTTTGACTCCTTTTCTTAATTTTGAATTCGCCATTGCTTATTGTCCCACCATGACTACGTAAAACATGGACTTTGACTGACAATGGTGGATTTGCAGGGACTTAAGCAATAATAGTTTTGACGCGACAGATTTCCCTACATGGATTCCAACATTACAGTCTTTGACAACATTGTACGTTTCCCAATCTCTGTCCGTTGCCTCCACCAATTCAACTCCCCCCCCACCTTGAAATGGAACGTGACATTTCATTGTTTTCTGGTTGTGGGTTTCGGACTAGTCCCTTTGCTAAAGAAAAAAAATAGAAGATCTCTACGTAAATAATAGGGTCATACCTTTTATCAATTTCAGAATATTGGAACGCACACAAGTTCGAGGAGAGTTACCGGTCATCCTTTTCAGCATTTTCAGTTTGCAAAAAGTGTAAGTATCATCTCAATCTCAATATTTACCTCAACGTAATGGACATATACTTATTCAAAACTCAGACCTGCTTCATTCAATTAACTTCCTGGTAAGTTCCAACTTGGGCATTAGAAATAATGGCTGAACATGTGAATTTCCTGTGACGTCAGGGTCTTAAGAAACAACCAGCTGAATGGAACCTTGGATATAGGCACCAGCCATGGCAATCAATTGCAACTCATTGATCTCCAGACCAATTTTATCGATAACTTCAAGCAGAGTACTGGAGTTTACAGTGTCAAGGTGATGTAAGTCATATAAAACTCTTTGGCCCTTTCACTCACTTTGTCACAAGATGAATTGAGAATGCTTTTTGTTTTTCACAGTTTTTTTGCTAATGTTGTGCCCATATATTGTATGTCTGCAGACTTGTCGATAACCTGGTTTGCGAAGAAACAGGAGCAGCTGGGCAAAGTTACTGTACCATTCCACAATCCAACACCTCCTCCTACTCGACACCACCTAATAATTGCATCCCACCCCTTTGCAATTCAAATCAGGCCTCCAGCCCCAACTGTAAATGTAGCTCTCCTTACACAGGAACTTTAGTCTTCAGATCTCCTTCTTTCTCAGTTTTAGGAAACTCGACTTATTTCGAAAGCCTCGCAAGCTCTATGAAGATCTCTTTTCAGTCCAATCAACTTCCAGTAGATTCTATCTCACTGAGTGATCCACGCAAGGATTCATTTGATTACCTTCAATTGAATATCGCGGTCTTCCCATCTGAGGGGGTTAGTTTCAATCGGATGAGCATATACGGTATTGGCTTTGTGCTCAGTAATCAGACTTACAAGCCTCCAAAATTATTTGGGCCTTTCTATTTCATCGCGGATCAGTACACAAATTTTGCGGGTAATATCTCCAATTATTTTACAGCGACACGCATTCCGTTGCCTTGTCTATCTAGATTGTCTTTATTTCTTCATCATACTAACGACCATCTTTCTCCCTCTTTCTCACAGAAGTACAAGTACCAAAAACATCCAAAAAATCGACAAACATCGGAGTCATCGTTGGTGCAGCAGCTGGTGGTTTTGTTCTCCTCATGCTATTGGCTCTTGTAGGGGTTTATGCTTTTCGTCAAAAGAAAAGAGCAGAAAAGGCTACAGAGCAAAGAAACCCTTTTGGTATGGGCAGATTCACTGCATACTTGCCACTTAGCTTGTCTCTGATTCTGGAAGTAACTCTCAGTCAATATTAGTTGTTATTTATGGAAATACAGTAAACTGGGACCCGAAAAAGAGCAGCGGCGAAGTCCCCCAACTCAGAGGAGCTAGATGTTTCTCTATAGAAGAGCTTAAGAAATACACCAACAACTTCTCAGAAGCCAATGAAATTGGATCTGGCGGTTATGGAAAGGTTTACTCTCTTGGCCCTCAGTTCTGTTCAGAGAAACCTAAATTAGCATACTCTTGCTCCTATAACCTTTATGACATACCCAGAGCCTTTCGTTGCATTCCTCATGATAACAAGAAAAACCTTCTGTATAAGTTCCATTTGTTCACCACCTTGTTTAAAGTGCAGGCTCACTGTATGACAGTTACTGAGTTTGAAATCTTCTGCTAGAATTTCACATGAACAGATAAGGCCTTCTTTGACTTGACAAAAGCAGATGTGAGTTTGTTCATACAGAAAAAAAGTAAAGCTGAGAGATGGGCAAAGTCGTACGAGTTGCTACACATTAGTTTCTACTTAGTTTTCTTCTCTTTCCAAGAGAGTCTTATATTTTCACATGGCTTTAAATTTTTCAACCGCTTTTATTATCTGAACGTTTCCATTTAAGTTGATCCTTGATTCCATTATATTCCTGAACAGTAGATGATTCTAAAATTTTGCCTAGCCTTAATTTCCTGTTTATGTCTCTTAATTCTGAGAACTGGATTGACACTGTGCCAGCATTGTGAAATTTTTGTTTGTCTTCAGAATCATCAGGCTGTCCTGAAAACTGGCCAACTTATAAATTTTGTTGTTGCTGTGGCAGGTCTACAGGGGTACTCTGCCCACTGGAACTCTAGTTGCCATAAAACGAGCACAGCAGGGATCTATGCAGGGTGGGTTCGAGTTCAAAACGAGATTGAGCTTCTATCAAGAGTCCATCATAAGAATCTTGTCACCCTTGTCGGATTTTGTTTTGAGCAAAGTGAACAATTGCTAGTGTACGAGTTCCTTCCAAATGGTACCCTCAAAGAGAGTCTCTCAGGTATCTCCTCTCAAGTTTCTTATGTTGAGAAAGCATTCATGTGGAATTTAGGTTTTTCAAGAAAAAAATCCTCGCTTATATCATCTGTGTTCACAACTGCAACTTTTGACTTGCAGGAAAGTCAGGAATAAGGTTGGATTGGGCAAGAAGACTCAAAGTATCCATTGGTGCAGCCCGAGGTCTGGCTTATCTTCATGAGCTTGCTAATCCTCCGATCATACATAGGGACATAAAATCAACCAACATCCTATTGGATGATCACTTGAATGCAAAAGTTGCTGATTTTGGTCTCTCCAAGCTCGTGGGAGAAGATGAAAGGGGTCATGTCACCACTCAAGTCAAAGGAACAATGGTCAGTAATTAGCTTTAGTCTAACGTCAGATAGTCAAACTTTTCTCAGCAACACACAGACTTTGAATGAGTTTTTTGATTCCTAAAAACTTTCGCGGAAATTTTACATTTGTTCCCTGATTCCTAGAACAATCCATGTTCTTGAGAACCTGGTAACTGTCTGGAGAAGAAGTGCACTTTAGAACAATCATGATTATTTCTGCAGTCATAAGAGAGAAAATGCTAGTTTGTCTCAGAACAAGAGACAATTAATTTAGCTATGTCGATGGAAATAGGGTTTAGTGTTGGTCATTGTTGTTTGTGTAATTTTCTTGATGAGTTTTACAAACCAATCATGCTATATTCTCTGTAGGGCTACTTGGATCCTGAATACTACATGACGCAGCAGCTGACTGAGAAGAGCGATGTCTATGGCTTCGGAGTATTGATGCTGGAACTCCTTACAGCCAGAAGGCCAATAGAGCGGGGCAGATATATTGTGAGAGAAGTGAGGGTGCTTATGAATAAGGACAAAGATTTGTACAATCTGCAGGGGATTCTCGACCCAGCCATTGGTCTGGGCACGTCTTTGAAGGGTCTCGAGAGGTTTGTGGAGTTAGCAATGAGATGTGTGGAAGAATCAGGAGCAGACAGGCCAACCATGGGAGAGGTGGTGAAGGAAATCGAGAACATCATGGTTTTCGAGGGTTTGAATCCAAAGGCCGAATCCGCAACCGCTTCAGCCAGTTATGAGGAGGCGAGTAAGGGGTATTCCACACATCCCTACAGCAACGAGGACTTCTTAGAGTATAGTGGGGGCTTCCCACCTTCAAGGATCGAACCCCAGTAGGCAAATTACAGTCATGATCAGCTTCAGTGTACATTAAAAAAAATCAATGACCAACTCTTTCCAGATGTTCAGATCTTGTGATGTTTGTATCCTATCGAGAATATCATGTAAAATTGCTGGCCTCTATTTGTAAGTAGAATTCTGAAGGAAGTGATCATTCATCTTCCACCTGTACAACCAGTTGATCTTCTCGCGGGGAAGACAGTGTATGGACTCGTTTTTTGAGTGATTGGGAGGATATGAGGGCCACCACGAACACCTAGTAACTTCCTGGACTGCCGGTTCTGGCTTGCCTGCTACTTCGCATAGTCTTCATCGCTCGCCATGTCTCGTGAATCTTGCCTATGAGCGTAGGCAGCTTCTGCTTCTGATGAGACAGAAAGAAGAGAGTTGGGTCATATTCACATATGCGATCTGCCATTTCGGGCGTTCTTCAATGGGTGCTGTGCTATCAGAAGAGGTTACCTTCCTCTGCCAACAGCAGCAACATGTTTCCGCCCTTCATTTCTATTCTTCCACCTACGCAAAAGGCTCCCAAATTTGGTAAGTTTCTTCAGGCGGGGGAGCTTTGCGTAGGACTCCACACGAGGCATGCCCATCCCTAGAGACGACTGAGGGGACGTAACGACCATGACCCGCAATGTAATGACGAAGACTCCATAGCCGATGGCTTGTTAAGTGCTCCTCTTTCAGATTTGAGAGAGAGAGAGTAGGGAAAAGAGGGCAACTCAATCAGCGGGCAAAGCTGTTCGGAAGGAGCATATCGACTTGAGGTGTTGGCGACGCGGAGCTACAACGGGTGGAGAAGCTTAGCCAGTGGGCGTAGAGGGAGGAGAAAATGCACATGTACTACTGCTGTGTTAAACCTTTTAATCAGATTGTTAGATAAATAAGTACGTTAGAAATAAGAGAAGTCGGTAATTGAAAGAAAATCAAACAACTGTTTATAACTAACTCAAATAAGAGTCAATAACGCTAAATTAACTGGATATATAATTGTATAAAATGATTAATAAGTAAGGCAAATAAAAATGGTAATTTTAACTGATATAACTCGTCGCGACCTCTTTTTTTCTCAACGTCCCCAGTTATGGCAAGCATCTACGGAAGCTAATGGTTCGACTATTTCTATTAGGCGTTGGGCTAATGGTTCGACTATGTCTATTAGGCGTTGCCCGAACTCTCCCAAGTCCACCAATTCACGACTTAATGATTACTCTCCCAAGTCCACCAATTCACAACTTAATAGTCTAAATTTTTAATCTATAAATTAATTTTAAAACGGAGTCGCCACTAATCAATTTGAGGTGAGTCGATTACAAATCAAGCGAAGTATCGAGAGATGTACTCACTCTTGCGCAACCAGTGAAATTAAAATCGATGACTTTATTATAGTTCTTTTAATACCTAATCTTATTTCAACCTTAAGATTTTTGGATTTTGAGGGGTTTTCTAACATGTGTTTTTTTCGATTTTTGGTCTTTTTCTAGAAGATATATATCATTTTTCTAGCTTTTTGACTTCTTTTTGGCTTTTTTAGGAAAATAAATATTTTTAATTTTTTGTTTATTAAAATATTATTTTATATTATAATAATATTTAAAAACAAACAAACAAACCGGGTCGGATCCCAGGTTGGGTCCGACCCGGGAATTTTTCCTTTTAAGCGTAAAAGCCCAAACCGATTTTGGCCCGATTCATAAAAAATTCCAGCCCAACATCTACCCCGCCACGCGTGCAGCCCGACCCGGGAAACCCTATCCGGACGTCAACCCGCCCGACCCGGTTATGACCCGGACTTGCAGCCCTCTTCCTTCTTCCTCTTTGCGGCGCCGAGGGAGGGTGGCTTGGGACGCCGCCCGACGGTGACTTAGTGACGGTGGCGATACGGCGGGTGACGGCAGCCGGCTCTCCGATGGGAATGACGCCGGGGATACAGCGCAGTGGCAGTAAATAGGAAGCTGGGATGGCGAATAGGGTTCGGAGGGGGTCGAGTTGATAGGGACGACGCGGGCGGAACCCATCGGTACCTACACGCGGCGAGCTGCATCGGTCGAGGGGGCAGCGTCGGGAGACAATGCCAAGGCGGACGGGATCGGACGGCGTCGGGGAACGACGCTGAGGCGGACGGCCTACAGCAATGGCGTCGGTGCAGGGGGACGGCAGCAGCGTCGGTGGCGGCTACTGGAGGGGGCGCGGACCAACGGTCTCGCAACGTCAGGGGGGGTGCAGCGGCTGCGGCAGCGGCGACGGCGAGCTTTCTCCCCGCCAGATCTGGCCTGCTCGTGTGGTTCGCGGCCTGTTCTTCTCGAGAAAATATTGGCTGCGGCTCTTACTCCAGCGTGGCTTCCTCCGAGTCCACTCACCGGGCGACACGTGTCGCCCGGCAGCCACGCTGGAGTCCGAGCTTTGGCCCTTTTATTTTCATAAATATTGGAGCCAGCTCTCGAAAGTTTCTCTCTCCTCCTGCAAGTATTGTCCTGTTTTAGTGTTCTGCAAGGAACCAAACAGACCTAGCCTGCACATTCCCTCTCATTGCATTTATTACGAAGGAAAGAGAAGCAAAGCTTTACGTTGCTCTCCAGGAAAGAGAATTACCATTTCCCATTTCTTTCACCCGACGGAGGTTTTGAATCTCAAAATCTCATGCTCGTCGCGCCGCTCGCTTCTCTCTCCGGCCTCTCCCTCCTTCGATCTTCCCCCGCCCAGCACTGCCCCTCCGTGGATCACGCTCATAGCCCGTTCGAGAACTCGAACCTCCGAAGTTGGTGTTTCGGAGGACGGCCTCCCCAACCGGCGACACAGTCGAGGGAGCTGAGAAGGAGGCCACGGTGGAGTAGTCGAGGGACTTGATGTCAACGCGGCGAAGCCTAAGCTCAGGGCTCTTGACACAGATGGTGAGGGCGAACCCGAGGAAGGCGGCGCGGAGGATGACGATCAGGGTGAGGGTGTAGACCAAGCACTTGCAGCTGATGCGCCTCTAATTGCGGCGAGGCAGTGGCTTGGCAAAGTGGGCGAGGCGGTTCTCCTGTCTTGCCTTGGCTGAGTAAGCTCGGCGTCGCTAGGCCAGGTTGACCTTGCGTCACCTAGGCAAGGGCGAGCCTCGCTGATGGCCTGATAAGGCTCGCCTAGCCACCGAGCCTTGTGGTGGCCTGGTGAGGCTTCGACAAGCTCATCGGCCCTCCCCTAGCCGATTGCCAGGGCTGCTGGGCCGACAACCGGCCACAAAGGACGAAGAAGGAAAAAAAAGAAAAAAAACGAAAAATATAATAAAAATATTAAAAATATTAAAAGAAACAAAAAAATTATATAATTTTACCAAATGTATTTCTATTTTGGGAATATAATTTTTTTGTAGTTATTAAGCATGTTCTTATACTTATAAATTATTCTCGAACAAAAAAAAAAAACCATTTTTAATAAAAAAAAATTGTTTTCCGGAATGTAAATCGTTATCAAAGCCATTACGGCATTTTTTAATTTATTTTTAAATTGCCAACTTTATTACCTCTAATAAAAGAAATTTCTCTTATATTTTAGAAAATTTTATTTGCCTTTCTTATCAACATCTTAAATTTGCCAACCATTATGTGAAATTACCAACCTTTAAGTAACTTAACACTTTCCTCCAATAAAGTTACCGACAACTTTTTTGTTATTAACTCTCATTTGAATTGCATTTACAAACATTTATTTGTTCTCTTTAATTATCAACTTTTCTATGAATTACTATCTTTATTTGTCTCACTACCAATTAGGGGTGATCGATGTCAAGGTGGATAGGTTCTAAAGCTGAAATGTAAAACCTAATATGTTATAATTGGTTCCTAGTTTTTGGACCAACCTACTTTATTTGCTTAGAACTGGTTTTAAAACCTACTCTATTTTTTCAGTTTGGTTTCAGGATCTACTCAAGAAACTGTTTTCTTTTCCCCTCTTTTTGGTTCATTTTTATAGCAAAATCATATGAGGTTAGAGCAACAAAACGATTCAAAGTAAAAAAAACAACAAAAATCTCTGTCCGCCAAAAACAACAATCCATGAGATGAACAGTAGTCACATATAGTTATAAATAATAAAAAGGTCGAACATGTAACATAAAACATAAATTATAAAATTCCATTCCCCCATTCATTCATACAAATTTAAGGGAAGAGAAAAGACTAGCAAGAAATTCTAAGGAAGGACAAAAAATGAAGTAATGTTGAGGTTAGAATTTAGGGAAAAAGTAACTAGAGTTTTGGCTTTTTAGCTTATTAAATGGCTCCTAAATTGGTTTCAAAACAAGGCAATCCGGTCCAAATCTTGAGTGGGTATTCACTTGGAATCTGTTTCCGGACAAGTTTTCAACCGGTTCGAAAAATTTGTAACCTGTTCTTAGACTAGTTCCAACGGGAATTGATTCTTGGACATGTGTTTTTGGGCAGTCTAATCTAGTTCCCGAGATAGCAACAATCCGGTTGCATACCCCTACTATCAACTCTTTTATAATCACAAATCTCAATTAAAGTGATTATCAACTTTTCACATACCAACTAACAATGCATTATCAACTCACGTTTGAGTTAGTTACTAATATTTAATTGGGATTTTCTTTTTTTTTTTTTTTAAATACCAACTTATCTAATCTTTGACCCCCCACCCCCCACCCCCCCCAAAAAAGGCTTTTCTCATCCTTTACCGATTTTTATTAACCTTTCTGCCCACAACTTAAATTTACCAACTATAAATAATTTCTCAAGCTTTATTTGTGTGACTTACTTTTCTTAAATTGTTAAATAGCTTAAGGTTATCAATAGAGTTGCTTATTAGTATTTATTTGTTGTTATTATATTCACCAACTTTTTCTATTGAGGTATCACTTTCATTTGCCGTACTAACCAACTTTTTCTACCAACTAATTTTGAAAATTATCAAGTCAATTAGAGTGATCGCCAAATTTTTTTCATATTCCAATTAGTTTCACATTATTAAGGCTTATTTGAGTTATTTACCAATGTTTATTTGGATTATTTTGCTATTAAATTACCAGCTGTCCTTAGATCTTTCAACAAAAATCTTCTTCCATTGTAACTACTTTCATGACCCATAATAGTAACACCTTGTGTTTACCCATTATATAGAATAGCCATTTTTTTTGCATAACGTACTATGTTATTGTTGACACCTAAATTTTGATTAGGTTTTTAATTAGGCCTTAATTTCTATATTTATGTATTTTTCATTTTTTGGATAATAAATAATAGATAATAATAAGAGAAAACAACAAAAGAAAAATACAAAAACAAGAAAAAAAAAGAAGCAGCCAAAGGAGGGTCGGGCCTACGGGCCTAGCCCCTCCTTCTCTCTCGTGGGCCCCATGGCCCGACCCGCGCGACCAGGCCCTTTTTCCCTTTCTTCTTCCTTCTTCCCCCTTCTTCTTCTTCCTTCCTCTTTCCTCCTCCGCCTCTGCGCAGACCATGCACAAGCAACGACGACACGCTTGAGGACAAATTCTACGATGAAGAGGGGAAGAGTAGACTCGACGGCAACAGGACACGCAATTTAGATCTGAATAGAGGCGCCGTGCGGAGAAGGTCAAATGTGGCAGGAGTAGCCGAAGACGACCGGGAGGAGAAGAACGAGAAAATATTGGCTGCGCTTCGACTCTAGCGTGGCTTCCTCCGAGTCCATTCACCGGGCGACACATGTCACTTGGCAGCCACGCCGGAGTCGAGCTTCGCCATTTTATTTTCGTAAACATTGGGGCCAACGATGATCCAATGACGCTTCGATGAGGTCGCCGGCCAAAAGGAAGAAGAAGGAAAGAAAAGAGAAGTAGAGAAGAAGAGAAAATAGAAGAAAATAGAAGAAAAAAGAAGAGAAAAGAAAAAGTTGTTTTCGGAAACAAGAAGATATTTTTTTCTACTTCTTATTTATGTTCCAAGTCTATTCCCGATAAAAAAAAATAGATTTTTTGTTTCCAAAATAAAATTTTTACCAAATAGGTTTTTATTCTTTTTTCATTCCTCGAAACAAAAGAACAAAATTTTTTGTTTTGAGGAATAGAAACAATTTTTACCAAATAGGCCCCAACTAACTCAATGATATCTTAGTTAAATAAAACTTGGTAATTGCTCTAAATAAGTTGATGATTTCTCAAAAAAGTTGGTAAATTTAATTAACTCATAAGTAAGAAAAATAAAAATTGGTAAATTAAACTATAACAAATAAAAGTTGCTAAGCAACTCAAACAAGATTTGTTATCCAAAACTGGTTGGTAACTGTCGCGACCTCTTTTTTCTCGGCGCCCGCAATCGGGTACGAGCACCTAAGGAGGCTAATGGCTCACCTGATTTTATTAAGCCCGGACTCTCCCAAGTCCACCAATTCACGACTTTAATAGTTTGAGTTTTTAACCTATAAATCAATTTTTAAAATGGAGTCACCACTAATCGATTTGGAGTGGGTCGATTAGAAACCCAAGCAAAGTATCGGGAGAAATACTCGCTCTGCGCAACCCGAGAGAAATTAGGATCGGGGACTTAATTACACTAGTTAATCACTAATGCCCTTTCGGTACCTAATCTTGTTTAAACCCTAAGGCTTTTTGGATGTTTGAGAGATTTTCCATGCATTTTTGGGAGGAAAAACATTTTTTTTGAGTCATTTTCTAATTTTTGGACACAAAAGGGATATTTTTTTTTTTTGGTTTTTTTAGTATTTTTTGGAAAAATACAAGTCTTTTTGGCTTTTTCTGAATTTTTGGCCTTTTTTGGAAAATATGAAATTTTTTGATTTTTTTTGATTTTTCGAAAAATAAAATATTTTTTAATATTTCTTGATATTTTTGGAAAATAAATTATTTTTTTATTTTTCCCGATTTTTAGAAAATAAAACATTTTTCAACAATTTTTAATATTTTTCGATTTTCTGGAAATTAAAACATTTTTTTATTATTATTTTTTTTATAAATAAATATTTTTTATATTTTTTAAATTAAAATAATATAAAAGCTGACCCGGCTCGGATCCGTGGGTTGGGTTCAACCGGGCCGGCCAACGCAGACGGCCCGACTCAGATTTTTCTCCCTTTTTTTCTTTTTCCAAGCCCATGAACTAACCCAGCCCATTTATGCACAAAACAGCCCACACAAGTTAGGCCTAGAGGACCCGAAGGGAGAAACCCTACCGGATGGGGTTTCGCCCGACCGGCCGGACCCGACGCGGACGGAAACCCTAGGGCGCGGGTCACGCGCCCGACTCGGGCCGACCCGATTTTAGCCGCGTCGCCACGATCCGGCGGCCGTGACGAGCGACGGAGGGGGAAAAGCAGTCGATCGGCGGCGGAGCGGCTTCGACGCGGCTACAGCAGAGATGGCCAACCCAGAAGCGAGGTGGCAGACGAGGGGAGGTCAGAGATGCTCACCGGCTTCGGGAATTTCAACCGAGGCTTGTTGGTAGGGGGCGGCACGGCGGTGGACGTCTTTTGCAGAGATCTGGTGCTGCAACGTCGGGGACAGCGACGGCCTGGTTCGAAGCGACACGGCACGGCGAATGGATAGATCTCACGTCCGCCGCCCCTCTCCTCCGTATGTGACCTTTCTCAAGTCCTCTTCTTCGTGGATCTTGAACTCTCTCCTCTCTTCCGGCCTCAACTGCTCGCAGATCCGGCGTGGCGAGCAGCAGCGACGGTGTGCGAACGGCGGCACGACCGGGGAAACTTCGATTTTTACTGGTTCTTCGAGCTTCGAAGGAGTGGTGCTCGTGGGGGAGACGGCAGCAGCCACTGACGTCGGGACCTCGCGGTTCGCGGCTGGTGCTCGGCTCACGGCGGCTTTCTCGACTCCTCTTCTCTCCAAGCGGCCCCCACCTTGGTTCTCTCTCACTCGGGCCGATCCGAGCCTCCACCGGCCGGATCGACCTTCTCGGACTCGCTAGCCGGCGGCCTCCCGAAGTCTCTCGGGAGGTCAGCCGAGCTCGCGACCCGAGTTCTCTCCCGCGCTCGCCCTTCAATCCTTCCCGATGTCTCTCAGTGAAGGATTTCCGAGCTCGCCCGTGCCGTTCTTCGACGAAGGTGGTGCCCTTTTATAGGCGAGGGAATCCGGTCGACGGAGCTTCGACCGCCGGTCCCCTTCGCGCGCCGGGCGGTTCTCCTTGGCTGAACCGGCGTCCCATCCAAGCTCATCCAGCGAAGCATGCTTGGCATTGATGGCGCTTCGCGATCTTATCTTCTCCGGCCGACGTCGGCCTACTCTCCTCAGCCGTAGGCCGTCCTTTGCGCGTGCGTCGTCTTCTGCGCGTGAACTACGAGAGGCGGAGAAAGAAGGAGCGAGGAAGAAGAAGAGGGAAGAAGAAGAAGGAAGAAGAAGGAGAAAAAAAAAGGGTGGGGCCAAGTCGTGCGAAGGGAGAGAGAAAGAAAAGGGGCTGGTTGCTTTGCTTTTTGCTTTTCTTGTTTTCTTATTGTTGTTTTGTTATTTGTTTATTATTTCGAAAAAGACAAAATAAATAAAAAATTAATTAATAAAATAAATAGACTAAAAATTGAGGTGTCAACAGCTGCCCCTCTTTGGAGGTGAGCTCGCAGAGGTTGCATTCAAAGACAGACTGATGCCTCAATTTTATCCATGCATGCGTAGCATATTATACTTTATTTGGGACCTATCATTCTATGTGGGAAAAAAAGAAGAGCAATATAACTTTACATATACTGAGACAGATAAGAAGATACCTGTAGTTACTTACCGGAAGTGAGTGAGATAGGGTGTAAACCCCGAGTTTTGGCAAGTATCAAGGCGTCATCTTACCTAGTGATATGAGGAGGTTGCTTTTCCAGGGTTCGAACCATTCTTCGGTCACCTGTTAAAACAATCAATGATTTGTCTAGGACCCGAACCTTTCTTCGGTCGCCTTGACGGGAGATTGGTCCTTCAGGACCCGAACCATTCTTCGGTCGCCTGTTGGAGTAATCAGTGGTTTGTCTCGGACCCGAATCATTCTTCGGTCGCCGTGACGGGAAGTTGCTTCTCTAGGACCCGAACCATTCTTCGATCGCCTGTTAAAACAATCCATGATTTGTCTAGGACCCGAACCTTTCTTCGGTCGCCTTGACGGGAGATGCACCGATCTTTCTCGGGGCATCTCATTTGTGGGTGCCCGATTTGAATCGAGGACACCGCCTTGGTACCCGACCTTTCTCGGGAGATGCGCCGATCTTTCTCAGGGCATCATATTTGTTGGGGGTGTCTGACTTCTGTCGAAGACACCAGTTGGTACCCGACCTTTCTCGGGAGATGCGCCGACCTTTCTCAGGGCATCGATTTGTGGAGCGTCTGACTTCTGTCGAAGACACCAGTTGGAACCCGACCTTTCTCGGGAGATGCGCCGACCTTTCTCGGGGCATCGATTTGTGGGGTGTCGACTTCCAAAGACACCCGCTTGGTACCCGACCTTTCTCGGGAGATGCGCCGACCTTTCTCGGGGCATCGATTTGTGGAGCGTCCGACTTCTATCGAAGACACCGGTTGGAACCCGACCTTTCTCGGAGATGCGCCGACCTTTCTCGGGCATCGATTTGTGGGTGTCGACTTCGTCGAAGACACCGGTTGGAATCCGACCTTTCTCGGGAGGATGCGCCGACCTTTCTCAGGGCATCGATTTGTGGGGTGTCTAATTTCTGTCGAAGACACCAGTTGGAACCCGACCTTTCTCGGGAGATGCGCTGACCTTTCTCAGGGCATCGATTTGTGGGGTGTCTGACTTCTGTCGAAGACACCAGTTGGAACCCGACCTTTCTCGGGAGGATGCGCCGACCTTTCTCAGGGCATCGATTTGGAAGATACCTAGACATTCACAGGCATATCAATGAGTACCTGGATATTCACAAATACTAACCTCAAGGATATTTGGGCCTTTGCCAAAGATCAAAAGGGGCATTTCGCTTATCATAGGCAATGGACGGGTACTTGGATGATCACAAGTGCGAACTCTTGGAGGATACCTGGACGTTTGCAAGTATCGAAGGGGTACCTATACGATCACAGGTACAAACTCTTTGGAGATATCAAGCATCGAAGGGGTATCTGGACGATCACAGGTACAAACTACTTGGGGATACCTGGATGATCACAAGTATCGAAGGGGTACCTGGACAATCACAGGTACAAACTATTTGGGGATACCTGGATGATCACAAGTATCGAAGGGGTACCTGGACGTTCACAGGTACAGACTATTTGGGGATGCTTGGATGATCACAAGTATCGAAGGGGTACCTGGACGGTCACAGGTACAAACTCTGAAGGGAGAATCAAGGCATACCTAAGATATTCGTGTGGAAATATCGAGGATGGGTCTTGCATATACGTGAAGGTCTCTCACCTCCTGGTAATTGAGAATATTGAGGACGTACTTGGGATATTCGTGAAGGTCTCTCATCTCCTAGTAATTGAGAATATTGAGGACGTACTTGGGATATTCGTGAAGGTCTCTCACCTCCTGGTAATTGAGAATATTGAGGACGTGCCTCGCATATTCATGAAGGTCTCTCACCTCCTGGGGAATATCGAGGGCGTACCTTGGATATTCGTGAAGGTCTCTCACCTCCTGGTAATTGGGAATGTTGAGGACGTGCCTCGCATATTCATGAAGGTCTCTCACCTCCTGGTAATGAGAACATCGAGGGCATGCCCCGCATATTCGTGAAGGTCTCTCACCTTCTGGTAATTGGGAATATCGAGGACGTGCCTCGCATATTCATGAAGGTCTCTCACCTTCTGGTAGAGGGGAATATCGAGGGCGTACCTGAGATATTCGTGAAGGTCTCTCACCTCCTGGTAACATAAACTTGAATGTAGCACGAGGCTTACCTGGATGGCCATAGGCACTTGAAAGGGGTGGAACACCTGGATAGCCACAGGTGTACAAAGTACTGGAATACTCGTATGAACACAAGTATTTAATGATATGATCTGGGACCGCTCAGTTGGTCCAAGTGTAAGAAAGCATACCTGGGTAGGCGTAGGCACACAAAGTAGTGGAATGCTTGAACAACTGCTATTATTTGGGGACAATTTGGGCAAGTTGAGTGTCTTGAAAAGGAAGTACCTAGACAACGGTGTGTACCTGACGATATGGGAATACCTAGACAGCAGTAGGTATTCCAAGAGATACTTGGTTAGCCACAAGTATCAATACTCTGGGGACAACTTGAACATGTCGAGTGTCAGGAAAAGGGAGTATCCGAACGGTGACCGATACTCAAAAGACAACAGGGATACCTAGACAGCAGTAGGTATTTAACAATAAAGGGATACTTGGTTAGTCACAAGTATCAATACCTTGAGGACAACTCGAATAGGTCGAGTGTCAGGAAAAATGAGTATCCGGACGGTGGCCGGTACTCAAAGACGATGGGATACTGAGACAATTGCAAGCACCCAAACTCAAGGGACGACTCGAATAGGTTGAGTGTCAAGAAGAGAGTACCTGGACAGTGATAGGTACCTTAAGACAAATGGGGATAGAGATATGCTTACTTGGCAATATCTCTGATCTCTAAGAGTGTATCTGTTATTTGCACAGTATGCACACATGATTGTATATGCTGTAAATTCATGAGGTCAAATGAGATTCATGCATGATAATTTTGTCAGTTCTGCATCTTTTGATTTCCACTGGGGAAGATTTTGAAAGACAACATTCATTTAGAATGTAGATGTCTTGAGCATGCCGATGAGGGACTTTCGATCCCGAAAGGACTTTCCGCTCACTCTCATGGAAAAGGCTATCCCGACCATTGATGTAGGATTCATAAGGACCACACTATCTCACTGTCATCATGTCAGCAGGGGTCCGAGTATTCTCGCAAACAGTACGACTTTACCAATGTGAGAGGTCTTTGTTGAAACTGTGATGAAGTCTTGGTCAGTGGCTCATCAGAGGGGACCATCAAGGTCGAAGCCTATGGACGAAAATGTTGCACGATCATCTCCGGGTTTACAAGTCAAGAACCCTGCGAAAAGAGATAGAGTAATCTTGCTCGTACTTCTTCGAGCGATGCTTATAGACATATGAAATCCTACGTTAATTGAAGTGCCCCTAATGTCTGAAGAGACTTTTACAATGGGATGCAAAGTAGGCTTGATTCATGTGTAAAAAGGTAGAGCTGGTGATTGCCTTGGCATTTGTCACCAGTCTTTCTTCTCACTATCAAATGGAGGTTCTACAACAACAACATTTTCTTGGCTGCATTTTTGACTGGAGGGCATTGGCCTTGCTTTTACCAGGCACACTGCTTTTTTCATGCCCTTATTTTTTATTCCCGTTCTTCAAATATGGGCATTGACCTTGCTCTTACTGAGTACACTTTTTTTATGCCCCCGCTTTTTCATTCTTGTCGTTAGAGGAACCGGCCTAGACAAGTTCAATCGAAGCACCGTTATTAGACTCTTGAGTCTTCATCTTCGATGGCTCTTCGGGCTATACCGCAAATGGCAGAATTTGTTTTGTCTTGATGTGAGGTAAAATTACGACTCACTTGGGTTGTACAATGAATACAAGTGCGTAAAGAAAGAATTGCTCTTCATGACTCTAGGGCATTTAAATTAACGCGAGTGTTCATATGCAATAAAGACACTCGAAGATTGATGCAAGTGCAAGCAAGAAAATTTCTATCCCCTTTCTCACTTTGTGATGCTGACTTGCTTTCGACTTGCCCCGGTGTGGGTGGTTCCTTGACAGGATATGAGAGAAATTTCATCAGTGAATGGGGCTCAATGGGGTGAGCGATGTAATGCCTCTCACTATTTTGGTTATCATACCATTCGCGAGAGAACTCTTTACCCTGCAGCCATGGAATCTTCTGCACTCATCTCACAAGTGTATAGATGGGGGACTGTGTGTAGGATATGGCTTGCCTTCCATCATTCTGACGCGCCTCATCCAGCATGCTCAATTAATCTTGTATTCTTCATTTAGCTGTCTATTCTAATAATCCTTAGTGGAATCAGTGACTTAGACAGACAAAATCATCATGCCGAATTCATCTGGAAACGACATGCAACATTTTGAATATGATGGAGTTTGAACTCTTCAAAATAAGTGAATGGTTTTGACTCGAAAAGACCTTGTTGACAACTTTAGGAGTTAACATAATGGTGCTTCCAAATATGTTAAATTTTGAACATCAAAAGGGTTATTCGCAAATGGGTGTCGATGATTGTCCCTATTGATTAGGGATATGACACATGAAGGATCGGCCGGGGTTGGGGATCTAATCGGGCATCTCTATTTTTGCCCCTGCATAAGAGAAGATGAAAATAGATCAATCAACAAGGCCAACATTAAAGGTGAATTGAGGCCTGAAGGATCTCTGCCATTTGCTTTGGCGATACTTGAGACGTCATTTTGCTTGGGAGAGTTTGTCATGCCTCTCATCGATTTGTTATCTCGTGTTTTTGACGGTCGTTAATCCCCGCAACAAACAAGACATGCTTTTCATTGATTCATTATCCTTGCTTTTGACAGTCAGGTGATCCTGCAACAAACAAGAGGGAATGTGTTAGTCATGAACTCTTTCAAGAGTCAAATAACTGGAATCGATACAACTTTACCCTTCACTCAGGTTTTTGCGAGATGATTGGGTGAACCCGAAGTGAGAGGGGGACATGAAGTCCTATGTCCCTTGCTTCATTAGGTCAATTATTCTCTGAATTAGCTCCTGGTTGACATGTCTTTTTACACGAAGCCAGGTGAATTTGATGTGGTTTCCACGTACTAGCTTGGCCAATATTGCTTTGCCTAACCATTGAGTTTGGTTCTTGAGTTGTGATGCTCCCCGTCAATAGGGGAATATGTCAAAAGTGAATTCAAAGAAGGGGGAGTATTGGAAACGATACCAAATTACTCTTCTTCGAAGTTTGTATTTGCTGACTCCTGATGATGTTTGAATATCGATGATAGCCTTTTCGTCTTGGCATAGTTTGACATTTCTTTCGATTGGCCTTCTTCACTTGTGACCATGTATGCATGATTGCTGGTCGTTGATTCATCTTCAACGCCTTCCTTCTGTGGAATTTCTCCTTCTGTCTTTAACTATAGCATCATTGGGCAAAAGTCATGTACCTCAAGCTTCTATGGAATCTGAGATGGTCAATCAAAACCTCCAATTCTCTGATGGCAATCACTTCTTGCAAGAGCATGTATCTGAATAGGAAGTCAAGTTTCCAGGTCCTTATTTTGAATAGGGGCTAGAGACCGCTTCAACCGTCCGGATTTCTTCCCTGTTGACGATAGCCGATTTAAAGAAAGAGAAGCAAATCCTTCTTTGTGCTTCTTGGCTCGTTGAAGCCGGAAGTCCTGTCAATGAACTCGGGACATCCTGCCTTGAGCTATCATGTTATGCATGCTTCAAGTTTGATAATATGTCTGTGCCTATTACATCCCATCTTTTGTATCCTGTAAATAGAAGAGAGAGATTGTCATTCTCAGTATTATGTTAAGGGAATAAGACTTACCATTTTTTTTTTAAAGCGAGATGTTCCTTTCTGTTTGCCCCTGCTTTCTTGGGAGGGTGTCATTGAATTCGGTGAGTTCACATAATGTGCTTGCTTTAAATGCCCCCGTCGCACTAAGTCAAAAGGGACGGGAATGATCTTCCGAGACATGAAGTGAGTGAGTTAGAAAGACAAACATGATTAAATTTATCATCTTGTTTTGACAAAAGCTTTTGGTGATGAAGTGGTTTTCATTTTCAAAATATTTTTTGGGGAGAAAAAGCATAAGGAAGCCCAGCCCTCAGTATTCTCCTTGGATGATGTTTTCTTTTCATGGTTGGATAGCATCACCGGGCAAGTTTGGAGTATCGCCTCATGCTCTTAAAACAAAATATTATAACTGCACAATAGAGTACTTGGAATGGAAAATACAACAGTAGCACACTAGACAAGATAAGAGACATGAAATTATAAAAACAAGTAAAACCCATGAAAACTCCCATGTAAAGGAGCGCTTTGATAGTGCTGGTCTTGAAGCTAAGCGTCTTTGAATTCCTCGCCTTCGAGACTCGAAGTATTCGCATGCGATGACTACCTCGTTGAAGTTACGGAAGTGTAACCCATGCAGCCAACAGCGCCGCTTGCAGACAAAACTTCTATGAACTGCTTCATTAACTCCTCTTCACCCGCTGAGGGTGGGTTTGTATCATGAAAGCCCTCCACCTCCTTGCGTATGCTCGGAAATCCTCCATTGCTCTTCTTCCAAGTGAACCAAGTTCTCACAAGGCGCCCGGTTCCGATCCGGCTTTGGTACTGATGCAAGAACGTGGAAGTCAACTCATTCCGAGTCCTTTAGAAGATAAATATTTGTTGTGATAAACCATTGCAATGCAGACCCCGTAAGAGTTTCTTGGAATGCCTAAGTTGTGAACGACATCGGGCCATAGTACCGACTCATTTCCGCATGGAGATACCGCAAGTGGGCCACGGGACAAGCCATGCCGTCATACTTGCGAAGATTGGGTATCCACATTTCTATGGGGCTCATGATCCTATGAGGGCAAGACGGGCTTGATGTATCTTGGTTAGCCACTTTTTTCCCCCTTTGCATATCTGTTGTAGTGGTGAATTTTTCTGTTTCAGGGAAGTTGGATTCTACTGAGATTATCCCATTACTTTCTTCTTGGTCAAGGTTTCCGAATGAGGACGAAGTATTGAAGCTATTCTCATGGCCAGAGGATGAGCTCAATACTTCATTAGGATCGTAGCGGATAAAGACGTATGATTCTTCTTCTGACGGGCCTTCATCCCCGGATGAGAGTAGGAAACAATTATACGATGAATCGTCAGTTTCATTGTTGAAATAACGCTGGAAGTCCTTAGGATTGTATTCTAGGGCCGGGAATTCTTCAAGGTTGTACTCCAGAGGATGGTAGCCTTCAAAGCTGTATTCTTGGGAACGCTCGAAGCTTTGGTGCGGTGGCTCGTCGCAGATGCTGAATTGATCTGCTTAGGCTTTCTTTTCTTGGCCCCCGGTCCGGACCTTTTGAGTAAGGCCCCCGTTTCGCCCTCGATTCTCATCAAGGGAGTGAAAGACACTAGAGCTTCACTTTGTCGATTCACTTCCCCAAGTTGATAGGGGTTGGTATTCTTTGGACCCTAGCTCTTGGAGTAAGCAGGGAGTCATCCATGCGTGCCCCGCCTCTTGAACAGGCTCTTTGTCTTTGATCTCGTACAAAGGCTCCTTGCCTTTCCTAGTGGGAAATTTTCCAATAACGGTGTTGTTCAGCTGCCCATTTATCATGCAAGGCTTCATTGACATGCTCTTCTCCTATCTCAGCGACTAACGGTTCCTTGTGCTCCACGATCATCGGCTCTTCGTAGGGCGGGTGATGTCAAGATTATACTCTTGGTGAAAAAGATGAATTAGTTCCCTCCCGGGTTTTAAGGGACTAATCTTCTGACAATGTACCATCGCAAGGGGGCCGTCAAGCTCGATTGGTACGATTGAATCATCCTTCGAACCAGGTAGGCCTGTAAGTAAGTCTCTGGACGGGGGGTATCAGCATACCTTTCGCATTCAGGTGCTTTGAGCTCTTCAGGAATCTCAATGCCGGCGTAATTAGACAGGTCCATCGGATTCTGCTCCTGCAACTGGCTTAACTTTTTCATGATCCTTTCAAACTGTCTATGGTACTGGCCATTTTCTGGCAAATTTGCAGGTGTTATGACGATGTTTGAGGCAACTATAAAGTTGGGCTCAGCTTGAGTGGATTTCATTTGTCTTGAGAGTTGTTGAAGGACAATGGACATCTGTCCTACGCCGTCTTCAATGTTAATAAGACGATTTTTACATCATTCTGATCGGGTCCTATTGCATGAGGCCATTTGCGGACGATTGATGGCCGGCAATTCATAATTACCTGTTCGTGTTGAAAACAATGAATGAGCATGACAGTAAACAAAGATTGACCCATGGCAATGGTCTAACTGCTTTCTTATTTATCAAAAGAGGATTTTATAGACCGCAGACTTCTGACATCTAGAACTTGCAATTGAAAAGACAGAATGAAATACTAGACATTAAACAAAAGTCCCTAAACAATGGGACAAAACCTTCACAATATTAACACTAAGGGGCACATGATTGCTAATTTATATGCGACGGGGAGCCTTGCTCTTGTGAGGACGCCTCGCTTCCTTAGGGCGGTTTCTCGAGGTGTGCATCCAGTCCATTCCCAAATCCCTCTCCATGAGCTCGCTTGCTCGTGTTGGTCGCTCTCCGCGCCGATCGAGTGAGGGACTAATGGCTTCCATCTTTTCGGGATGCGATGGTTATGGATGTAGGACATGGAGGCGTGGTGGGCTTTTTCTTCTCCCTCAAGCCCTTCAGGTACCACAATCCTTTTGCGATGACAGCTGTTCCAGGTTTCCTCAGCGATAGAAATTTCGAATGCATAGTCACGGCTTGTGTTGAAAAGAACTGGAGGGATCATCCTCTTGAAAGGCGGTGGGATCTCCTGAAGGGCTCCATATTGTCGTGCTACCCGATACGGGTAATAGGGAATGGCGCCGGTGAGGCCGAGCAATGGAATTGGGCGGGTGCGTATGTAAGCAAAGCGGGCCCTCTTTTCATGGAACCAACCAAAGACACCATTGGAATGCCTCGGAGCTGGGTCTCTTAGGAAGTTTACCCAATTTAAACAACTTTGATTGGGAATGTATGGTCCTAGAACCATAAATTTTTGTAATGGATTTTCAAAAGCATTTGTTTCGGACGTTCGCATGAAGTCTCGAAATTCGCTTAGGTGAGAAAAGAACCAGACTTGTAAAATTTCATGAGAGGCTCGCATGATTTTCTCCGAGTTGTCTTTAAAACGATTAAATGACAAGAATGTTTCAGTTAAAATCATGTTGACATAATTCCCCCCTCTTAAGATCTGATCAACTATCCATGCCATCTTGGGAGTTATGGCATTTCTTTGATGGGGAAGATGATGAGCCCGAAAAGGCCGGGAGGAAAATTTCACTTTTTCGGGTCATAGGCTGATTTTGGAAACATGCATTCATAAATTCCAATGGGCAGGTTTTATGGTTATCTTCAAGAATTTGTATCATAGTATGGACTTCAGTTCTTAAAAGCCGTGCTAACCCACGTATCGGGATGAGGCCCGTTGATGGTTTGACAAGCTTTTTCTCAAGAGGCATTCCAGTGATGATGCTTGTATTCTTCGGGGTTGGGGTTAGCTCAAACCTACCAAACATAAAAGTAACCGTCTTCGGGCACCAGAAATGTGCTATGGCTTGTATGACTTCAGGGCGAACAGTGATTTGGATCAACGATAGGAGATGACCGACTTTGGCCTTCACACGCTCTTGGGCAAACTGATCTAACTGACCCCACCATCTGAAGAGCTCCGCCTTGGGAGCAGGAATGAACTGGATATCGTCTTTCCCCATCGCATATAAACTGGGACTTGAAAAGTTTATCCTAAATTGCCATGGGCCAAGTAAAAGGAATGAGTAAAAGTAAAGAGATTACTTTTGCTTTTTAAAGAAAAATGGCAAGCACAAAGACACGCGCATGGGACGTGCGGCTCGATTTCTAACTCAGAAGGCTTGGTGAGATTAAAAGGATATCCGCCCGTCGCAGTCTCGCGTTAGCAGCATATCCTCCTAACCTCGGCTAAGAAATTCGGGGAAAAGAAAGGCAACCTCTACATCGCAGTCTCGCGTTCGAGGTCGTATCTTTCTTAACACCATCCTAGAAATCCTATGGCGGCCCAGGTCCGGCGGCCGGGTTGTGTGTGCCATGTGTAGTGTTTAAAACAGTAAAGCATGCATAGCAGTTTATAATCACAAAACATTTTATTTTGACAGAATGAAAAAAACTTTAAACTATTACCCCCGCACAAAAGGAAAAAACCCAAGTTAGCAAGGCATTTAAACAAAGATAAAATGGCCTAAGTCCTCAATTTTCCCCAGCGGAGTCGCCAAGCTGTCGCGACCTCTTTTTTCTCGCGCCCGCACCGGGTACGAGCACCTAAGGAGGCTAATGGCTCGGCTGATTTTATTAAGCCCGGACTCTCCCAAGTCCACCAATTCACGACTTTAATAGTTTGAGTTTTTAACCTATAAATCAATTTTTAAAATGGAGTCGCCACTAATCGATTTGGAGTGGGTCGATTAGAAACCCAAGCGAAGTATCGGGAGAAATACTCGCTCTGCGCAACTAGAGAAATTAGGATCGGGACTTGATTACACTAGTTAATCACTAATGCCCTTTCGGTACCTAATCTTGTTTAAACCTAAGGCTTTTTGGATGTTTGAGAGATTTTCCATGCATTTTGGGAGGAAAAACATTTTTTTTTTGAGTCATTTTCTAATTTTTGGACACAAAAGGGATTTTTTTTTGGGTTTTTAGTATTTTTTGGAAAAATACAAGTCTTTTTTGGCTTTTTCTGAATTTTTGGCCTTTTTTGGAAAATATGAAATTTTTTGATTTTTTTGATTTTTCGAAAAATAAAATATTTTTTAATATTTCTTGATATTTTTGGAAAATAAATTATTTTTTTTATTTTCTCGATTTTTAGAAAATAAAACATTTTTCAACAATTTTTAATATTTTTCGATTTTCTGGAAATTAAAACATTTTTTATTATTATTTTTTATAAATAAATATTTTTTATATTTTTTTAAATTAAAATAATATAAAAAAGCCGACCGGGTCGGATCCGCGGGTTGGGTCCGACCCGGGCCAGCCCGCAACGCAGACGGCCCGACTCAGATTTTTCTCCCTTTTTTTCTTTTTCCAAGCCCATGAACTAACCCAGGCCCATTTATGCACAAAAACAGCCCACACGGTTAGGCCTAGAGGACCCGAACAGGGAGAAACCCTACCCGGATGGGGGTTTCGCCCGACCCGGTTCGGACCCGACGCGGACGGAAACCCTAGGGCGCCGGGTCACGCGCCCGACCCGGCTGACCCGATTTTCGCAGCCGATGCTGCCTTCACGATCCGGCGGCCGTGACGAGCGACGGAGGGGGAAAAGCAGTCGATCGGCGGCGGAGCGGCTTCGACGTGGCTACAGTAGAGATGGCCAACCCGGAAGCGAGGTGGCAGACGAGCAGAGGTCAAAGATACTCACTGGCTTCGGGAATTCCAACCGAGGCTCGTTGGTAGGGGGCGGCACGGTGGTGGACGTCTTTTGCAGAGATCTGGTGCTGCAACGTCGGGGACAGCGACGGCCTGGTTCGAAGCGACACGGCACGGCGAATGGATAGATCTGCGTCCAATCAGCCCCCTCTCCTCCAGATGTGACCTTTCTCAAGTCCTCTTCTTCGTGGATCTTGAACTCTCTCCTCTCTTCCGGCCTCAACTGCTCGCAGATCTGGCGTGGCGAGCAGCAGCGACGGTGTGCGAACGGGACGACCGGGGAAACTTCGATTTTCTTTGGTTCTTCGAGCTTCGAAGGAGTGGTGCTCGTGGGGGAGACGGCAGCAGCCACTGACGTCGGGACCTCGCGGTTCGCGGCTGGTGCTCGGCTCACGGCGGCTTTCTCTGACTCCTCTTCTCTCCAGCAGCCCCCCCAGCCTTGGTTCTCTCTCACTCAGGCCAGATCCGAGCCTCCACCGGCCGGATCTGACCTTCTCGGACTCGCTAGCCGGCGGCCTCCCCCGAAGTCTCTCAGTGGGAGGTCAGCCGAGCTCGCGACCCGAGTTCTCTCCCGCGCTCGCCCTTCAATCCTTCCCGATGTCTCTCAGTGAAGGATTTCCGAGCTCGCCCGTGCCGTTCTTCGACGAAGGTGGTGCCCTTTTTATAGGCGAGGGAATCCGGTCGACGGAGCCGACCGCCGGTCCCCTTCGCGCCGGCGGTTCTCCTTGGCTGAACCGGCGTCCCATCCAAGCTCATCCAGCGAAGCATGCTTGGCATTGATGGCGCTTCGCGATCTTATCTTCTCCGGCCGACGTCGGCCTACTCTCTCAGCCGTAGGCCGTCCTTTGCGCGTCGTCGTCTTCTCGCGTGAACTACGAGGCGGAGAAAGAAGGAGCGAGGAAGAAGAAGAGGGAAGAAGAAGAAGGAAGAAGAAGGAGAAAAAAAGGGTGGGGCCAAGTCGTGCGAAGGGAGAGAGAAAGAAAAGGGGCTGGCTGCTTTGCTTTTTGCTTTTCTTGTTTTCTTATTGTTGTTTTGTTATTTGTTTATTATTTCGAAAAAGACAAAATAAATAAAAACTTAATTAATAAAATAAATAGACTAAAAATTGAGGTGTCAACAGAATCGATTGTAAAACAAACTGGTAATTTACAACAATCAAAAATATAAATAAATATGAGAGTTGTTAAATTTAAAATGTTCGTAAAAGAAAAGTTGATAAATGATAACAAAAGTTGATAAATTAAACAAATAGAAATTAATGTATATTGGTAATTAACTCAAATGAGAGTTAATAATCCAAAACTAAATTGGTAATTTAATTGAAAAATTGGTAAGTTGCTTAAATATATATTGGTAAATTCACATAAGAGTTGATAAATTTAAGATGTTGGTGAGAAAGACAAACAAAAGTTAGTAAAAATAAGAAAAATTGATACTTTTAAACTGTTAAAAAGTGTTAGCAATTTCATAATAGTTTTGTTAAGTTATCTATAAGTTACTAGTAAATCATGTTATATTATGATGGTCCGCCATGATGGAGTGTGTCCAAGGGCCACAGTTTGCCCTAATGGGATTTGTGTTCAAGAGGCACCTATTCGCCTATAGTGGGGTGCAATTGAGAGGCGCCATTTGCGAGTGGTTGTCTCTTAAAGGAAGTTAGAGTAACTTCCTCATTCTGCAATCATGAGATAGTCTCTCTCTCTCTCTCTCCGCCCCCCATTTAAGAGAACAACGTACAAAAAGACTTCCATTATTATTTTGAGAAGACAATCGACATTCATGCATACTTTCCTTGTGATTACATTCAGACTATCTTGAAGTTGTAGATTCATTCATTGCGTGTTGATCATTCAAAGTATATTTATGGGTAATCGCTTTTAATCAAATAGCAGAATTTCTCATTCATCCATAATAACAAAACATGCATCACCAATTTAGTTTAATGATCAAAATCTATTTCATATCAATGGTTTAATCCACTGTCAATATCTAAACTTAAAGCTCTAAAGGTGGCTTCCCCGAAATTACGTTATCGTATAGCACTTAGCCTTTGATCACATATAGCAATAATATAAGGCCCTAGAGGTAGCTCCCACGAAATTATGTTATCATGTAACACTAAGCCCTTTATTACACATGTCAGTAGTGCAAACCCTAGAAGTGACTCCCAAGTAACTCAAGTCACCATGTAGCACTTAGCCCTTGACTATAAGGCTCTAGAGATGACTCACACGAAATTTCATTGTTGTGTAGTAGTTAGCTCTTTGCCCATTCACATCACATTTGATTTCCTCAATACAACACAAATCATCTTTCAATAATCATCACACAATCACATAAATCAAATGTACCAAAACAGCATGCATAACTTTTCAAGAGAGATTTGTCGAATCATCTCACAAGTATCGAGCACTCTATCCATCTTTATACAACAAATGGATCATCACTTCCCCACACAAGTATATGTCAATTATTCTTACCTTAGTACATGAGTTTCACAAAACCAAAGAAGAAATTAGTACTACTGACTTGGAGATGCCACAAAATAAAATAACACACATTATTTGATCATTCGATCTCGCAATCTTATCAAATAAGCAAGAAACAACATTAAATTTGGTAACACGCTACCTCAACCATGAAACAACTATATTACGCCTAAACATTAACAAAATGATTCATATGTGCTAGTAAATCGCATATTCAAAACAATTATTCAAGATGTTCATAACGCAGCACTTGATTGTAAAACTTGGTTACACTATAACTTTCTCTATTAAACCCCGTTCCAAACATACTTATAATCAATAGAAATGCCTTCAAATATACTACAATAATCCCAACTTGATCATCCCAAAATCAAACTGAAATCTGACAAAATAAGGGCTTGAAGTTGCTGGATGCACACTATTTACTACGCGCGGAAAACTTCGAAATTTTGTTCTAGGCAAACCAGCTCAATTCAAGATCCATAAAATTCTATGACTTCACGACACCTTAAACTATTATTTCTATACGCCGCTTAACAACTCAAAAATCGGATTTCACCACTCAATTTTCTCAAGATTCCGAATTTGAGCCCTAAACCCAGAAAATACTTCAATTGGATGAACCAGGACTTCAACACTTACCGAGCATTGCATTACGGAGTCGAATTGGCTTGGCGAGGTGCTAAAGACCTGCACAAGAGAAACCCTTTTTTTTCCTTCTTTTTCTTCTCTCTTTCTTTCCCTTTTCTCTCTCTCTCTTTTCTCTCTTCCCAAGCTGGTCGGGCTTAAAGGGACGAGCGTTGCCCCTTTCACTTTTTTTTTCTTTTTTTTTTTAACAAAAGTGGGTCCCATCACTTATTTGAAAAGTCAAATATTACAGTAAATAAATCTAAAATTTTGTCTAGCCTTGATTTCCTGTTTTTTTTTTTTTTTGGTAAAAGGTAAGTAGTATATTGAGAACCTTAATTTCCTGTTTATGTCTCTTAATTCTGAGAACTGTATCGGTACTGCGCCAGAATTGTGTAATTTTTTGTTTGTCTTCAAAATCATCAGGCTGTCCTGAAAACTGGCCAAGCTATAAATTTTGTTGTTGCTGTGGCAGGTTTACAGGGGTACTCTGCCCTCTGGAACTCCAGTTGCCATAAAACGAGCACAGCAGGGATCTATGCAGGGTGGGGTCGAGTTCAAAAATGAGATTGAGCTTCTATCAAGAGTCCATCACAAGAATCTTGTCAGCCTTGTTGGTTTTTGTTCTGAGCACGGTGAACAATTGCTAGTGTACGAGTTCCTTCCAAATGGTACCATCAAAGAGAGTCTCTCAGGTTTCTCCTCTCAAGTCTCTTATGTTGAGAAAGCATTCATGCGGAATTTAGGTTTTTTAAGAAAAAAATTCCTCGCTCATATCATCTGTGTTCACAACTACAAGTTTCGACTTGCAGGAAAGTAAGGAATCAGGTTGGATTGGGCAAGAAGACTTAGAGTAGCCATTGGTGCAGCCCAAGGTCTGGCTTATCTTCATGAGCATGCTAATCCTCCGATCATAGATAGGGACATAAAATCAACCAATATCCTATTGGATGATCACTTGAATGCAAAAGTTGCTGATTTTGGTGTCTCCAAGCCCATGGGAGACGGTGAAAGGGGTCATGTTACCACTCAAGTCAAAGGAACAATGGTCAGTAATGAGCTTTATAGCCCATTTGGTTCGGCTTTTGGGGAATACATTTGCAGAAATGCAAATATCTTTAGGTGAAACCTAAAGGGGATTTTCCAAAATGCAAACATCGTTTGGTAAAATTTGTATTGAGAAACAATTTTTGCCAAAATACCGTTTGGTAAAATTTACATTTGTAATTAACTTTTATTAAATTAAAAATATATTTATATATATATTTTTTTTTTAAGTTCGGCCACCAGACCGCCGAATCTAGCTGCTGGACCGCCGGATCTGGCCCTCGAACGATCGCCGGGTCGAGCGACCCCAGTGTGACGACCGCCGGGGTCGGGCGACCCCAGGCGACCCAAGCGGCCGTTGCCTGGTCGCCTGAGGTTGTGCAACCCAGGCAATCGTCGCCTGTGTTCTCACAACCCTGAGGCGACGACCGCCTGAGATCGGGCGATGGTCGCCAAGGTTGGGCAACCCTTAGGTGGCGATCGCCGACGGGCGCAACCCCTTGGCCGGCGATTGTCGGTCTCCAATCGGCTTCTCCAGAGAAGATGAACAGTAACCCCAAACTTGCATTCCGAAAATACAACTTCCCAAAATGCCTCTAGACCTGCTTTGGGTTAAGAGCCATTTGGAAATGCAATTGCATCTTGCCAAAATCCCCCAAAAAATCGAACCAAACGCGTTTGCATTTGGCCAAGGACTTTAGAGTCCAAAAGCCCATTTGAAAGGTTGAACCAAACGGGCCTTAGTCTAACGTTAGATAGTCAAACTTTTCTCAGTAACACAGAAATTTTGCATGTGTTCCCTGATTCCTAAAACAATCCATGTTATTGAGAACCTAGTACTTGTCTGGAGAAGAAGTGCACTTTTCAGGTTTTGGTCAAGAGTTTTCTTTAGAGAAAACAATATAAGAAAATTGTTCTTGTCAGTTTGGATGATTACCATGATAATTTCTGCAGAATCATATGAGAGACAATTAATTGACCGAAGTTATTGAGAAAAGGGCTATAGTGTTGGTCATTATTGTTTGTGTAGTTTTCTTGATGAGTGTTACATACAGATTGTGCTTTATTGTTGTGAAGGGCTACTTGGATCCTGAATACTACATGACGGAACAGCTGACCGAGAAGAGTGATGTCTATAGCTTCAGAGTATTGATGCTGGAACTCCTTACAGCCAGGAGGCCAATAGAGCAGAGCAGATATATTGTGAGAGAAGTGAGGGTGCTCATGAATAAGGACAAAGATTTGTACAATCTGCAGGGGATTCTCGACCCAGCCATCGGATTGGGCACGTCTTTGAAGGGTCTTGAGAGGTTTGTGGAGTTAGCAATGAGATGTGTGGAAGAATCAGGAGCGGACAGGCCAACCATGGGAGAGGTGGTGAAGGAAATAGAGAACATCATGGTTTTCGCGGGTTTGAATCCAAAGGCCGAATCGGCGACCACTTCAGCCAGTTATGAGGAGGCGAGTAAGGGGTATGCTACACATCCCTACCACAATGAGGACTTCTCGAAGTATAGTGGGGGCTTCCCACCTTCGAGGATCGAACCCCAGTAGGCAAATTACAGTCATGATCAGCTTCAGTGTACTTTAAGAAAATTAAACTAGCATGTGTAGTCATGACCAACTCTTTCCAGATGTTCAGGTCTTGTGTGAGTGGAATTCTGAAGGAAGTGATCATTCCCATTCCACCTGCACAACCAGTTGGTCTTCTCGCGGAGAAGACAGTGTATGGACTCGTCTTTTGAGTGATTGGGAGGATATGAGGGCCACCACGGCACCTTGTAACTTCCTGGACTGCTGGTTCTGGCTTGCCTGCTTCTTCGCACGGTCTTCATGGCTCGCCACGTCTCATGAATCATGCCTATGAGCGAAGGCTGCCTGTGCTTCTGATGAGACGAGAAGTAGAGAGTTGGGTCAGGAGGAGCCAAGTAAGAGTATCAGAAATAAAGACGAGAATATTTAGAGTGCCAAAACTTGGTACAAAAAAATATATAAGTGTCAAAAGTATGGAAGTAACACTTAAATATCACATTTTTTTGAAAAAATGGACGCTCGAGTGTCAAGTGTATGCCCTTTAGAAATCTTAGGTTGCAATTTTTTATTAATATTAATTATCCATGGCTCGCCGAAGAGCTAACTCGAGCTAACTCAACAAAAAAACCAAAAGAAGAAAAAAAAAAAACCATTGTAGAATGGTAGGGATTGAGCCCTTGTTGTCGCCTCCTCCCCGTCATCGCTAGGAAGGACCGGCCACCCTTGCCGAATCTAAGGGACGCTGGTCGGTCGAGGTCGCCAACCCCTAGTAAGGGCCCGGCAACCTCGCCCAACCCTTCCCCACCGTCACTAGGGTTGTTTTTGCACTTATCTAGCAACGTTAGCGTGCAAAATGACATCATTTTACACTTCCCTCGTCGGACAATCGTCATGTCAACATTTTGACTGGATTTCTCCTTTGGCACTTAATTGATCAATTTTGCTCCGATTTTAATATTTAAATATCATGATCCTAACTTTTAGCACTTAAATGTTATCTCGTGCTAAGTTTTGGCACTCTAAGGTCGGTGTGTTTTTAAATAAGTGTTGGTAATGCAAAGTTAGGTGGAATCAGAGAATTCAATCACTCAGCTCTATAATTTTCAATATGAGCTGGTAAAAAAGTTTGTTAGAGCAAACAAAAGTGATAACTCGATAGAAAGAGTTGGTGAATATAATAGGAACAAACAAATACTAATAAGCAGTCTATTGATCATTGTAAGCTAGTTAACTATTTAAGAAAAGTAAATCATACAAATAAAGACTGATAATTATTTATAGTTGGCAAATTTAAGTTGTCTGGTAGAAAGGTATATAAAAATTGGCAAAGGATGAGAGAAGCTTTTTTTTTTTTTTTTTTTTTTGGGGGGGGTCAAAGAGTGGGGAAATTGGTATTTAAAAAGAAAACACCAATTGATTATTACTAATTAACTCTTACAGGAGTTGGTAATGCATTATTTGTTGGTACGCAAAAAGTTGATAATTACTTCAATTGAGATTTGCGATTATAAAAAGAGTTGGTAGTGAGATAAATAAAGGTGGTAATTCATAGAAAAGTTGATAAATAAAGAGAACAAATAAATGTTATTATTATGCAATTGAAACGATAATTAACAACAAAAACTTGTTGGCAACAAACTCTTTTACCAAGTATTTTGATACTTACCAAATCTCGAAGAAATCCACGAAATAGAATCTTATTTTTTTCATCATAATAGTAGAATCGTCTAGGGTTCGAAAAAGCCTGCAAACAACCAAATTAATCTTATCAATAAACACGAATCTGAGCCGCAATGACATCTAATTCACCAATCTATACCCTGACTCTTTCATTCAATATGTTCTTATTGACTTCATAATTATCCATTATGAAGTTCTGCTCGCCACGGTGCGCTGAACATTATCATGATGAGGACTGCTCTAAAGTCTCCCCTTAAATATATTTTTGCTCCTTCAACTTCACCAAACGAAAACATCGTTTCTATTTTGTTATGACTTGATTGTACTTGGTCTTCCTCCTTCCCCATCCAAACTTTACTACATCCCTATCTTTGCATGTCTCAGCATCCAGTTTTTTTTTTCTGGCCCAATTCAGTTGAATGATTCTTCGAAAACGACCAGATGGTCGTTGACTGTGCTCCTTTTGTCATGGACGCGACCAGTGTAAGCGTGTACAGTTACTTCATTCATCAACTTGTCGTTTTCTACCTTTTCTCCTTCATCTTCAACCCATGCTTCGGTGCTCATCTTCTCTCTTCTTGATTATTTGGACTTTGTGACTTGGTATTGACTGAGTAAACGCCCCCCCAATAAAACAAATGCAGCAGTTGGAGAAAAGAAATGCAGATGAATATGGTTCTGACGTGCTGATGTTTACGCTTCTCGTCAATTGGATCAACGAGACTACAATTCATAGTTGTCACGGACTTATTATATTCCCTGATAAAAAAGAAAAAAGAAAAGACTTCTAGGAAAGAGAGATATGCTGGGAGTTGGCAGCCAGCCATTTCATTTTGCCATCATGTCAACCGAGTTGAAGTGTCCCTTGATGAAGAATCCAATGCGATGCAACTGCCGAAGCTGAAAGAAGGGCGTTGAGTTCTCCAAGTTTCGAGATTCTGAGTCATGGGTGTGCGAGTTCTGGTGATTCTGCTAGTTTTTCTCCTTGGAGAGTCCATTGGAGATGCAGCTACAAATCCTTATGATTGTAAGCTTAATTCAACCACTTTCTTGACATTTATTTCCGAAAATGTTTTATTCATATAGTTGAATTTGCGAATTCCAAAAATGCTCTCGCCATAACTTTTTGCATGTTTCTGAGCCACTGCCGCTTAGATGAACTAAGGTTCCTCCTAGTCAGAGGACGTCACAACATTTACAGGAATCAGTTTGTCCACAACCAATCTTAAGGACCCTATTGCGCTGAACTTTTTTGAGATGTGGATGTTTCCTATATTTCTATCAACAATGCTAAAGTCAATTTTGGACAGACCTAATCTGTTTTCTCCCCATTTTCCTGCCTCTTTGATTAATGATGGCTTTATCGCCTGCCATTTTGCCTAAAAAAGTTTCAGTAAATCTAACTGATTGTAGTCTTTAGAGTTGGTCAAAAAATGAAATTTGTTACACATCTATTGGTGGTATGATTTTTCTTTAACCATGTTCTGGCCTTGGAAGCCATTATCTTACATACAGGTCATTCTCACGGATTTAGTTTTGGTATAACGATCATGCCACCTTCGTTTGATAAGGAATCAGTTACAAATATTTTACAGGGTCTTAGCCCCCTGGTACAAACATCCTGCTGTTGGTTGGCTATTCAAGCAAACAAAGTTCTGGACATTATTAGAGAAGCTACTGTTAGAATATAAACAAACGACCACTTTTCTAGCAACATGCTCCAGAAACTTTTGCGATCCTTAAATTCACAGAGAACTGTTGGATTATTGCTATTCAATACACAGACAAGACATATGCATTTATTATTTTCTCTTTGTTCAACTGGTCATATTCGAAAGCAGTCAGCGCAATTAAGGGGCTTATGAGTGATTGGCAAAATACACCACCCAACTGGGTGGGGATTGATCCTTGTGGCAATGGTTGGGATGGGATTGGCTGCAAAAATTCTCGCATTACTTCCATGTAAGTTTTTGAGCATCCTTTTTGGACTTCGTATTTGAGAATCTGCATTTCATAATTATATCCATATGCGCAGTTAATTGGACTCTCTTAATTTCAGAACATTGTCGAGCATGGGTTTGACAGGTTCGCTTCCAGGAGACATTGGACAATTATCTGAATTACAGATTCTGTAAATTCACTATCTCTTTCACTCCCCAGATTATGTTCAATGCAAGGACTTAATTACCACATTTGTTTCCCATGTCTTTTTCTACCGAAAGATAATAGAGGACACAAATTTCTGTAAAATTGGATGTATTGACCATAACTGGAGGCAATTATCGAGAAGAAGGGCTTAAGGTTTTATTTTGCTGTTGTCATGTATGTAGTCCTCCCATCTAGATTCTTGTACTTTCTTCTCTCCCATGCATCCTATAATGCATGTGAAGCTGTCAATGATGTGCAAGTAGTGGGATTCATGTCTAGAATTTGGTCTTTTTATCTGTTTTAGCTGCCTGAAATGGTCTTCTGTAAGTTGTTACTGAGTATAATAAGCCTTTCGTGTAGGGACCTATCTTACAACAAGGGTCTGACTGGATCTCTTCCTGTACAAATTGGAAACTTGGTGAAGCTCACGAACTTGTAAGTTATATACATCAGCATTTCTACTATATTCTGTGTCTCCTGACTTTCAAAGTCCAAAATGACCAATCTGCCTTTTCATCTCAAAATGCAAGACTCCTGGTTGGTTGCGGACTTTATGGTCCAATACCGGATTCCATTGGATCTCTGCAGAACCTGGTGTTTCTGTAAGTTCCCTCTCCCATATACTTGATTGCGACCTGACATGTGCATGACCGGTTTTTGGACAAGCTAGAACGTGTTTTGCTCAACTCAATTCAACAATGAATTGTTTAAACCTCCCGTTGGAGGTCTATCTTGAATGTACTATAAATATTGTTCTCAGCTCATGTTATGTAGAAAGCGCAGCTTTGGTCTAATGCCATTAACAGGGTATGCAACCCTTGTAGGATATGGGGAAGTGTTGTGGTGGTAACACAGGAGAATTGTCATAGACAACTGAAGACACTTGTTATACTAAACAGTGATACAAGTATTAACATTCAAAATGTTCTTCTCTCACAACTATTCCAATTTACCTTCTCTCACCACACTCTAAGCTTTCAAAGAAAACTAGCTGACATAAGCAGACACTCAGCTATTCTATCTTTCCTCTTGCTCACAGAGGAACGACTCGCTCGCACAGAGCTACTCTTTCTCTCAGGCTGCATCACCTCTTTTCTCTCTTGAAGCTCACCCTTTTTCCATCTGGTGACTTGTCCTCAAATGCTTCTCCTCTAAGCCTTATATATAGGCTGAAGCTTCACCGCGACAAGTCCAATACATAATGGACTTCCATTTACTTCTTCGGCAAGTCGGCAAGTTGCTGGCGCCAAATCGTCGCCAGCTAGTCTTCCTTTGCCGACTTCATGCAGTGAAGAAAACCTTATCCAATCAATCTCCTTAGCAAGTTAAAACTTTATTTGCTTCTTTTGACTTTTGACCAAAACTTGTCTCTCGTTTTGTTTCTTGTGCGATTGAAACAAGAAGACTCTCAAGAGTTCTTCACTTGGGGTTTTAATCACCGACTTTTAATATCCAGCATTCGCACTGGAATAGGTCAGCACATCAGAGGCAAAGTCCAAGTAGAACTTATCTCATTTTCATATTAGGTGTTGACTCCAACATGCTTTACATATTAATCTGACAGTCACGTATTATTCTCCAGATCTTCACAAGTATCTGAATTCGTCCTTCAATACATTGCAGATCTCTAAATTCAAATGGATTCAGTGGGCTGATTCCCCCTACAATCGGTAACCTTTCTAGGCTCTACTGGCTGGACCTAGCTGACAATCAGCTAACTGGATCTATTCCGGTATCCAATGGAAGCAATCCTGGCCTTGATATGCTACTTCACACGAAGCACTTGTATGTGCATGTCTTCCAATTTATTATCTCACTGAATCTGTGAACTTTCATTTTTGTTGTGTTATCTGACTAATATTTTGCTTCATGCAGTCATTTTGGGCAGAACCGACTCTCTGGCACAATTCCTTCCCAATTATTCAGTTCTGAGATGCATCTTATCCATGTGTGAGTTCTGATAATCCACTAGGCCGCTGCATCTGGTCAATCCATTGTTTCCTTGAGGCTTCTCAAGCCTTATCTAATGAAAGATCCTCTCTCTCTCGTCTCTCTCTCTGTCTCCCCTCACTGCACACCATTGTTATCCTCTCTTGATACTCAAAGCATCTCTCTAAGAGAGAGGCAGTGAAAAGCAGAGAAGGCAATGGCCTGCTAATGCTTTTTTAAGATAGGAATCCTCATAAATTTCTTTAACTGTGCAGGCTTTTTGACAACAATCAGCTCGGAGGTAGCATCCCTTCCACTCTTGGACTGGTGCAGAGTTTGGAAGTTGTGTGAGTATTTATGGTTCTACACAATCCTAATGAGGATTACTTCCCTTCTGCTCATTGCACTTCGGGTCTATGTTTAACCTATTTCAATGGTCACAGACGCTTTGATACAAACTTTCTAAGTAGTGCAGTCCCTGGAAATCTCAACAATCTTACATCTGTTCAAGAACTGTAAGCAAAACATAATTACGGTCGTGTCATTTTAGTGTTTTCTAGTGCATATCACTATAATCATCTCCTAAATTTACTGGTCTACTTTTTAGCCTTCTTTCCAACAACAGGCTAACTGGTCCGTTTCCCAACCTTGCTGGCATGAACGCCCTCAACTACCTGTAAGTAATAATTGTCTTACTATTAGCTAGTTGCACACGGTATAATTGCTGATCATTTATGAGTTCTCAGAGGGAAATAGAGCACGACGTGAAATGTAAAAGACAATCTTAAACTCTTTTTCTTAATTTTGAATTCGCCATTGCTTATTGTCCTGTTGTGACTACGTAAAACATGGACTTTGACTGACCAAGGTGGATTTGCAGGGACTTAAGCAATAATAGTTTTGATGCGACAGATTTCCCCGCATGGATTCCGACATTACAGTCTTTGACAACATTGTACGTTTCCCGATCTGTCTTTTGCCTCCATCAATTGACTTAAACAACACCCACCCCTCTTTTCTCCTCTGGAAATGGAACATGACATTTCATTGTTTTGTGGTTGTGGGTTTCGGACTTGCCATCTTTTTCCCCTTTCCAAAGATGAAATAGATTCCTCTAAGTAAATAATGGGTTTACACGTTTTATCAATTTTAGAACGCTGGAACACACGCAAGTTCAAGGAGTCCTACCTGTCATCCTTTTCAGCATTTTCAGTTTGCAAAGTGTGTAAGTATCATCTCGATCTCAATATTTACCTCAATGTAATGGATGTATACTTCTTCAAAACTTGATCTGCTTCATTCAATTGACTTCCTGGTGCGTTTCAACTGGGACATTTGGGATGTGGCTGAACGAGTGAATTTTCCTGTGATGTCAGGGTCTTAAAAAACAACAATGTGAATGGAACCTTGGACATAGGCACCAGCCGTAGCAATCAATTGCAACTCATTGATTTGCAGACCAATCTTATTGATAGCTTCAAGCAGAGTACTGGAGTTTACAGTGTCGTGGTGATGTAAGTCATATAAAGCTCTTAGGCCCTTTCACTCACTGTGTCACAAGATGAATCAAAAGTGCTTTTTTTACACATTTTTATTGCTAATGTCGCGCCCATATAATTGTATTTCTGCAGACTTGTCGATAACCCGGTTTGTCAAGAAACAGGAGCAGCTGGGCAAAGTTACTGTACCGTTCCACAAACCAACACCTCCTCATACTCGACACCGCCTAATAGTTGCATCCCAGCCGTTTGCAATTCAAACCAGACATCCAGCCCCAACTGTAAATGCAGCCATCCCTACACAGGAACTTTAGTCTTCAGAGCTCCTTCTTTCTCAGGTTTAGGGAACTTGACTTATTTCGAAAAACTCGCAAGCTCTATGATGATCTCTTTTCAGTCCTATCAACTTCCAGTAGATTCCATCTCGCTGAGTGATCCACGCAAGGATTCATATAATTACCTTAAACTGAATCTTGCGGTCTTCCCATCCGGGGTTCGTTTCAATTGGACTGGCATAAACAGTATTGGCTTTGTGCTCAGTAATCAGACTTACAAGCCTTCACAATTATTTGGGCCTTTCTATTTCATCGGCGATCAGTACATGAACTTTGATGGTAATATCTCCAATTATTTAACAGAGACACGCATTCTGCTGCCTTGTCTATCTAGATTATCTTTATATCTTCATCATACTAACAACAATCTCTCTCCCTCTTTCTCACTGAAGTACAGTACCAACTACATCCAAAAAATCGTCAAACATCGGAGTCATCATTGGTGCAGCAGCTGGTGGTTTTGTTCTCCTCTTGCTATTGGCTCTTGTGGGGGTTTATGCTTTTCGTCAAAAGAAAAGAGCAGAAAAGGCTACAGAGCAAAGCAACCCTTTTGGTATGGCCGGATTCACTGCAGACTTGCCACTTAGCTTGTCTCTGATTCTGAAAGTAAAGTCTCAGTCAATACTTGTTATTTATGGAAATGCAGTAAACTGGGACCCAAATAAGAGCGACGGCAGCATCCCCCAACTCAAAGGAGCGAGATGGTTTTCTCTTGAAGAGCTAAAGAAATACACCAACAACTTCTCAGATGCCAATGAAATTGGATCTGGTGGCTATGGAAAGGTTTACTCTCTTGGCTCTCAGTTCTATTTAAGAGAAACCTCGATTACCACACTCTTGCGCCTGTACTCTTCATAATATACCCAGAGCCTTTCGTTGTATAAGTCCTCGCGTTAACAAGAAAAATCTGTTGTATAAGTTCCATGTATTCACCACCTTGTTGGAAGCACAGTCTCACTGAATGACATGTGACAGTTAATGAGTTTGAAATCTTCTGCTAGAATTTCACATGAACAGAGAAGGGCTTCTTAGACTTGACAAAACCAGATGTGAGTTTGCTCATACAGAGAAAAAGTAAAGCTGAGAGATGGGCAAAGTCGTGGTGTTGCTACACATTTGTTTCCACTTCGTTTCTTCTCTTTCCAAGAGAATCTTATATTTTCACACGGCTTTAAATTTTTCAACCGCTTATGTTGTCTGAATGTTTCCATTTAAGTTGATCCTTGATTTCATTAAATTCCTGAGCAGTGAATGAATCTAAAATTTTGCCTTGCCTTAATTTCCTGGTTATGTCTCTTTAATCTGAAAAGTGTATCGATACTGCACCAGCATTGTGAAATTTTTTTATTCGTCTTCAAAATCATCAGCTGTCCTGAAAGCTGGCCGAATTATAAATTTTGTTGTTGCTGTGGCAGGTCTACAGGGGTACTCTTCCCACTGGAAATTTTGTCGCCATAAAACGAGCACAGCAGGGATCTATGCAGGGTGGGGTCGAGTTCAAAAATGAGATTGAGCTTCTATCGAGAGTCCATCACAAGAATCTTGTCAGCCTTGTCGGTTTTTGTCTTGAGCAAGGTGAAAATTGCTAGTGTACGAGTTCCTTCAAATGGTACCCTCAAAGACAGTCTCTCAGGTATCTCCTCTCGAGTTTCTTATGTTGAGAAAGCATTCATGCGGATTTTAGGTTTCTGAGAAACAATTCCTCGCTCATACCGTCTGTGTTCACAATTACAAGTTTCGACTTACAGGAAAGTCAGGGATCAGGATGGATTGGGCAAGAAGACTCAAAGTAGCCATTGGTGCAGCCCGAGGTCTGGCTTATCTTCATGAGCTTGCTAATCCTCCGATCATACACAGGGACATAAAATCAACCAACATCCTATTGGATGATCACTTGAATGCGAAAGTTGCTGATTTTGGTCTCTCCAAGCCCATGGGAGATGGTGAAAGGGGTCATGTCACCACTCAAGTCAAAGGAACAATGGTCAGTAATGAGCTTTTGTGTAACGTTAGATGGTCAAACTTTTCCGAGCAACACAGAAATTTTGCATGTGTTCCCTGGTTCCTAAAACAATCCATGTTCATGAGAACCTAGTGATTGTCTGGAGAAGAAGTGCACTTCTCAGGTTTTGGTTAGGAGTCTTACTTTAGGGGAAAAAATATAAGATAATTGTTCTTTTCAGTTTCGATGATTATCATGATAAAATCAGCAGTCATATGAGAGACAATTAATTTACCAAAGTCAATAGAAAAAGGGTCATAGAGTTGAAGACATTATTATTTGTTTAGCTTTCATAATGAGTTTTACAAACCGATCATGCAATTTTCTTGTGAAGGGCTACTTGGATCCTGAATACTACATGACACAGCAGCTGACCGAGAAGAGCGATGTCTATAGCTTCGGAGTATTGATGCTGGAACTCCTTACAGCCAGAAGGCCCATAGAGCGGGGCAGATATATTGTGAGAGAAGTTAGGGTGCTCATAAATAAGGACAAAGATTTGTACAATCTGCAGGGGATTCTCGACCCAGCCATCGGATTGGGCACGTCTTTGAAGGGTCTCGAGAGGTTTGTGGAGTTAGCAATGAGATGTGCGGAAGAATCAGGAGCGGACAGGCCAACCATGGGAGAGGTGGTGAAGGAAATCGAGAACATCATGGTTTTCGCGGGTTTGAATCCAAAGGCTGAATCGGCGACCACTTCAGCCAGTTATGAGGAGGCGAGTAAGGGTATGCTACACATCCCTACCGCAACGAGGACTTCTTTGAGTATAGTGGAGGTTTCCCACCTTCAAGGATCGAACCCCAGTAGGCAAATCACAGTCATGATCAGCTTCAGTGTACATTAATAAAACCAAACTTGCATGTGTTCACGACTAACTCTTTCCAGATGTTCAGGTCTTGTGATGCATGTACCCTGTCGAGAATTTAATATTGTAAAATTGCTGGCCTCTATGTATAAGTAGAATTCCGAAGGAAGTGATCGTTCATCTTCCACCTGTACAGCCAGTAGCTCTTCTCGCGGAGAAGACAGTGTATGGACTCGTTTTTCGATTGATTGGGAGGATATGATCAATCATAGTACAGGAAATGTATTGGAAAATGTGTCACTTAGTTTGGCCGATGGGAGAACTCACCATTCCTTGACATGTGATCGGCTCGATCCGACGGAACTTCAGAGTCTTTCCAAACGAACTGCACTTACTGCGCAAGACTCCCGAGATCTTATTGTGTTGATGTTACAGTGTTATTTTTCCGTCATAATTAGATGATGTGAGGCACAGGAAAGTTGACTCGAAGCTAGATCTTGTGCATCTGAGACTGGTTAGATTGCTTAAATTTACATCCACTATAATTTGACCTGGCGTGACTTTGGTACTTGTGAACGAAAGAATCTTTTCTTATTAATGTGCAATAATTAGAAAACTTTGACCTCAGATGCATACAGTACCAAGTCATTAGACTTTGTGCAGATCTAGCTCTGCATTCACATTATACTCCCTTTCTAATTTCTCTCTTTTGTTTGATGAACACTCCGTTTCAACCATTTCACACATGTACGGCGAGACCTATGATGGAGAAACTCGACCAGGGTTAATACCATTAAGAATTTCAAACTAGCATCCCATAACACATTCATCTTAAACTGATTTTTATTTCACAAAAAATTTCAAAATAGTACCTGCATGATACATTCATCCCAATTAATTTTCATCTCATAAAAAATCATAATCTGGTTATTTCGATCCAAATTTACTCTCTGTTAAAATGCATGAATGTGAACATAGTTGGATTTTTCAAGTTACATTTGTCGTTCTCCATGTTAAATTAGTCTTATAGTCATTTGCCATGTGTATTGACATGTACATTTTAACAGAATATTGGACAGAAAAAAGATTTGGATTAGGGTACTAGTTTTTGGGTTTTTTTTATGAGACGAAAATTAGTTTAGAGTAAATGAGTCGTAAGATACAAGTTTGAGATTTTTTATAAGAAAAAAATTCAGAGTATCAATTTGCGATTTTTTTATAGCTGACCCTCATAAATATCTGCAGAAACTTTCTTGCCAGAAATATTCTTTAATTACAATTGCGAATACAATACCACTTTTCTCTTATTTGCTGGAATTACAGAGTGCCCCTTGAGTTATGATGCTACATCAAATGACAAGTAATGAAATCAAACGCTCTGCTACATTCTTGTTTTTTCTTCCCTTACATGAATTGGTCCTGTTAATCTTGTCTAACATGGGGACACGAACGCAAAGTACTTGGCATGATGTTATTGTAAACAGAAACAAGAAGTCAAATTTGGAATTAAGGAAAAAAGGAACAAGGAAAAGAGAGCAAGATTTGATTGCTCGTGTGTTTTGAGTGGAGTGGATCAACTGATCTAAGTCCTGGGCTTTTCCAGGAGGGCGGAGAAGTACCACTCGTTCCCTCCGCGATCGACCTTCCTGCCGACGTTCCACCTCACCCTCTTGAACCCGACCCGATCGAACATCGGCACGTACGTCCCGTTCAGCTGCGGCCCGAGGCAGAAGAAGTGATCGAGCCAGAATAGCCCGCCTGGTCTCAGCACCCGGTATATGTCGTACAGAGTGAACTCGAGCATCGAGTCTGGGATCCAGTTGCTCAGGACGTGCATGGAGTGCACTATGTCCAGCGTGTTCTCGAAGAAGGGCAGCCTCTGCGCGACGGTCATGTGCATCGAGAGCAGGCCCCTGGACGCGATGAAGTTGTTGAAGGGGCCGTCGTAGTTCATCGTGGTCGTGACGATAGTCACGTTCCGTTCCCTCATCCTGGCTGCGAACGTCCCGCTCCCTCCCCCAATGTCTAGGCCAATCCGAATGGTGCCCCGCGGCCTGGTGGCCAGCACCTGATCCATCCCGTAGTCGAGATTGCCGTTGTCGAACATCCACCGGTGCTTCTCCCGTCCCTCCAGGTGGAAACAGTCCTTGCAGTCGAAGACCCCGGGCTTGTCCTCCGGTCGATGAGGCACTGGTAGCTCTTGCACTGGTATGCGTCCCATGCGATGCTGTTGTCGGGCGGGGTGGTCCACAGGGCCTGCGGGAACGGGATCGGCTCTGCGGAATTGGCCGGAGTCTTCGGGTGGCATCTCCTCCTAGGGAGAGGCTCGCATCCCTTCACCATGAGCTTCTGCGACAGGGCGTCGTCGACGGGGCACTCGGCCCCGACCTGGTACGACATGTACTCGGCCAGCTCCTCCCTGAACATGAGGCAGGCGGCTCCCACGGGCGGGAGCACCACGTCCGAGCCGACCCTAGGGGAGTTGCCGAGCGGGAGCTTTTGGGGGCCGATGGCCAGCCTCAGCTCCTCCGGCAAATTGGTGGCGCTGAAGAGGTCGGCGCGGTAGTTGGTTTGGTCGGACGACGAGCGTTCTCGCTCGTTGAGGCGGGTGAGCTGGGTGAGGAGGGATTCGATGAGGGCGTTGGCGGAGGTGAGGTGCTCGTGGAGCTCGGCGATGCGGGAGTGAGTGGAGTAGAGCTGGGCGCGGGTGAAGTTGAGGTCGGCAATGAGAGGGGCGGTGTCGCAGGAGGAGAGCGGCAGGGAGAGCTGCTGGGTGTAGCGGGATATCTGGTTGAGGTCCAGCCGAGACGGCCCCCCGCTGGTGAAGATGTAGACGGCGAGGACGTTGACGACGATGATGAGGGCCACCACGAACGCCTTGAACTTCCTGGACTGCCGGATCTGGCTCGCCTGCTTCTTCGCGTAGTCTTCGTCGCTCGCCATGTCTCGCGACTCCTGCCCGCGAGCGAAGGCTGCTTCTGCTTCTGCTTCTGCTTCTGACGAGACAGGAAGAAGAGAGTTGGGGAGGTTCAAGGAAATGAACTCGGCATGCAGATGAGATTTATCCACATTCACATATGCGATCCGCCATTTCGGGGGCTGTGCTGTGCTATCAGGAGAGGTTACCTTCCTCTCCAAACAACTGCAACATGCTTTCGCCCTTCATTTCTGCTCCTTCCACCTACGCAAGAAGGCTTCCGAATATGGTAACTTTCTTCGAACGGGGGAGCTTTGCGTAGGACGAGGAACTCCTCTCAGTTCCTTTTGGTGTTGTTAGATACTGGACAGGAACATGTCCTTTTATGGAGGTTAGGGTAGATTTCACTTTTGCCACTTACGACTTCTGGTGGCCCATGCTCTGTGATCTTGTCACAATTCTTTCCTTGTACCACGTATTAATGGAAACTTTTAGTACATCCTACGTTTCCATTCCGAATCAAAAAGAAAATAATCGAAAGACCGACGACGGTTGATGAACGCACCGTACATTTCTAAGTCCTCGAATATCGGTAGTCCCATCGGTAATAAGTAAATGAACATGGACATTTAACTTCAACCCCACTAAACTTTTCAACTTAAATGCCCAAGTGCAGTTTCCCCAAAAAATATGAAAACTTCAAAGCGCCAATAGTCTCGAGCCAACCGGGAAATAAACAGTAGGCGGTCTTTGACTTGGAATTTCACCATAAATTTGAAAAAATAAAAACTGTCTCGAGAAGTGCAAACAGATGCTGACTCCTCAGGTACGTCGTTCCAAATGATGCCAACCCATGCTTAGAATTTCCAATCCGATTTGTACTCAATCTCCACGCAGGGGAAGCATCTTCTCCAATAGTCCACGGGCATTTGAGTATTCTATTGCAACCATCCTTTGGCCTTTTGCTCTGCAAAGTCCAACTCCACATGCGTCTCCGCCGGAGAGCGCAATTAAAGAAGACATGAGAAGCCAACTTTCCGGTATTTGTGCATTTGTACCAAACTCTTTGGTAGGCAGGACTCGTGAAGGTGCACTCCAAATGCATGAATGCAAAGTAGTCAGCGGTGCTTTGATCAAGTCCGCAAAACACAAGAATAGAACAAAGAATAACCCTGCAAAACCATCAACAGAGAATAGCAAGAGTTAGATGAGCTGTAGTACCCATCGGAAGTCGAAACTATGCTAGCATGCATCTTCATCCTTGTTCTGTATCATAAGGTAAAATTGTCGATATTTTCAACATAGAAAGACAAATGCACTTTTGAGTCTGAGTATTACATCACTATATCGCTAAATTAACTTGAAAATGAAAATTGAGATTTCCTTCATCTTACTCCTCCCAATAATGCCTAGATAGTTAATGACAAAATCATTGAAATATACTAATCAAACTGCCAAAACAAAAATATGTAATTCGAGATCATAGATAAAAACATTTGTCGTATTTATAAATTTAAAACAAAATAAATATTGGGATTTTGATCGTTCAATGATTGATGTTGGGGACTCTAAATGTCCATCACAAACGTCCATGAAATAGTAATAGCCTTGTAATATGACTAAATGGATATTAATTGTATGAACATAATGCAATGCATGTTTAGGCAGCAGCTATTTAAATGGGAAAAGCCTGTTTTTTTTTTTTCTAATAATGAGTAGAGACCCATTTTAGCAATCTATAATCTTAGGTGGCAAGTTTTAAGGCAACACTTAGGGTGCGCATGACAAAATTTCTGAAACAAATTGAGAAGTTAAAAATTTTAACTTCCGATTTCTTCTTCAAATCTATTTACGAAATAGAAATGCATTCTAGAAATAGAAAAATCAAATTGCGTTACCAAACGGTTTTTTTAAACCCGTTCCAAATAACAGAGAAACAAGTAGAAATTTTATGATGCGCACCCTTAGAAGACTTTGTAATAATATGACTAGCCAAAACTAAGAAGGGAATTGCTTACCCAAATTCGCTAAAAGAAGTTTGGAATATGGGATGCTTTGGAAACCATATCTTTTTCGATTATTTTCCATGAATATTTTTTTCATTTTAAATTATTCTAGTGGATTGTTGCTTCTCTTCTCTTCCATATATATTCGATTACCAAATTGTCAATGTGTGTAGTGGGTTTGCATTTTAGCAAAAGATCCAATTACCAATTTTTATAATTACGTTTTTATATGTTCTTCCCTAGTCAGCTTTAGAGGCGTGCCCTCAAATAAATTTGTGATAAGATAATGAAGTCAAAGAAAGCTACTTTTGCAAGGATCTTCAAGTTTTAGCATTCGAAAAACTCGACCTCAAGCCAATTGTGTTGACCAAATTTGAGTCTTCAATTCGGGTTTGACATCTTAGCAAGTCGAAGTTGAATATACGGTTCATAGAATCAATTAAAAGTAAGAATGACTCCAGATGGAAATATTTACATCGAGAAGTTTGGTTCCCCCAACCAATTATTTTGCTTATTTCGCATAACCAATTTTGTCATCTAAAAGAAAGTTTTCTTACTTTACATCAAATGACTGTTATGTCAAAGTTGTTATCATTCTTCTCCAGTTAGGCTCGACTGCTTCTGATTATTAAAATACACAATCACATACTAATATACGGAATCATTGAATATACTAAATATATCTCTAACAATATAATTTTTGCTCACACAAGGTAAAAGCTTGAGATATATTCTTAAAATCCCAATTGCACGATTTAATACGCTACAAACTTCGAGTTTAGACAACTCTCGAACTTTTACAGTCGAACCAAATCACCTTATGAAAGTGAGTAATGAAAATTTTGTACATATTATAGTCATCTTTGCTATGGAGGAAGTAGGAGAAATATGGAAGACAAGTTCTGACTGCTTTCACCCTTTAAATTCGAAACAACTTTGAGATTAGTGCATAAAATAATTGTGGTTTCCAGTTCTTCTCTCTTTGCGTGAAGCATGGAAGCCGTTCAAGCTGCGAAAACATCCCCTACATCAGAAATCGAAGATGGGGACTTTTGCATTTGTTACGCTACGTTGTGATCACTTTATTGTGGATAAATAATTGAAATTAGAAGCTTACAAAGTCAAGCGAGGATAGTCAACCAGGACGAGGGTGTGGCAAAGTCAAACCTAATCAAACCAGAATCCTCTCCGGTCGCAAAAGATTATGGATGCCCACAATGTATGTGGCACTTTAAACAGGCCCCTTTCCTGTGAAGCCCTTCCTCATCTACTCCATCGAAAATTCGGTCCATCATTGGTTGTTGATTGTTCCGCACCATCGGTCAGTCATGTCGGTCCCAATCAAGCCTCCCTCTATTGACAATTCACACAACGGTTTTCTTTCTTGACATAAAATCTCACGAAATTCTTGATTTTGCTGTCCAAACCCATTCCCAAAACCGAACCAAACGGACTAGAATCGGTCCAAATGCATTGGAGTTGGGCGTATATGTTGGGGTTTGGACTTTTGAGGAACACTAGCTGGCCTTGGGCCTCCACGAATCTACACTTAGTGATCTCTCCTGCCTTTTGGGCCCTTGCCCAGGCATTGGGACTCAAAAGCCTTCGGACTCCATATGCTTCTATCAATCTATGCGGTTCAGCTTGAGATGGAGCTAGCGGGTACCTCCTGGCGCTTGTAGCTAGACCCATCAAAGTAGGTTATTGACCCATTTTTTTAACTTATACAAGTGTTAATTAATTCATAGATTAGTTAGTTATATTAAGTAAATGAGTCATAAATTGATTTAAACATAATATGAATGTTAAATGAGTCATATACAGATTTACAATTTATTTAAACTCACTCTAGTTCTATGACTCTTTTCATTTCTTATCCCATTTTCTCCATCTCGTGTTTGCTCTTTCCACATTTTCATCTCAATTTGGATATTATATTCCAACGATTAGGTTAAATATTAAAGTGTTTTAATAATATGAATCAGATTGAATATGAGTCGGGTGGAATATAAATTACTCAATTTGCATTGCATGAAAATGTAAATCCAATGGTTGATATAGTTGTTGAGTTTCATAAAACGCATGTTTGATCTTTTAACGGATATGGATGTAGTGTTTTATTTGTGGTAGAAATAATTGTGTCCAAAAATTCTTGTAGAATTAGTAAAGATGCAAGTGGAGTTCGCATTTGATAAGGTTGACGACCATGGCAAGAGCTCTTGAGAGGCTGTAAGACAGTAGCAGTAACATTGATATCAAGCTTTAATGATGTGATTGTGATTTAACTGATATACATCAAGCCAAGATGGATATTTGTTAAGCTATTTAAGTAAGGATCCTTGTGCACTGTTGAACTTTTTGAGCGTGAGAAGGAAGGGGGCATAAAACTAGGAAATCGGGATCTGACTTTGACCAAGGGCTTTGCTTGTTTTATATTATAAATATTCCTCTCTCGTCTCGTCAGATGGCAAATGTTGCAGAGTGGGTCTTCGTGCCCTGAGCGTGTAAAGAAGGGGTGGATTTCATTAAGTGGAAAATGCCATCATCGAAAATGGCATCGGTATTCTTGTGCTGAGAATTTCATGTATTCTTGAAAGAAGTTTTGTACGAAATTCAGCGAGGCTCAATACTATAAAGTAGTTCGGGCACTTCAAGTAACGAATCCAGACAACAACAGTCATGAGCTTTTGAATGGAAGCATATGAAGTAATTCGTGCACTTCAATCCTTCGCTAATAATGAATTTGCAAAATTTCAGGGGTAAAACTCCTCGGAGCGTACGATCGAACCTGTGTCGTACGCCTTGCCAACCAGATGATGATACAAGAAGTAAAGTTCTGGTGACATCTAAGCTCAAGGAAGAAATGCAGCAAAGGAAGCAAGTCGATCTATGAGGACTGTGTAAAAGCATGAAACTCATGTCCTGGGCTTCTCCAAGAGGGCGGAGAAATACCACTCGTTCTTCTGCGGCCCCCGGTCGACCTTCCTTCCGGCGTTCCACCTGATCTTCTTGAACCCGACCCGCTCCATCATCGGCACGTACGTCCCGTTCAGCTGCGGCCCTTCGCAGAAGAAGTGGTCGAGCCAGAACAGCCCGCCCGGCCTCAGCACCCGGTAAATATCGTACAGCGTGAACTCCAGCATCGTGTCCGGGATCCAGTTGCTCAGCACGTGCATCGAGTGCACGATGTCCAGCGTGTTCTCGAAGAAGGGCAGCCTCTGCGACACGCTCATGTGCATCGAGATGAGCCCTCGGGACGCGATGAAGCTGTTGAACGGGCCGTCCAGGTTCATCGTGGTGGTCACGATGGTCACGTTGCGCTCCCTCATCCTGGCCGCGAACGTCCCGCTCCCTCCCCCAATGTCTAGGCCAATCCGAATGGTGCCCCGTGGCCTGGTGGCCAGGACCTGGTCGATCCCGTAGTCGAGGATGCCGTTGTCGTACATCCAGCGGTGCTTCTCTCGGCCTTGCAGGTCGAAGCAGTCCTTGCAGTCGAAGTAGCCGGGCTGCTTGTTGCGGTCGACGAGGCACTTGTAGCTCTTGCACGTGTACGCGTCCCACACGACGCTCGAGTCGTGCGGCGTCGTCCACAGGGACTGCGGGAACGGGGTCGGCTCCACGTACTGGCTGAAGACTTCGGATGGCAGCGCCGCCGCGGGAGTGGCTCGCACCCCTTCAGCAAGAAGCGCTGCGCGAACACGTCGTCCACGGGACACTCGCCCCCGACCTCGTACGACATGTACTGGGCCAGTTCCTCCTTGAACCTCAGGCACGCGACCCCCACCGGCGGGTGCAGCATGTCGGACCCCATCCTCGGAGAGTAGCCGAGAGGGAGCTTGTGCGGGGCCACGGCCAGCTTCACCTCGTTCGGGAGATCATCACCGTCGTGAGGCCGGCCGCGGGAGCGGGCGAGCTCGGCGAGGAGGGCCTTGACGAGGGAGTCGAAGGAGGCGAGCTGGCGGTGGAGGTCGGAGACGCGGGAGTGGGTGTCGGCGAGGTGGGCGCGGGTGGAGTTGAGGTGGGCCAGGAGGGAGGTGTCCCAGGCGATGGGGAGGGAGAGGCGGCGGAGGTCGAGGCGAGAAGGTCCGGAGGCGAGGAAGTAGAAGGTGAGGAGGTTGGTGAGGAGGAGGAGCGCCGCCATCTTGAGCTTGAACTTGAACGCGGCCGCCCTCGGAGACGACGGCGGGTGGTAGTGGGACTGCTTCTTCGGACTGTCCGCAGCTCCCATCGCTGTCCCGATCGGTACGAATCTCTTCTCCTTCTCTTCTCCTTCTGACAGAAACGAGAGGAAGTGAAGTGACAGTGCGAGGGAGTGAGAGCAAGAGCAAGCAAGGACTAGGAGCTGGGAAGTGTAGTATTCAAAAGTGGATCACAGCACGAGGCACATTTAAGAAAGGTGAAATCTTTGATGGATCCGGTGCACGGGACTTCGTTCATTGTGATCCGGCGTTCGGGGCGTGCGATCGGCTTTTTATTATAATGATAGAAAGGAAGAAAGACGGTGATGTATCCAAATAATAAAGAAAGAGAGAGATGCCGTTCGTCATGGAAAATAACTACGGCGGATCTCAATCTCGTTCTCTCCAATAAATGCAGTTTGCTAGACCCAAATTTGTCAACCCTTCCTCCTTGAATTCTTCCCTGGAGAGATACTCCTGTCATCTTATGGGTCAGCACTCCCCCACCTCCTTTCCGAGTTCTCCATGCCCTAGATTCATATTTAGAGACATTTTTTTTTACGAGACCAAAGAAAATAAGGGCGCGTTTGTTTGTGTTTCTTTTTAAAATGTGTTCGGGAGTATTTTTCTATTCCGAGAACAATTTTTAATAAAAAAGACGAGTTTGGTAAATTTATTCGAGAATAAAAATGAATAAAAACATGTTCATTTTTTTGTTTCTTTTAATTTTTAATTTTTTTTTTTCTTCTTTTGGCTAGTCGTCGGCCATGGCCGGCGACCGGCCGACAAGGGCCGACGGTCTTGCCTTGGCTGAGCGAGCTTGATCTTGCCCCCGGATCCGGCAAGGACAAGCTCGCCGAGCCTCGCCTGCCAAGGCGAGGTCAAGCCTCACTAGGGGCCGACGACCGGCCAAAGAAAAAGAAGAAGAAAAAGAAGAAGAAAAAATAGAAGAAAAGAAATGAGAGAGAAAATTTATTCTTCAAAGTATTTTGGAACAAAAAAAAACAACTTTTTTTTTCTTCTTATTTCTATTTTTATTTCTTATTTCTGTTCTAATTTTGTTCCCCGGAACAAAATAAATTTTGAATAAAAATGCAAACAAACGCGTTTTTTTGTTCTTAAATTTGTTTATAAACAAAAAAAAGAAACACAAACATGCAGGCCCTCAGTTTCTAAATAGTTTCTACACCATGTTGCATTTCGTTCGGCCCTTCACCCAGAAAAAAAAAAAAAGAGATCTCTAGCATAACCGTATAACGGTACCATAGTTGAATAGGTCTCCTCATGATTTTTATATTTATTTTGCCATTCATAAAATTTATTGTCAACATCCAAATGTGATACTATTACACGTGGTTATATGATTATTTCTCAAAATATGAGATAGAGCACGGATTTTGTGGGATTGATCAGTCGTCATTCCTCGATTTATCGCTGCTAACTCTCGTCTTTTCACTCTCCCTCCCATCCTCTTTCCCCTCTCTCTCTCTCTCTCTCTCGGCAACGTTCAAGCTTTCTAGAGGACGAAAATGGAAGCCATGAGGACAATCGGTTGGCTCACTGGAGAACATAGACCACTGATGTTCATAGGAGTGGTGTTCGCCGCAGTTTCATTCAAGGTCGGCCTCGATCCACAATTTGCCATAATTTCCACCTTCCCAGTCATCACGACGATTTTTCTTCCTTCCTTTAGCGCCGTGTTATTGCTGCTAACAGGCCTCCCTTCGAGGCACGCAATCTTTCTCTTTACAACAAAGGTGCTACTCTATGTAGCCACTATATCTTCGGCCTTCGCTTATGTCCATGTGGTAAGAGCCACCGCACCGGAGTATTTGGCCGATAATATAGAATGCTGGATGAAGATATGGGTGGGAGTGGTGATCGCGTTCTTGGTGGTGTATCATTCAATGGAATGGCTGCCAAACACCATTTTCAAAAAATGAGTCTCACCGGCAAGGAAGATGTGCTGCCCAGCCGTCAGCATCACCTGATTCACCTATCTATATAATAATTATCCATTTAAGTTGATCTTTGATTCCGTTAAATTCCTGAATAGTAAATGAATCTAAAATCTTGTCTTGCCTTAATTTCCTGGTTATGTCTCTTTAATCTGAAAACTGTATTGATATGGCGCCAGCATTGTGAAATTTATTTATGCGATTTGCCATTTCGGGCGTTCTTCAATGTGGCCTGCGCTACCAGGAGGAGAGGTTACTTCCTCTCCAAACAACTGCAACATGCTTTCGCCCTTCATTTCTGTTCCTTCCAAAAACGCAAAATGGCTTCCGAATTTGGTAACTTTCTTCGGACGGGGGGAGCCTTGCGTAGGATGAGGAACTCCTCTTAGTTCCTTCTGGTGTGGTTCGATACTGGACAGGAACATGGCCTTTATGAAGCTTAGGGTAGATTTCACTTTTGCCACTTATGGCTTCTGGTGTCCCATGCTCTGTCATCTTGTCGCAATTCCTTCCTCGTACCATGTATTAATGGAAACTTTTAGTACATCCTGCATTTCCATTCCAATCAAAACGAACACAATCGAATGACCCAGCGATGTTCATTGATGAATACACCATATGTACATTTCTAAGTTCCCTATAGTAGGTATCGGTAGTCTAATAAGTGAATAAGCATGGACATTTATCTTCAACCCACTGAACTTTTCAACTTCAACGCTCGAAGTGTAGTTTCCCCTAAATATATATATATATATATATATATATATATATATATATATATATATATATATATACTTCAAAGAGTCGACATTTTTCAGCCGAACAGGACATGAACGGTAGCAGTCTTAGACTTGGAACTTAGCCATAAATTAAAAAAAAAAAAAAACAATAACAACAACAACAAAAAAGAGCCCATCTCGAGCAATGCAAATAGATGTTGACCTCTCTAGTACGGACGTCGTTACAAAGATTGCCAACCAATTCTTAGAATTTCCAATCCGATTTGCACTCAATCTCCACGCAGTGGTAGCTTCTTCTCCCATAGTCCACGGGAATCCGAGTGCTCTATTACCACCATCCTTTGGCTTTTACCCTGCAAAGTGCAACTCCACATGCGTCTTCGCTGGAGAAGCAATTAAAGAATACATGAGAAGCCCACTTTTCCGGTATTTGGGCATTTGTACCAAACTCTTTCGTAGCCAGGACTCGTGAAGGTTCAAACACATGAATATAAAGTAGGGAAAAGTACCAAAAAAGTCATAAACGTATTGGTACCAATTTAGTCCTAAACTTTTTCATTGAACCAATTCAATCCTAAACCTTTTACTATAGGTACCAATTTAGTTCATCCGGCCAATTTTGACCCGAGCCCGTCTTGGCGTGGAATTTTTTATTTTTTAATTATTTTTTATCAATTTCTTTTTTCTTCTTCTTTCGGCCGGGCGAGGGCCGCACCCCTCGCTGCCGCCGGCGAGGTCGTGGCCCTCACCCGGCCTCTCCTAGGGCCGCCGGTGAGGAGGCTTCGCCGGATACAGGCGCGAGGCCAGCCTCGGCCGTGGCCTTGGGTGGTCGCGGCCCTCACTCGGCCTTGCCCAAATCTCGGGCTAAGCCGCCTCGCCCGCAGCCACAGGCGAGGCCGGCGGGCCGCTCGGCCTCCCCCGGGCGCGCGGCGAGTGGCCTCCAGATCCGGGCGAAACCGCCTCGACGGCCGATGCAGGCAGGCCGGCCTCGCCCGCGGCCTGGAAAGGCCGAGCAAGCCGAAGCGAGGGTCGCGGCCCTCGCCCCAGGTGGCAGCGAGCCTCACCGAGGCTCGCCGCCAACGCAAGGAAGAAGACAAAATAATAATAATAATAATAATAATAATAATAATAATAATAATAATAATTTAATATAAAAATTCGAAAAAATAATTAAAAAAATCAAAAAATTGCCACATTAGCATCCGGCCGACATCACGTCAACGTCACGACCAAAATTGGCCGAATGGACTGAATTTGTACCAATATTAAAAGGTTTAGGCTGAATTTGTTCAATTAAAAAGTTTATTTAGTAATCGCCGTCTGATACAGTTGATGACTTTTGGTACTTTTCCCATACAAAGTAGTTAGCAACGCTTTGATCAAGTTCACAATCACAAAATAGGACAAACTGGGGTGATTGGTTCAAGAGTGATAAGGTTTGGGAGCTGGAAACTAAAACCCACCATTAGAACCTACCATGTTCACTTGGACCCGATTATGGAACCTACCCTGTTTTTGGTCTGGTTTCAAAGTCTACTTGAAAAACTTATTTATCTTTTTAATTCTTTTTTGGTTCAGTTTTACAGCAAAATCATACGAGGCCATGGTA